>NC_041392.1:359184685-359283809 GCF_002162155.2 Triticum dicoccoides
AGTGCTAGCCTAAGTTATCAAAATCCTTCCGAGTGAAGAGCAAACCTCTCACTCGGGGGCTTAGCTGCAGTCCAAGTACTCGCCTAAGTAATCAAAAATCCTACCGAGTGAAGAGCAAACCTCTCACTCGGAGGCTTAGCTGCAGTCCAAGTACTCGCCTAAGTAATCAAAAATCCTACCGAGTGAAGAGCAAACCTCTCACTCGGGGGCTTAGCTGCAGTCCAAGTACTCGCCTAAGTTATAAAAATCCTACCGAGTGGTAAGCCAGACTTCCACTCGGAGGCTTAGCCGCAGCCCAGTGCTCGCTTAAGTGGACTAAGGAATAAGTCGATTGCAATAAAGGCGCCCTGCTTTGAACCTGCAAAAGACATTTCGAGCCAAAAGCAATCATATTCAAGCACCAAATTCAAGTTCGAATCGATATCTAAAGGAACCGAAAGTGCTCAGGCGCTAAGCCCGTTAAGGTTTATCGTTTACAATTCCACTCGGCATACCGAGGCAAATTTAAAGCGTCGAGCTTAGAAGAAGTTTTTTACCCCTCCTGCGGAGGGCTGGAAGGTGCAACAAACTCATCAAGATCAATTCCGTCTGCGATCCGAGTGGCAGCCGCAAGGAAAGTTTCCATAAAGGACCTGAAGTCGTGTTTCTTGGTGTTGGCCACCCGGAGGGCCGCCAGCTTCTCTTCTCGCGCATCTTTGCAGTGGACTCGGGCCAGACACAGAGCAACATCTGCACCGCACCGAGCCGAGGACTTCTTCCACTCCTGCACTCGACCAGGGATCGTGTTCAAGCGAGCCATCAGCGACTCAAGGTCATTCTGAAGTGTCTCCCCGGGCCAGAGCATCGAGTCGATGCGAGATGTGGCGACCTTCAGCCTTGCAAGATAGTCCACGGCAGCTGCAACACGGGACTCCAGTCGGAAAACATTCATGGCAACTTCGTCGTTCACCGGAGAATTGACGGGGTCGAGGTTTGGTTCCAGCCGGCTAGTTTCTTCTTCAAAGTTTTGACAAAATTCTGCAAGGACGATCACCGAGTCAAGGTGATGGTCGAATGGAAAAACCACGATTGGAAATAATTGCCTAGCATAGAGGTTTACCTTCAAGCATAAGAAACAGCTTCTTGGCAAGACCACTCAGGAAGGCCTCCATATCATTTTTCTTCCCGGTCAACTTACTGACTTGGTCGGTCAGGGCAGCTTTATCAGTTTTCAGTCGACTGACCTCCTTGTTGGCGATCCCAAGAGCAGCTTTCAGATTGGTATTGTCTTGTTCAAGCTTGGTGACTGAAGCTAACTTCTCGTCAGCAAGCTTGATCTTCTCAGCTAGTTCAAGGTCTTTCTTCTGTTGGGCCTCCCTTACCTTACCTGCAAGTTACAGCAAGATCAGATTTTGAAACAAACAAAGGGAAAAGCAGTCGTCAAGGTCTCACCAAACATACCTTCGGTCTCCTCCTTTGCCTTCGTCAGTTTCTCCTGAACCAGCTTCAAGTTCAGCTCGAGCTGAACGTGCTTGTTTTCCAGCTCAGAGTAGCGAGCCACAAGATCACAGGAGTTCTGCGAAGAACCAATCGACTAAATGTCAAATATAATTCACTTCCGAGTGAAAAAGGAAAAATCACACGTTTCTAAGACTACAGCCGAATACAAGCATTCGACCGTAGTCTCGGGGACTACACCCAGTGGGTGCACTCAGCGTGCCCCCACTAATCCTATTGAAGATAGAGTCGACCAGTCGACCTCAAAAAAAAAGAGATGTATTCTTTAAGACTGTAATAGACTGCAAGCAGTCGACCACAGTCTCGGGGACTACACCCAGTGGGTGCACTCAGCGTGCCCCCACCGGTTTGCGAAATCCATTCGACATAGTCGAATGACGCAAAGACTGAAATTATAAAACCTAAAGCCGACTGCCAGCAGTCGACCTTAGCCTTGGAGACTACACCCAGTGGGTGCACTCAGCGTGCCCCCACTAATCCTATTGAAGACAGAGTCGACCAGTCGACCAGTTTGCGAAATCCATTCGACATAGTCGAATGACGGAAAGCCTGAAATTATAAAGCCTAAGGCCGACTGCCAGCAGTCGACCTTAGCCTTGGGGACTACACCCAGCGGGTGCACTCAGCGTGCTCCCGCTAACACGGAGTCTGAATCGACACACCCAGTGGGTGACTACTATAAATTCTAGAAAGAAAAGTTTTTGATAGCATATCCTAACAGAACAGGCGGTGGTCGACTGACCTGAACATTGCTTTGAAGGGCGGAACTGGCGTCGTAAGCTGCCTGGCTCGCATCCCGGATGGTCCTTAACTGCTCCATCATGATCCCTGCCTGGCGTATCGCCTCCTTCACGGCGCCAGCTTGGTCCTCTGGGACGTGGTGCGTCGTGAAGAGGGAGGGCTGCTGAGCACTCGTCAGTGGATCTGCGAAGGACACAGTGTGTCGAGTGGTATTCTCTTCCTCCGCAATCAGAGTCTCAGGCGCCGTCACATCCTGGGGCACCCTGCTGGCAGACGCTTTCCTACTCTTTCTGCGCTTCAGCGGTTCCTCATCCTCATCATCATCAGGGAGAGTGATAACAACATTGGGTGGAGCTACAGAGAAGAATCAGGATTAGAGATCATGAGTCAGTCGACTAAAAACGGCGTTAAGAATATAATACCTGGTTTTGAGGTTGCTGCGTCCTCCATCTCATGGTCATCAGCCCGGGCTGAGGTCTCAGAAGTAGCAGCACTGCAACTCCAAAGAATCAGTCGACTAACTTCAGCGTCAACCAGAGACAAAGTTCACACAAAATAAGAAGACTGAAGCAGCATGATTACCCTGATATGGTGGGGATGGACACGTTCATCTTCGGCAGGAGCTTGGTCGGCTTCGACGGAGCCGCCCGGGGCTGCTTCGGCGCCTTTTCGGTCGGCGCCGGAGAGGTGGTCCGAGGGCGCTTGGTCGACTGTGCAACGGTCGCAACCCCCTTGCCACGTTCAGTCGAAGGGTCATGAACAAGCTTCGACCGCCTTTCTGAGCGCGGTGGTACGACCTCCTCCTCCTCTTCTTCCCCGTCTTCAGCGTCATCTTCATCACCGTCATCGTCGTCATCGTCATCATCATCCTCAGCAACGTCCGAGTCCCATTCCTCCTCCTCCTGGCTCTCGCCCCCACTCGCCTCACCCTCCTCAGTCGGCGCCTGTGCTCCATTGGGCATCGAGTACAGCTCGGTGAGGGCCTGATAGACATCAAGACAAGGATCAATCGACCAATTGGCAGAATAAACAGAAATGAATATGACAAGAACACAGTGGAGAGCAGAGCAGGCATACCTTGTTTGGATCACTGTTGTGGTCGAGTGGAGGAATCCTTCTGGCTCCGCGTGGGTTATCCTTGTTTCCGGTAACGGCGGCCATCCATCTTTCCAGAGTGACATCGTCGACTGCTTCTGGATGGACTCGAGTCTCGTCTTCAGTCCCACGGTACAACCACATGCAGTGGCTCCGGAACTGAAGGGGCTGTATACGACGCCTAAGGAAAACCTCCAGGAGATCCATGCCCGTCACTCCCTCCCGAACCAACCGTACCACGCGCTCCATCAACATCTTCACGTCAGCTTTCTCCTCCGGAATCAACTTCAGAGAGGAGGGCTTGTTCACTCGGTCCATGGTAAACTGAGGGAGTCCACTCGACTGCCCCGGCGTCGACTGATCCTGGCAGTAGAACCAGGTCGACTGCCAGCCTCTGACTGACTCGGAAAAAGTCATGGCTGGGAAGGTGCTCTTATTCCTCACCTGGATCCCCAGGCCCCCACACATTTGGACGACTCGGGTTCTTTCGTCGCCTGGGCTCGCCTTCTTCACGGTCTGAGAGCGACACGTGAATATATGCTTGAACAAGCCCCAGTGCGGTCGACAGCCCAGAAAACCCTCACACATGGACACGAACGCGACAAGATAGGCGATAGAATTTGGGGTAAAGTGGTGGAGCTGCGCTCCAAAGAAGTTCAAGAAACCACGGAAGAAAATACTCGGCGGCAAAGAAAATCCACGATCAACATGGGTGGCCAAGAGCACGCACTCACCCTCTTCTGGCTGGGGCTGCCACTCCTTCCCCGGAAGCCTCGCAGCTCCATGGGGGATCAAGCCCTCATTGGCCATGTCGAGGAGATCTTTCTCCGTGATGGTCGACTGGATCCAATCTCCTTGGACCCAGCCCTTCGGCAGGCGGGATCTAGACGAAGACCCGCCGCGGCTGGTGGATCTCCTCTTCGCCTTCTCCGTCGCTGACGCCTTCTTCGCGCGTTCCAGCGCCGCCGTCTTCTCCTTCGCCATGGTTGCCGGCGAGACGCGCGAGGAGAGGTTGGGCGGAGGCGAGAGCGAGCGCGTCGGGCGGAGACGAAGGGAGCAGAGAAAGAGAATGCTGAGGCACTGTACAAAAAACCCTCGCCGGGCGCATTTATAAGGTCCCTTCCGAGTGGATGACAGGTAGGCGCGGTCGATCTAATCATATCCAGGAACAGTTATGCAGGCGGGATACGTGGCGAAGAAAGCGGCGCGGGGATCGAGGCGTCTATATCCCGTCCCATCCGAACGCCGCGGTCCGCTCCGTTTCGCGCGCTTCCCCAAATTTCGCATCCCGCGGAATCGGCGAACGGCAGACCGGTCTGTCAGACGCGGGATTTCCTGCGATCCGTCGCTCGGAAATCGTCAGAGCCCGAAAGATCACTCGACGAAAGAAGAGAATGGATCGAGTCGATTGAAGACAAGTTGGTCACTATCAACGAAGAGATTCTTTGGTCCAGAACAACGCACGACCAGTGTGCAAAAGTTAATCGGAAATAACATCAACTCCTTCCTCACTCGAAGCCTCAATCCATTCGGGGGCTAATGATGGGGTCATGTACCTAGGGTAGGGTCACAGACCTGATCTAAGTACCCTGCCCAAGGACACCCTTAGAAGAGGTCACCTTCCAGTCGACCAACGAGGGACTCACTCGACTGACTTGAAGGACTCGACCACGAAGACTCACTCGACCACAAGAAGGTCAAGAGGCACTCTGCACTGCAACGGCCTGTAATTAAGTAGACTTTATGATAGTAAAGACACTTTATGTGGGGCGTTATCAGTAACGCCCCGGACTTAACTCACCTTAAACCCTCTCCTACGTGGGCTGGCTGGGGTCCTGGCGCACTCTATATAAGCCACCCCCCTCCACAGGTAGAGGGGTTCGGCATCTTGTAACTCATATACATATAATCCACTCGACCGCCTCCGGGCTCCGAGACGTAGGGCTTTTAGTTCCTCCGAGAAGGGCCTGAACTCGTACATCTCTCGTGTTTACAACCTCTCCATAGCTAGGACCTTGCCTCTCCATACCTACCCCCCCACTCTACTGTCAGGCTTAGAACCACGACAAAGTTCAAACTCCCTGCCACCGTCACTCGGCCACAAACATTGAGATACCTAGTTTTTAAATTCTAGTAAATCGGAAACTCATCTGAAATTCATGAAACCTGGCATGTTATCATGGAGCGGCATCAACATGCCGTGATATAATTTTTGTCCCATTTTGGCCAGGTTTGGGTTTAAGCTTCTCACAAACCATAGCTTCTCACAACAAGCGTTATGGTTTCGGTAGGGAACGCGCCACCTTTGGGGATGAAACAATATCCATTGCCTCTTATTGCTTTCACATTTTTTCGAGTGTCAACATAGAACAACAAGAGTGTTGTGTTCAGTTTTGGAATTTTTCGGGGTTCGTTTGGACATTTTTATATATTAACTGGGTTTTCCAGGCATTTTATGCACATAATTCAAATTTGAAATACATGCACATTCTCAAGTGCATATAAACTGGTTGAAAAATCGAATATGTGTCCTTGGGTGCATGCTTAGGTCCCATGCAAGAAATGGGAATGAATTTCGAACACCCTGCCACCATCGCTCGGCCGCAAACATTGATATACATGGTTTTTAAATTCTAGTAAATCCAAAACTCATCTGAAATTCATGAAACTTGGCATGCTATGATGGAGAGGCTTCAGCATGCTGTGGTAAACTTTTTGTCCCATTTGGGGCAGGTTTGGGTATAAGCTTCTCACAAACGAGAGCTTCTCTCAGCAAGCGTGATGGTTTCGGTAGGGAACGTGCCACCTTTGGGGACGAAATGATATCCGTTGCCTCTTATTGCTTACAGAAAATTTCGACTGTCAACATAGAACAACAAGAGTGTTGTGTTCAATTTTGGATTTTTTCGGGATTCGTTTGGACATTTTATACATTAACTGGGTTTTCCAGGCATTTTATGTGCATAATTCAAATTTGAACTACATGCACATTCTCCAGTGCATATAAACTGGTTGAAAAAACAAATATTCGTCCTTGGGTGCATACATAAGTCGCATGCAAGAAATGGGAAAGAATTTCAAACACCCTGCCACCGTCACCCGGCCGCGAACATTGAGATACCTGGTTTTTAAATTCTAGTAAATCCAAAATCATCTGAAATTCACGAAATTTCGCATGCTATCATGGAGCGGCATCAACATGTCGTGGTAAAATTTTTGTCTTATTTGGGGCAGGTTTGGGTATAAGCTTCTCACAAACTAGAGCTTCTCACAACAAGCATTATCGTTTCGGTAGGGAACGTGCCACCTTTGGGGACGAAACGATATCCGTTGCCTCTTATTGCTTTCAAATTTTTTCGAGTGTCAACATAGAACAACAAGAGTGTTGTGTTCAATTTTAGATTTTTTTCGTGGTTTGGTTGGACATTTTTATACATTAACTGGGTTTTCCAGGCATTTTAAGCACATAATTAAAATTTGAACAACATGCACATTCTCCAGTGCATATAAGAAATGAGAAGGAATTTCAAACACCCCACCACTGTCACTCGGCCACACATATTGAGATACCTGGTTTTTAAATTCTAGTAAATCCAAAACTCATCTGAAATTCATGAAACTTGGCATGCTATCATGGAGAGGCATCAACATGTCGTGGTAAAAATTTTGTCCCATTTGGGGCAGGTTTGGGTATAAGCTTCTCACAAACCAGCGCTTCTCACAACAAGCGTGATGGTTTCGGTAGGGAACGTGCCATCTTTGGGGACAAAACGATATCCGTTGCCTCTTATTGCTTTCAAATTTTTTCGACTGTCAACATAGAACAACAAGAGTGTTGTGTTTAATTTTGGAATTTTTCGGGGTTCGTTTGGACATTTTTATACATTAACTGGGTTTTCTAGACATTTCATGTGCATAATTCAATTTTGAACTACATGCACATTCTCTAGAGCATATAAACTGGTTGAAAAATCAAATATGTGTCCTTGGGTGCATGCTTAGGTCCCATGCAAGAGATGACCCTGCGACCCTCACTCGGCCGCAAACATTGAGATACCTGGTTTTTAAATTCTAGTAAATCCAAAACTCGTTTGAAATTCATGAAACTTGGCATGCTATCATGGAGAGGCAGTAACATGCCATGGTAAAAATTTTGTCCCATTTTGGGCAAGTTTGGGTATGAGCTTCTCATAAACCAGAGCTTCTCACAAGAAGCGTGATGGTTTCGGTAAGGAACGTGCCACCTTTGGGGACGAAATGATATCTGTTGCCTCTTATTGCTTTCAAAAAATTTCGATTATCAACGTAGAACAACAAGAGTGTTCTGTTTAATTTTGGAATTTTTCGGGGTTCGTTTGGACATTTTTACACATTAATTGGGTTTTCTACGCATTTTATGTGCATAATTCAATTCTGAACTACATGCACATTCTCCAGTGCATATAAACTGGTTGAAAAATCAAATATGTGTCCTTGGGTGCATTCTTAGGTCCCATGCAAGAAATGGGAATGAATTTCAAACACCCTGCCACCGTCACCCGGCCGCAAACATTGAGATACCTGGTTTTTAAATTCTAGTAAATCGAAAACTCGTCTAAAATTCATGAAACTTGGCATGCTATCATGGAGCGGCATCAACATGCCGTGGTATAATTTTTGTCCCATTTGGGACAGGTTTGGGTATAAGCTTCTCACAAACCAGAGCTTCTCACAACAAGCGTGATGATTTCGGTAGGGAACGTGCCACCTTTGGGGACGAAATGATATCCATTGCCTCTTATTGCTTTCAAAATTTTTCAAGTGTCAACATAGCACAACAAGAGTGTTGTGTTCAATTTTGGAATTTTTCGAGGTTCGTTGGGACATTTTTATAAATTTACTAGGTTTTCCAGGCATTTTATGTGCATAATTCAAATTTGAACTACATGCACATTCTCTAGTGCATATAAACTGGTTGAAAAATCAAATATGTGTCCTTGGGTTCATGCTTAGGTCCCATGCAAGAAATGGGAATGAATTTCAAACACCCTGCCACCATCACTCGGCCGCAAACATTGAGATACTTGGTTTCTAAATTCTAGTAAATCCAAAACTTGTCTGAAATTCATGAAACTTGGCATGCTATCATGGAGTGGCATAAACATGTCGTGGTAAAATTTTTGTCCCACATGGGGCAGATTTGTGTATAAGCTTCTCCCAAACCAGAGCTTCTCACAACAAGCGTGATGGTTTCGATTGGGAACGTGCCACCTTTGCGGACGAAACAATATCCGTTGCCTCTTATTGCTTTCAAAAAATTTCGAGTGTCAACATAGAACAATAAGAGTGTTGTGTTCAATTTTGGAAATTTTCAGGGTTCATTTGGACATTTTTATACATTAACTGGGTTTTCCAGGCATTTTATGTGCATATTTCAAATTTGAACTACATGCACATTCTCCAGTGCATATAAACTGGTTGAAAAATAAAATATGTGTCCTTGGGTGCATGCTTAGGTCCCATGCAAGAAATGGGAATGAAATTCAAACACCCTGCCACCGTCACTCGGCCGCAAACATTGAGATACCTGGTTTTTAAATTCTAGTAAATCTGAAACTCGTCTGAAATTCATGAAACTTGGCATGCTATCATGGAGCGGCATCAACATGTCATGGTATAATTTTTGTCCCATTTTGGGCAGGTTTGGGTTTAAGCTTCTCACAAACCATAACTTCTCACAACAAGCGTGATGGTTTTGGTAGGGAACATGCCACCTTTGGCGACGAAACAATATCCATTGCCTCTTATTGCCTTCATATTTTTTCGAGTGTCAACATAGAACAACAAGAGTGTTGTGTTCGGTTTTGGAATTTTTCAGGGTTCGTTTGGACATTTTTATACATTAACTGGGTTTTCCAGGCATTTTATGCACATAATTCAAATTTGAACTACATGCACATTCTCCAGTGCATATAAACTGGTTGAAAAATCAAATATGTGTCCTTGGGTGCATGCTTGGGTCCCATGCAAGAAATGGGAATGAATTTCAAACACCCTGCCACCATCACTCGCCGCAAACATTAAGATACCTAGTTTTTAAATTCTAGTAAATCCAAAACTTGTCTGAAATTCATGAAACTTGGCATGCTATCATGGAGAGGCATCAACATGCCGTGGTAAAAAATTTCTCCCATTTGGGACAGGTTTGGGTATAAGCTTCTCACAAACCAATTCTAGTAAATCCAAAACTCGTCTGAAATTCATGAAACTAGTTTTTAAATTATAGTAAATCCAAAACTTGTCTGAAATTCATGAAATTTGGCATGCTATCATGGAGAGGCATCAACTTGCCATGGTAAAAATTTTGTCCCATTTGGGGCAGGTTTGGGTATAAGCTTCTCACAAACCAATTCTAGTAAATCCAAAGCTCGTCTAAAATTCATGAAACTTGGCATGCTATCATGGAGAGGCATCAACATCCTGTGGTAAATTTTTTGTCCCATTTGGGGTAGGTTTGGGTATAACATTCTCATAAACCAGAGCTTCTCTCATTAAACGTGATGGTTTCGGTAGGGAACGTGCCACCTTTGGGGATGAAACGATATCCGTTGCCTCTTATTGCTTTCAACAAATTTCGAGTGTCAACATAGAACAACAAGAGTGTTGTTTTCGATTTTGGAATTTTTCGGGGTTCGTTTGGACATTTTTATACATTAACTGGGTTTCCACGCATTTTATGTGCATAATTCAAATTAGAACTATATGCACATTCTCTAGTGCATATAAACTGGTTCAAAAATGAAATATGTGTCCTTGGGTGCATGCTTAGGTCCCATGCAAGAAATGGGAACGGAGTTAAAACACCGAGCCACCATCACTCGGCTGCAAACATTGAGATACCTGGTTTTAAATTCTAGTAAATCCAAAACTCGTCTAAAATTCATGAAACTTGGCATGCTATCATGGAGCGGCATCAACATGCCGTGGTATAATTTTTGTCCCATTTTGGCCAGGTTTGGGTTTAAGCTTCTCACAAACCATAGCTTCTCACAACAAGCGTGATGGTTTCGGTAGGGAACGTGCCACCTTTGGGGACGAAACAATATCCATTGCCTCTTATTGCTTTCATATTTTTTTCGAGTGTCAACATAGAACAACAAGAGTGCTGTGTTAAGTTTTGGAATTTTTCGGGGTTCGTTTGGACATTTTTATACATTAACTAGGTTTTCCAGGAATTTTATGTGCATAATTCAAATTTGAACTACATGCACATTCTCCAGAGCATATAAACTGGTTGAAAAATGAAATATGTGTCCTTGGGTGCATGCTTAGGTCCCATGCAAGAAATGGGAATGAAGTTCAAACACCCTGCCACCGTCACTCGGCCGCAAACATTGAGATACCTGGTTTTTAAATTCTAGTAAATCCGAAACTCGTCTAAAATTCATGAAACTTGGCATGCTATAATGGAGCGGCATCAACATGCCGTGGTATATGTTTTGTCCCATTTTGGGCAGGTTTGGGTTTAAGCTTCTCACAAACCATAGCTTCTCACAACAAGCGTGATGGTTTCGGTAGGGAACGTACCAGCTTTGGCGACGAAACAATATCCATTGCCTCTTATTGCTTTCATATTTTTTCGAGTGTTAACATAGAACAACAAGATTGTTGTGTTCAGTTTTGGAATTTTTCGTGGTTCGTCTGGACATTTTTCTACATTAATTGGGTTTTCCAGGCATTTTATGCACATAATTCAAATTTGAACTTCATGCACATTCTCCAGTGCATATAAACTGGTTGAAAAATCAAATATGTGTCCTTGGGTGCATGCTTAGGTCCCATGCAAGAAATGGGAATGAATATCAGACACCCTGCCACCGTCACTCGGCCGCGAACATTGCGATACCTGGTTTTTAAATTCTAGTAAATCCAAAACTTGTCTGAAATTCATGAAACTTGGCATGCTATCATGGAGAGGCATCAACATGACGTGGTAAATTTTTTGTCCCATTTGGGGCAGGTTTGGGTATAAGCTTCTCACAAACCAATTATAGTAAATCCAAAACTCATTGGAAATTCATGAAACTTGGCATGCTATCATGGAGAGGCATCAACATGCTGTGGTAAAATTTTTGTCCCATTTGGGGTAGGATTGGGTATAAGCTTCTCACAAACCAGAGCTTCTCTCAACAAGCGTGATGGGTTCGGTAGGGAACGTGCCACCTTTGGGGATGAAACGATATCCGTTGCCTCTTATTGCTTTCAAAATTTTTCGAGTGTCAACATAGAACTACAAGAGTGTTGTTTTCAATTTTGGAATTTTTCGGGGTTCGTTTGGACATTTTTATAAATTAACTGGGTTTTCCACGCATTTTATGCGCATAATGCAAATTTGAACTACATGCACATTATCTAGTGCATATAAACTGGTTCAAAAATGAAATATGTGTCCTTGGGTGCATGCTTAGGTCCTATGCAAGAAATGGGAATAAAGTTAAAACACCCAGCCACCGTCACTCGGCCGCAAACATTGAGATACCTGGTTTTAATTTCTAGTAAATCTGAAACTTGTCTGAAATTCATGAAACTTGGCATGCTATCATGGAGCGGCATGAACATGCCGTGGTATAATTTTTGTCCCATTTTGGCCAGGTTTGGGTTTAAGCTTCTCACAAACCATAGCTTCTCACAACAAGCGTGATGGTTTCGGTAGGGAACGTGCCACCTTTGGGGACGAAACAATATCCATTGCCTCTTACTGCTTTCATATTTTTTTCGAGTGTCAACATAGAACAACAAGAGTAATGTCTTCTGTTTTGGAATTTTTTGGGGTTCGTTTGGACATTTTTATACATTAACTGGGTTTTCCAGGCATTTTATGCACATAATTCAAATTTGAACTACATGCACATTCTCCAGTGCATATAAACTGGTTGAAAAATCAAATATGTGTCCTTGGGTGCATACTTAGGTCCCATGCAAGAAATGGGAATGAATTTCAAACACCCCGCCATCGTCACTCGACCGCAAACATTGAGATGCCTGGTTTTTAAATTCTAGTAAATCCAAAACTCGTCTGAAATTCATGAAACTTGGCATGCTATCATGGAGAGGCATCAACATGCCGTGGTAAATATTTTGTCCCATTTGGGGCATGTTTGGGTATAAGCTTCTCACAAAAAGCGTGATGGTTTCGGTAGGGAATGTGCCACCTTTGGGGACGAAATGATATCCGTTGCCTCTTATTGCTTTCAAAAAAATTCGACTGTCAACATAGAACGACAAGAGTGTTGTATTCAATTTTGGAATTTTTCGGGGTTCGTTTGGACATTTTATACATTAACTAGGTTTTCCTAATATTTTATGTGCATAATTCAAATTTGAACTACATGCACATTCCCCAGTGCATATAAACTGGTTGAAAAATCAAATATGTGTCCTTCGGAGCATACTTAGGTCCCGTGCAAGAAATGGGAATGAATTTCAAACACCCTGCCACCGTCACCCGGCCCCAAACATTAAGATACCTAGTTTTTAAATTCTAGTAAATCCAAAATCGTCTGAAATTCGTGAAACTTGGCATGCTATCATGGAGTGGCATCAACATGCCGTGGTAAAATTTTTGTCCCATTTGGTGCTGGTTTGGGTATAAGCTTCACACAAACCAGAGCTTCTCACAACAAGCGTTATTGTTTCGGTAGGGAACGTGCCACCTTTGGGGACGAAACGATATTCGTTGCCTCTTATTAATTTTAATTTTTTTCGAGTGTCAACATAGAACAACAAGTGTGTTGTGTTCAATTTTGGATTTTTTTTTCGTGGTTCGGTTGGACATTTTTATACATTAACTGGGTTTTCCAGGGATTTTATGCACATAATTCAAATTTGAACTACATGCACATTCTCCTGTGCATATAAACTGGTTGAAAAATCAAATATGTGTCCTTGGTTGTATGCTTAGGTCCCATGCAAGTAATGAGAAGGAATTTCAAACACCCCGCCGCTGTCACTCGGCCGCACATATTGAGATACCTGGTTTTTAATTTCTAGTAAATCCAAAACTTGTCTGAACTTCATGAAACTTGGCATGCTATCATGGAGCGGCATCAACATGCCATGGTAAAACATTTGTCCCATTTGGGGCAGGTTTGGTTATCATCTTCTCACAAACCAGCGCTTCTCACAACAAGCTGATGGTTTCGGTAGGGAACGTGCCACCTTTGGGGACAAAACGATATCCGTTGCCTCTTATTGCTTTCAAAAAAATTCGACTGTCAACATAGAATAACGACAGTGTTGTGTTCAATTTTAGAATTTTTCGGGGTTCGTTTGGACATTTTTATACATTAACTGGGTTTTCCAGGCATTTTATGTGCATAAATCAAATTTGAACTACATGCACATTCTTTAGTGCATATAAACTTGTTGAAAATCAAATATGTTTCCTTGGGTGCATGCTTAGGTCCCATGCAAGAAATGACCCTGTGACCGTCACTCGGCCGCAAACATTGAGTTACCTGGTTTGTAAATTCTAGTAAAGCCAAAACTCGTTTGAAATCCATGAAACTTGGCATGCTATCATGGAGAGGCATCGACATGCCGTGGTAAAAAATTTGTCCCATTTAGGCAGGTTTGGGTATAAGCTTCTCACAAACCAGAACTTCTCACAACAAGTGTGATGTTTTCGGTAGGGAACGTGCCACCTTTGGGGATGAAACGATATCCATTGCCTCTTATTGCTTTCAAAAAATTTCGAGTGTCAACATAGAACAACAAGAGTGTTGTGTTGAATTTTGGAATTTTTTGGGGTTCGTTTGGACTTTTTTATACATTAACTAGGTTTTCTAGGCATTTTATGTGCATAATTCAAATTTGAACTACATGCACATTCTTTAGTGCATATAAACTGGTTGAAAATCAAATATGTGTCCTTGGGGGCATGCTTAGGTCCCATGCAAGAAATGACCCTCTGACCGTCACTCGGCCGCAAACATTGAGTTACCTCGTTTTTAAATTCTAGTAAATCCAAAACTCCTTTGAAATCCATGAAACTTGGCATGCTATCACGGAGAGGCATCAACATGCCGTGGTAAAAATTTTGTCCCATTTCGGCAGGTTTGGGTATAAGCTTCTCACAAACCAGAGCTTCTCACAACTAGTGTGATGTTTTCGGTAGGGAATGTGCCACCTTTGGGGACGAAACGATATCCATTGCCTCTTATTGCTTTCAAAAAATTTCGAGTGTCAACATAGAACAACAAGAGTGTTGTGTTGAATTTTGGAATTTTTTGGGGTTCGTTTGGACATTTTTATACATTAACTGGGTTTTCTAGGCATTTTATGTGCATAATTCAAATTTGAACTACATGCACATTCTCCAGTGCATATAAACTGGTTGAAAAATCAATATATGTGTCCTTGGGTGCATGCTTAGGTCCCATGCAAAAAATGGGAATGAATTTCAAACACCCTGCCACCGTCACCCGACCGCAAACATTGAGATACCTGGTTTTAAATTCTAGTAAATCCAAAACTCGTCTGAAATTCAGGAAACTTGGCATGCTATCATGGAGCGGCATCAACATGCCATGGTAAATTTTTTGTCCCATTTGGGGCAGGTCTGGGTATAAGCTTCTCACAAACCAGATCTTCTCACAGCCAGCGTGATGGTTTTGGTAGGGAACGTACGTGCTACCTTTGGGGACAAAACAATATCTGTTGCCTCTTATTGCTTTGAAATTTTTTCGAGTGTCAACGTAGAACAACAATAGTGGTGTGTTCAATTTTGGATTTTTTGGGGTTCGTTAGGACATTTTTATACATTAACTGGGTTTTCTAAGCATTCTATGTGCACAATTCAAATTTGAACTACATGCACATTCTCTAGTGCATATAAACTGGCTGAAAAATCAAATATGTGTCCTTGGGTGCATGCTTAGGTCCCATGCAAGAAATGGGAATGGAGTTAAAACACCCAGCCACCGTCACTCGGCCGCAAACATTGAGATACCTGGTTTTAAATTCTAGTAAATCCGAAACTCGTCTGAAATTCATGAAACTTGACATGCTATCATGGAGCGGCATCAACATGTCGTGGTAAAAATTTTGTCCCATTTGGTGCAGGTTTGGGTATAAGCTTCTCACAAACTAGAGCTTCTCACAACAAGCGTGATGGTTTCGGTAGGGAACATGCCACCTTTGAGGACGAAACAATATCCATTGCCTCTTATTGCTTTCATATTTTTTTCGAGTGTCAACATAGAACAACAAGAGTGCTGTGTTCAGTTTTGGAATTTTTCCGGGTTCGTTTGGACATTGTTATACATTAACTAGGTTTTCCAGGAATTTTATGTGCATAATTCAAATTTGAACTACATGCACATTCTCCAGAGCATATAAACTGGTTGAAAAATGAAATATGTGCCCTTGCGTGCATGCTTAGGTCCCATGCAAGAAATGGGAATGAAGTTCAAACACCCTGCCACCGTCACTCGGCCGCAAACATTGAGATACCTGGTTTTTAAATTCTAGTAGATCCAAAACTCGTCTGAAATTCATGAAACTTGGCATGCTATCATGGAGCGGCATCAACATGCCGTGGTATATTTTTTATCCCATTTTGGGCAGGTTTGGGTTTAAGCTTCTCACAAACCATAGCTTCTCACAACAAGCATGATGGTTTCAGTAGGGAACGTGCCACCTTTTGGGACGAAACAATATCCATTGCCTCTTATTGCTTTCATATTTTTTTCGAGTGTCAACATAGAACAACAAGAGTGCTGTGTTTTGTTTTGGAATTTTTCGGGGTTCGTTTGGACATTTTTATACATTAACTGGGTTTTCCAGGCATTTTATGCACATAATTCAAATTTGAACTTCATGCACATTCTCCAGTGCATATAAACTGGTTGAAAAATCAAATATGTGTCCTTGGGTGCATGCTTAGGTCCCATGCAAGAAATGGGAATGAATTTCAAAGACCCTGCCACCGTCACTTGGCCGCAAACATTGCGATACCTGGTTTTTAAATTCTAGTAAATCCAAAACTTGTCTGAAATTCATGAAACTTGGCATGCTATCATGGAGAGGCATCAACATGCCGTGGTAAAATTTTTGTCCCATTTGGGGCAGGTTTGGGTATAAGCTTCTCACAAACCAATTCTAATAAATCCAACACTCGTCTGAAATTCATGAAACTTGGCATGCTATCATCGAGAGGCATCAACATGCTGTGGTAAAATTTTTGTCCCTCTTGGGGTAGGATTGGGTATAAGCTTCTCACAAACCAGAGCTTCTCTCAACAAGCGTGATGGTTTTGGTAGGGAACATGCCACCTTTGGGGATGAAACGATATCCGTTGCCTCTTATTGCTTTCAAAAAAATTCGAGTGTCAACATAGAACAACAAGAGTGTTGTTTTCAATTTTGGAATTTTTCGGGGTTCGTTTGGACATTTTTATACATTAACTGGGTTTTCCACGCATTTTATGTGCATAATGCAAATTTGAACTACATGCACGTTCTCTAGTGCAGACAAACTGGTTCAAAATGAAATATGTGTCCTTGGGTGCATGCTTAGGTCCCATGCAAGAAATGGGAATAAAGTTAAAACACCCAGCCACAGTCACTCGCCCGCAAACATTGAGATACCTGGTTTTAAATTCTAGTAAATCCGAAACTCGTCTGAAATCATGAAACTTGGCATGCTATCATGGAACGGCATGAACATGCCATGGTATAATTTTTGTCCCATTTTGGCCAAGTTTGGGTTTAAGCTTCTCACAAACCATAGCTTCTCACAACAAGCGTGATGGTTTCGGTAGGGAACGTGCCACCTTTGGGGACGAAACAATATCCATTGCCTCTTATTGCTTTCATATTTTTTTCGAGTGTCAACATAGAACAACAAGAGTGTTGTGTTCTGTTTGGGAATTTTTCGGGGTTCGTTTGGACATTTTTATACATTAACTGGGTTTTCCGGGCATTTTATGCACATAATTCAAATTTGAACTACATGCACATTCTCCAGAGCATATAAACTGGTTGAAAAATGAAATATGTGTCCTTGGGTGCATGCTTAGGTCCCATGCAAGAAATGGGAATGAAGTTCAAACACCCTGCCACCGTCACTCGGCCGCAAACATTGAGATACCTGGTTTTTAAATTCTAGTAAATCCGAAACTCGTCTAAAATTCATGAAACTTGGCATGCTATAATGGAGCGGCATTAACATGCCGTGGTATATGTTTTGTCCCATTTTGGGCAGGTTTGGGTTTAAGCTTCTCACAAACCATAGCTTCTCACAACAAGCATGATGGCTTCGGTAGGGAACGTACCAGCTTTGGCGACGAAACAATATCCATTGCCTCTTATTGCTTTCATATTTTTTCGAGTGTTAACATAGAACAACAAGATTGTTGTGTTCAGTTTTGGAATTTTTCGTGGTTCGTCTGGACATTTTTATACATCAATTGGGTTTTCCAGGCATTTTATGCACATAATTCAAATTTGAACTTCATGCACATTCTCCAGTGCATATAAACTGGTTGAAAAATCAAATATGTGTCCTTGGGTGCATGCTTAGGTCTCATGCAAGAAATGGGAATGAATATCAGACACCCTGCCACCGTCACTCGGCCGCGAACATTGCGATACCTGGTTTTTAAATTCTAGTAAATCCAAAACTTGTCTGAAATTCATGAAACTTGGCATGCTATCATGGAGAGGCATCAACATGACGTGGTAAAATTTTTGTCCCATTTGGGGCAGGTTTGGGTATAAGCTTCTCACAAACCAATTATAGTAAATCCAAAACTCGTTTGAAATTCATGAAACTTGGCATGCTATCATGGAGAGGCATCAACATGCTGTGGTAAAATTTTTGTCCCATTTGGGGTAGGATTGGGTATAAGCTTCTCACAAACCAGAGCTTCTCTCAACAAGCGTGATGGGTTCGGTAGGGAACGTGCCACCTTTGGGGATGAAACGATATCCGTTGCCTCTTATTGCTTTAAAAAATTTTTGAGTGTCAACATAGAACTACAAGAGTGTTGTTTTCAATTTTGGAATTTTTCGGGGTTCGTTTGGACATTTTTATAAATTAACTGGGTTTTCCACGCATTTTATGCGCATAATGCAAATTTGAACTACATGCACATTCTCTAGTGCATATAAACTGGTTCAAAAATGAAATATGTGTCCTTGGGTGCATGCTTAGGTCCTATGCAAGAAATGGGAATAAAGTTAAAACACCCAGCCACCGTCACCCGGCCGCAAACATTGAGATACCTGGTTTTAATTTCTAGTAAATCCGAAACTTGTCTGAAATTCATGAAACTTGGCATGCTATCATGGAGCGGCATGAACATGCCGTGGTATAATTTTTGTCCCATTTTGGCCAGGTTTGGGTTTAAGCTTCTCACAAACCATAGCTTCTCACAACAAGCGTGATGGTTTCGGTAGGGAACGTGCCACCTTTGGGGACGAAACAATATCCATTGCCTCTTACTGCTTTCATATTTTTTTCGAGTGTCAACATAGAACAACAAGAGTAATGTCTTCTGTTTTGGAATTTTTTGGGGTTCGTTTGGACATTTTTATACATTAACTGGGTTTTCCAGGCATTTTATGCACATAATTCAAATTTGAACTACATGCACATTCTCCAGTGCATATAAACTGGTTCAAAAATCAAATATGTGTCCTTGGGTGCATACTTAGGTCCCATGCAAGAAATGGGAATGAATTTCAAACACCCCGCCACCGTCACTCGACCGCAAACATTGAGATGCCTGGTTTTTAAATTCTAGTAAATCCAAAACTCGTCTGAAATTCATGAAACTTGGCATGCTATCATGGAGAGGCATCAACATGCCGTGGTAAATATTTTGTCCCATTTGGGGCATGTTTGGGTATAAGCTTCTCACAACAAGCGTGATGGTTTCGGTAGGGAATGTGCCACCTTTGGGGACGAAATGATATCCGTTGCCTCTTATTGCTTTCAAAAAAATTCGACTGTCAACATAGAACGACAAGAGTGTTGTATTCAATTTTGGAATTTTTCGGGGTTCGTTTAGACATTTTATACATTAACTAGGTTTTCCTGATATTTTATGTGCATAATTCAAATTTGAACTACATGCACATTCCCCAGTGCATATAAACTGGTTGAAAAATCAAATATGTGCCCTTCGGAGCATACTTAGGTCCCGTGCAAGAAATGGGAATGAATTTCAAACACCCTGCCACCGTCACCCGGCCCCAAACATTGAGATACCTAGTTTTTAAATTCTAGTAAATCCAAAATCGTCTGAAATTCAAGAAACTTGGCATGCTATCATGGAGTGGCATCAACATGCCGTGGTAAAATTTTTGTCCCATTTGGTGCTGGTTTGGGTATAATCTTCACACAAACCAGAGCTTCTCACAACAAGCGTTATTGTTTCGGTAGGGAACGTGCCACCTTTGGGGAGGAAACGATATTCGTTGCCTCTTATTAACTTCAATTTTTTTCGAGTGTCAACATAGAACAACAAGTGTGTTGTGTTCAATTTTGGATTTTTTTTTCGTGGTTCGGTTGGACATTTTTATACATTAACTGGGTTTTCCAGGCATTTTATGCACATAATTCAAATTTGAACTACATGCACATTCTCCTGTGCATATAAACTGGTTGAAAAATCAAATATGTGTCCTTGGTTGTATGCTTAGGTCCCATGCAAGTAATGAGAAGGAATTTCAAACACCCCGCCGCTGTCATTCGGCCGCACATATTGAGATACCTGGTTTTTAATTTCTAGTAAATCCAAAACTTGTCTGAACTTCATGAAACTTGGCATGCTATCATGGAGCGGCATCAACATGCCATGGTAAAACATTTGTCCCATTTGGGGCAGGTTTGGTTATCATCTTCTCACAAACCAGCGCTTCGCACAACAAGCTGATGGTTTCGGTAGGGAACGTGCCACCTTTGGGGACAAAACGATATCCGTTGCCTCTTATTGCTTTCAAAAAAATTCGACTGTCAACATAGAATAACGAGAGTGTTGTGTTCAATTTTAGAATTTTTCGGGGTTCGTTTGGACATTTTTATACATTAACTGGGTTTTCCAGGCATTTTATGTGCATAAATCAAATTTCAACTACATGCACATTCTTTAGTGCATATAAACTGGTTGAAAATCAAACGTGTGTCCTTGGGTGCATGCTTAGGTCCCATGCAAGAAATGACCCTCTGACCGTCACTCGGCCGCAAACATTGAGTTACCTCGTTTTTAAATTCTAGTAAATCCAAAACTCCTTTGAAATCCATGAAACTTGGCATGCTATCACGGAGAGGCATCAACATGCCGTGGTAAAAATTTTGTCCCATTTCGGCAGGTTTGGGTATAAGCTTCTCACAAACCAGAACTTCTCACAACTAGTGTGATGTTTTCGGTAGGGAATGTGCCACCTTTGGGGACGAAACGATATCCATTGCCTCTTATTGCTTTCAAAAAATTTTGAGTGTCAACATAGAACAACAAGAGTGTTGTGTTGAATTTTGGAATTTTTTGGGGTTCGTTTGGACATTTTTATACATTAACTGGGTTTTCTAGGCATTTCATGTGCATAATTCAAATTTGAACTACATGCACATTCTCCAGTGCATATAAACTGGTTGAAAAATCAATATATGTGTCCTTGGGTGCATGCTTAGGTCCCATGCAAAAAATGGGAATGAATTTCAAACACCCTGCCACCGTCACCCGACCGCAAACATTGAGATACCTGGTTTTAAATTCTAGTAAATCCAAAACTCGTCTAAAATTCAGGAAACTTGGCATGCTATCATGTAGCGGCATCAACATGCCATGGTAAATTTTTTGTCCCATTTGGGGCAGGTCTGGGTATAAGCTTCTCACAAACCAGATCTTCTCACAGCCAGCGTGATGGTTTTGGTAGGGAACGTACGTGCTACCTTTGGGGACAAAACAATATCTGTTGCCTCTTATTGCTTTGAAATTTGTTCGAGTGTCAACGTAGAACAACAATAGTGGTGTGTTCAATTTTGGATTTTTTGGGGTTCGTTTGGACATTTTTATACATTAACTGGGTTTTCTAGGCATTCTATGTGCATAATTCAAATTTGAACTACATGCACATTCTCTAGTGCATATAAACTGGCTGAAAAATCAAATATGTGTCCTTGGGTGCATGCTTAGGTCCCATGCAAGAAATGGGAATGGAGTTAAAACACCCAGCCACCGTCACTCGGCCGCAAACATTGAGATACCTGGTTTTAAATTCTAGTAAATCCGAAACTCGTCTGAAATTCATGAAACTTGGCATGCTATCATGGAGCGGCATCAACATGTCGTGGTAAAAATTTTGTCCCATTTGGTGTAGGTTTGGGTATAAGCTTCTCGCAAACTAGAGCTTCTCACAACAAGCGTGATGGTTTCGGTAGGGAACATGCCACCTTTGAGGACGAAACAATATCCATTGCCTCTTATTGCTTTCATATTTTTTTCGAGTGTCAACATAGAACAACAAGAGTGCTGTGTTCAGTTTTGGAATTTTCGGGGTTCGTTTGGACATTTTTATACATTAACTAGGTTTTCCAGGAATTTTATGTGCATAATTCAAATTTGAACTACATGCACATTCTCCAGAGCATATAAACTGGTTGAAAAATGAAATATGTGCCCTTGGGTGCATGCTTAGGTCCCATGCAAGAAATGGGAATGAAGTTCAAACACCCTGCCACCGTCACTCGGCCGCAAACATTGAGATACCTGGTTTTTAAATTCTAGTAGATCCAAAACTCGTCTGAAATTCATGAAACTTGGCATGCTATCATGGAGCGGCATCAACATGCCGTGGTATATTTTTTATCCCATTTTGGGCAGGTTTGGGTTTAAGCTTCTCACAAACCATAGCTTCTCACAGCAAGCATGATGGTTTCGGTAGGGAACGTGCCACCTTTTGGGACGAAACAATATCCATTGCCTTTTATTGCTTTCATATTTTTTTCGAGTGTCAACATAGAACAACAAGAGTGCTGTGTTCTGTTTTGGAATTTTTCGGGGTTCGTTTGGACATTTTTATACATTAACTGGGTTTTCCAGGCATTTTATGCACATAATTCAAATTTTAACTACATGCACATTCTCCAGTGCATATAAACTGGTTGAAAAATAAAATATGTGTCCTTGGGTGCATGCTTAGGTCCCATGCAAGAAATGGGAATGAATTTCAAAGACCCTGCCACCGTCACTTGGCCGCAAACATTGCGATACCTGGTTTTTAAATTCTAGTAAATCCAAAACTTGTCTGAAATTCATGAAACTTGGCATGCTATCATGGAGAGGCATCAACATGCCGTGGTAAAATTTTTGTCCCATTTGGGGCAGGTTTGGGTATAAGCTTCTCACAAACCAATTCTAATAAATCCAACACTCGTCTGAAATTCATGAAACTTGGCATGCTATCATCGAGAGGCATCAACATGCTGTGGTAAAATTTTTGTCCCTCTTGGGGTAGGATTGGGTATAAGCTTCTCACATACCAGAGCTTCTCTCAACAAGCGTGATGGTTTCGGTAGGGAACGTGCCACCTTTGGGGATGAAACGATATCCGTTGCCTCTTATTGCTTTCAAAAAAATTCGAGTGTCAACATAGAACAACAAGAGTGTTGTTTTCAATTTTGGAATTTTTCGGGGTTCGTTTGGACATTTTTATACATTAACTGGGTTTTCCACGCATTTTATGTGCATAATGCAAATTTGAACTACATGCACGTTCTCTAGTGCAGACAAACTGGTTCAAAATGAAATATGTGTCCTTGGGTGCATGCTTAGGTCCCATGCAAGAAATGGGAATAAAGTTAAAACACCCAGCCACCGTCACTCGCCCGCAAACATTGAGATACCTGGTTTTAAATTCTAGTAAATCCGAAACTCGTCTGAAATCATGAAACTTGGCATGCTATCATGGAACGGCATGAAGATGCCATGGTATAATTTTTGTCCCATTTTGGCCAAGTTTGGGTTTAAGCTTCTCACAAACCATAGCTTCTCACAACAAGCGTGATGGTTTCGGTAGGGAACGTGCCACCTTTGGGGACGAAACAATATCCATTGCCTCTTATTGCTTTCATATTTTTTTCGAGTGTCAACATAGAACAACAAGAGTGTTGTGTTCTGTTTTGGAATTTTTCGGGGTTCGTTTGGACATTTTTATACATTAACTGGGTTTTCCGGGCATTTTATGCACATAATTCAAATTTGAACTACATGCACATTCTCCAGTGCATATAAACTGGTTGAAAAATCAAATATGTGTCCTTGGGAGCATAATTAGGTCCCATGCAAGAAATGGGAATGAATTTCAAACACCCCACCACCGTCACTCCGCCGCAAACATTGAGATGCCTGGTTTTTAAATTCTAGTAAATCCAAAACTTGTCTAAAATTCATGAAACATGGCATGCTATCATGGAGAGGCATCAACATGCCGTGGTAAAATTTTTGTCCCATTTGGGGCAGGTATGGGTATAAGCTTCTCACAAACCAGAGCTTCTCACAACAAGCGTGATGGTTTCGGTAGGGAATGTGCCACCTTTGGGGACGAAACGATATCCGTTGCCTCTTATTGCTTTCAAAAAATTTCGACTGTCAACATAGAACGACAAGAGTGTTGTGTTCAATTTTGGAATTTTTCGGGGGTCGTTTGGACATTTTATACATTAACTAGGTTTTCCTGGCATTTTATGTGCATAATTCAAATTTGAACTACATGCACATTCTCCAGTGCATATAAACTAGTTGAAAAATCAAATATGTGTCCTTGGGAGCATACTTAAGTCCCATGCAAGAAATGGGAATGAATTTCAAACACCCTGCCACCGTCACCCGGCCCCAAACATTGAAATACCTGGTTTTTAAATTCTAGTAATTCAAAATCGTCTGAAATTCACGAAACTTGGCATGCTATCATGGAGTGGCATCAACAAGCCGTGGTAAAAAAAAATTTGGTGCTGGTTTGGGTATAAGCTTCACACAAACCAGAGCTTCTCACAACAAGCGTTATGGTTTCGGTAGGGAACGTGCCACCTTTGGGGACGAAACGATATCCGTTGCCTCTTATTAATTTCAATTTTTTTCGAGTGTCAACGTAGAACAACAAGAGTGTTGTGTTCAATTTTGGATTTTTTTTTCGTGGTTCGGTTGGACATTTTTATACATTAAGTGGGTTTTCTAGGCATTTTATGCACATAATTCAAATTTGAAATACATGCACATTCTCCTGTGCATATAAACTGATTGAAAAATCAAATATGTGTCCTTGGTTGTATGCTTAGGTCCCATGCAAGAAATGAGAAGGAATTTCAAACACCCCGCCGCTGTCACTCGGCCGCACATATTGAGATACCTGGTTTTTAATTTCTAGTAAATCCAAAACTCGTCTGAACTTCATGAAACTTGGCATGCTATCATGGAGCGGCATCAACATGCCATGGTAAAACATTTGTCCCATTTGGGGCAGGTTTGGTTATAAGCTTCTCACAAACCAGCGCTTCTCACAACAAGTTGATGGTTTCGGTAGGGAACGTGCCACCTTTGGGGACAAAACGATATCCGTTGCCTCTTATTGCTTTAAAAAAATCGACTGTCAACATAGAATAACGTGAGTGTTGTGTTCAATTTTAGAATTTTTCGGGGTTCATTTGGACATTTTTATACATTAACTGGGTTTTCCAGGCATTTTATGTGCATAAATCAAATTTGAACTACATGCACATTCTTTAGTGCATATAAACTGGTTGAAAATCAAATATGTGTCCTTGGGTGCATGCTTAGGTCCCATGCAAGAAATGACCCTGTGACCGTCACTCGGCCGCAAACATTGAGTTACCTCGTTTTTAAATTCTAGTAAATCCAAAACTCCTTTGAAATCCATGAAACTTGGCATGCTATCACGGAGAGGCATCAACATGCCGTGGTAAAAATTTTGTCCCATTTCGGCAGGTTTGGGTATAAGCTTCTCACAAACCAGAGCTTCTCACAACTAGTGTGATGTTTTCGGTAGGGAATGTGCCACCTTTGGGGACGAAACGATATCCATTGCCTCTTATTGCTTTCAAAAAATTTCGAGTGTCAACATAGAACAACAAGAGTGTTGTGTTGAATTTTGGAATTTTTGGGGGTTCGTTTGGACATTTTTTATACATTAACTGGGTTTTCTAGGCATTTTATGTGCATAATTCAAATTTGAACTACATGCACATTCTCAAGTGCATATAAACTGGTTGAAAAATCAATATATGTGTCCTTGGGTGCATGCTTAGGTCCCATGCAAAAAATGGGAATGAATTTCAAACACCCTGCCACCGTCACCCGGCCGCAAACATTGAGATACCTGGTTTTAAATTCTAGTAAATCCAAAACTCGTCTGAAATTCATGAAACTTGGCATGCTATCATGGAGCGGCATCAACATGCCATGGTAAATTTTTTGTCCCATTTGGGGCAGGTTTGGGTATAAGCTTCTCACAACAAGCGTGATGGTTTCGGTAGGCAACGTACGTGCTACCTTTGGGGACGAAACGATATCTGTTGCCTCTTATTGCTTTGAAATTTTTTCGAGTGTCAACATAGAGCAACAATAGTGTTGTGTTCAATTTTGGATTTTTTTGGGGTTCGTTTGGACATTTTTATACATTAACTGGGTTTTCTAAGCATTTTATGTGCATAATTCAAATTTGAACTACATGCACATTCTCTAGTGCATATAAACTGGTTGAAAAATCATGTATGTGTCCTTGGGTGCATGCTTAGGTCCCATCTAAGAAATGGGAATGAATTTTAAACACCATGCCACCATCACTCGGCCGCAAACATTGAGTTACCTAGTTTTTAAATTCTAGTAAATCCAAAACTTGTTTGAAATCAATGAAACCTGGCATGCTATCATGGTGAGGCATCAACATGCCGTGGTAAAAAATTTGTCCCATTTCGGCAGGTTTGGGTATAAGCTTCTCACAAACCAGAGCTTCTCACAACTAGTGTGATGTTTTCGGTAGGGAATGTGCCACCTTCGGGGACGAAATGATATTCATTGCCTCTTATTGCTTTCAAAAAAATTCGAGTGTCAACATAGAACAACAAGAGTGTTGTGTTGAATTTTGGAATTTTTTGGGGTTCGTTTGGACATTTTTATACATTAACTGGGTTTTCTAGGCATTTTATGTGCATAATTCAAATTTGAACTACATGCACATTCTCCAGTGCATATAAACTGGTTGAAAAATCAATATATGTGTCCTTGGGTGCATGCTTAGGTCCCATGCAAAAAATGGGAATGAATTTCAAACACCCTGCCACCGTCACCCGGCCGCAAACATTGAGATACCTGGTTTTAAATTCTAGTAAATCCAAATCTCGTCTGAAATTCATGAAACTTGGCATGCTATCATGGAGCGGCATCAACATGCCATGGTAAATTTTTTGTCCCATTTGGGGCAGGTTTGGGTATAAGCTTCTCACAAACGAGAGCTTCTCACAACAAGCGTGATGGTTTCGGTAGGGAACGTAAGTGCTACCTTTGGTGATGAAACGATATCTGTTGCCTCTTATTGCTTTGAAATTTTTTCGAGTGTCAACATAGAACAACAATAGTGTTGTGTTCAATTTTGGATTTTTTTGGGTTCGTTTGGACATTTTTATACATTAACTGGGTTTTCTAAGCATTTTATGTGCATAATTCAAATTTGAACTACATGCACATTCTCTAGTGCATATAAACTGGTTGAAAAATCAAATATGTGTCCTTGGGTGCATGCTTAGGTCCCATCTAAGAAATGGGAATGAATTTTAAACACCCTGCCACCATCACTCGGCCGCAAACATTGAGATACCTGGTTTTTAAATCCTAGTAAATGCAAAACTCGTCTGAAATTCATGAAACTTGGCATGCTATCATGGTGTGGCATCAACATGCCGTGGTAAATTTTTTGCCAACTTCCCCTGGTTTAATTCGATTGCCCCAGTTTAATTTGGTTTCTGCAGTTTAATTCGGTTTTTAAATATATAACACTCATCACAAACGTTTTAGTTAGAACACCCGTATGCAAACCGACAGCTTCCCCAGGAAGCCAAGGGAAAATGTGCCGAGCAAGATTTGTGTAGCTCTTGATCGCAAACGTTTTAGATAGAACACCCGTATGCAAAGTGAGAGCAGCACAGGATTTGTGCATCCCTTCAACGCAAACGGTTGTTTTGGATGAGCCGTGTGCAACCACGTACAAACAATTATTGGGTATCTTGCCATTTGTCAAATTTGATGGATTTACATTTGTTGATCTAGTAACGTTGCCATTTTTCAATCCTTATAACACCGCGATTTGTCAAAATATGCAGCTAGAAATCATTAGCACTATCCAATTTTTGCAACTAAAATTCAGTAATGAAGCATAGATTTCATTCATAGATTAAGCAATTGTTCTAAATTTATACAAACAGTTCAAATCGACAGCTGAATCGACCAAACTTCTCCCCAATTGTTGCCAACCACGTACTGAAATAGCTAGTTCAACTATATATACTAGCTAATTTTAAGTACGTTGTATAGTTCGACCACACATCTATAGTCAGATGAACTGAACACCTATAGGTGGCTACTACTACCACCACGGAGGGGCTTTGTGCAACTTCCAGCAGCCTCTCCTCTGCCGAGCGCGCTCACCCCCTCAGTAAGAGGCAGAGGAGGAGGAGGAGCCTACCGACGAGCTGGACAAATGCAATACAGTGCCTGCCGGTGCTGCATGTTCAGCGACGCTCGCCAGCTCGAACGCCCACTGCCGCTCCAGACGATCCCTCTCGAAGCGGCCGGACTGCTCGTAGATCTCCTGATTCCTTGCCTCTACGTCGGCGTGTGCTGCGGCCACGGCTGTGGTAAGTCTCTTTGCGTGCTTGACGAGGCGCTCCTCCTCCTCCCGTAGGAACTCGATGTAGCACGCAAGTGCACTGACGCATTTGCGGGCCTCCACCTCTGCATCCCGCCTTCGGGCCGCAACGGCGGAGCGGGTGATAATCACGGTGGTTGACGGTGGGCTGGTGGCCATGGCGGCTGACGATGGGGTGGCAGCCACGACCACCACCTCCCGCCTTCACACCGCGGTGGTGGAGCGGGTGATGGCCATGATGGCCGGCAGTGGGGTGGTGGCCACAACGGCCACCTCCCGCCTTCGGGCCGCTGCGGCGGAGCGGGAGATGGCCCTGGCTTTGGATGGTGGTGTGGCGGCAACAGCGGCCGATGGGGAGCGGCGGCGGAGCGTCTGGTGGGTGTTCCACGCACACCCAACAGGGACGCCACGCGCACTACACTACGTTGGGGACTGTGCCACCGCCACAGTGTAGCCACCCAGCAGGAGCTGTCCTCTAATGACGGTGGAGTGGCTGAGCGACGACGACGGACCTGTGCCATTGGCGATTGTGGGAGAAGTAGATGAGATAAGCTACAGGGAGGGAGGGGAAAATGCGACGCAGGACTCGCCGGCTGTGAGGGTTTTTATAGCAGGCCGGTAAGCATTGCGATTTTGGGGGATTTCACCAAGTCGGGCGGGAAGCTTGCGCGGGAACCTGCAAGGTTGTGCAGGAACGGGCTCACCGACGATTCATTGGCGCCACAGTTTGGCCAAAAGAACGCCCTCGCGCGCTGCGCAAGCTTGCGTTGTAAGCCGTCTACGGCAGCGGGGTGACAAGACATGTGAGAGGACACGTTTAATAAAAAACGTTTGCGATTTAATTACCTACTATACCCCTGTCCTGGTTTATAAGTAGTTTTTAACTAATAAAATACGAATGCATGTCGCCAAAGATTATATCGTTGGAGTCGTATTTGAACATAGTTTCCAGCTATACAATTTTTGTAACATGCATTAACACTGTTTTGTTAAATTTAAGGTTATATACCAGCAAGTGTTTGCCCGCAACACACACGGCTTATTCCATCACAAACAGCTCGGATGGATCAACTGTATGCCACGTATCGTACACGCAACTCTAATCTGATTCGTGATTGATGTCTCTGACACCGCTCACACAGTTTGTCTTATTTGCCACGTATCACTATGCCGTCCTCTACTCGCGTCCCTCGGCAAGCTCTGCTCGCTATTAGGCAACGCGGCACGCTCTGCCGCATCCGTTGGCACGCTCTACTCGCGTCTGTTGGCGCGCTCGACTAGTGGACAGCTTTTCCTTGCATGTTCAACTACTGTATGCATATATATACTAGCAAGATGCCCGTGCGTCGCACGGAACATCAAGATACATTTGTATGAGTAGTTTATCTTGTGAGAGAAAAGAATGAATGAGAGAAGTCCTTACCTACAAGTGTGGAGAGAGGTGTGGGTATATTTTTAGAAAATAGTCATAGTTTGCTTTCTAACCGTCATATATAGATCAGAGGGTCTATATTACACGATCGTAGGCACACCATCATCACCAACTCGGTCTTTTATAAGAGTAGAGATAGAGATGGTTGATCACTGTTGAGGCGATCGCGGAGCGCTCTGCTCGCGTCCCTCTGTGCGCGCTCTGCTAGGAGTTGGGCGTGCGCACGATCACGTCGGGGGCCCCATATGCATGCGGTTGCGCCACGCGCGTTGCCACGCGATGCAGTTACATGCAGCACGATGGAGTTACGCGCTGCAAATTAGAACCGCTATCAGGGCCTGCCGATATTCCTGGCCGTTCGGCTTCCCCTTTAATTCCCGCAGCCATTATAACCTTAGTCTCTTCAACCTTTCGATCGCGCCCCACAACACAACAAACACACCCACGATGACACATAGAGAGGGGATGTCCAGCGACGCTCCAATGGAGTTCGGCGAGCATAGAGTGGCGACCCACGCAAGGGAGACGGTTCTCTCGGTGGTGTACACCATCGACCCAGCTGTGGTGGACGACTACATCAACAGTGTTGAGCAGTTGCTTGCTCGAGACAAGTATAAGGTGGTTGGCATCGACCTCCAGTACACCACCGATCTCCCGGCATAGATCAGAAGGTTGCCGTCGCCCAGTTGTGCGTGGGCCATCATGTCCTCAACTACCACTACTGCATGGCCACGAAGCCTTGCGACCATTTCAACAGGTTTGTCAACAGCTCCGACTACAAGTTCGCCATGGTGGAAACCACCAACGATGTAAACGCGCTCCGTGTTACAGGCTTGGCCTGCAAGAACCTTTTCAAAATCCGTGACGACTACAGGGTCTGGGGTAGCAGGAAGGACTCCCTGGTCGAACTCGCCTCGGCCATCATCAACCCCTACTACGAAAAGATGAAGCAGGATGCCCAGAGAACAAGTCCCGTATCTTGGCACGGGGCCTGGATGCGGCAACTCGATGAACCTCACCTCAGGTTCGCGACCAAGAGTATGTACACATGCGACGAGATGCACAGGCGGATCATTGACACGAGGAAGTGCCTCGTTACCAAAATTGACGAGCCCGGATCGAGCCACAAGCAGAGTAAGCATCACAAGAAGTAGATGATGATCAGATGATCATTTATGCTAGTTAATCATGCATGTAATTTATAGTTTACTTTATTGTTGGTGTGTGGAAATGTCATGTGTGTAGTAGCCACCTATGTAAGTGGATGTTTAATTTGGTTATGCAAGCATGTCCTTATAAGTGTGTGTATATATGTGTTGTTGTCCTATATGCAATCCCATCGCACAACACACATGCCTTGTTAAGTTGAACCGTTTCTGTTCTCATGTGTCAACGCAAATAGTTCATCCGAGTGAACCGCATGCTGTATATCGCACACACCTTGATCTGGCTGACTGTTTCTTTTGTGTTGCCTAATCACAAACAGTTTATCCAAGTGAACTGTATGCTGTATATCGCACACACCTTCATCTGGCTGCCCTTTTCTTTTGTTTTGCCTAATCACAAACAGTTCATCCGAGTGAACCGTATGATGTGCATCGCACATGCCTTCATCTGGCTGCCCGTTTCTTTTGTTCCTCCTCATCACAAACAGTTAATTGGATTGAACCATATGCCCTTCATCGCACATGCACCTTTTTTGATGGTTTTCATACACCACCGTTTGTGATTATTGCATCGCGCACAGTTTCTCGAAGGGTCTCTGATCGTAGTGTCGCGTTAGCAGCATCCTGCAGTAGTGGTGGAATTAGTTCATTTTTATTATTAGGACAACAATAATACCTCCTTTCTTAGGGACACAATGAATGGGACTTACTCATCTACTATCAGCTATGGGATAGATTATACCTGCTTCGAGAAGCTTTAATATTTTAGTTCTTACCACCTCCTTCATCTTAGGATTTAATCGTCGTTTATGATCGAAACTGGTTTAGCATCAGGCTCCACATTAATTTTATGTTGACATAGAGTGGGACTGATTCCCTTAAGATCATCAAGAGTATATCCAATAGCAGCACGGTGCTTCCTTAGAGTTTATAATAATCTCCTTTCTTCATGCTCTGAAAGGTTAGCACTAATAATAACATGATATATCTTCTTTTCATCAAGATAAGAATATTTCAGTGTATCAGGAAATTATTTTAGTTCAAACACAGGATCACCTTTAGGTGGAGGAGGACCTCCAAGAGTTTCAACATGCAAATTGTGTTTAAGAATAGGTGGTCGATCAAAGAACATCTTATCTATTTCATTTCTTTCATTCAAGTGCATATCATTTTCATGGTATAGCAAATATTGTTTAATAGATCAGTAGGAGGTACGGCAATAGAAGCAAGACCAGTAATTTCATATTTACTAGACGATTCCTTTTCATGAGGTTGTCTACAAAAGTTAGAGAAATTAAACTCATGAGAAATATTACCAAAGTTAACGCTGACAGTTTCTTTAGCGTAATCAATCTTAGCATTAACAATGTTCAAGAAACGTCTACCAAATATTATGGGACAAACATCATCTTGTGGAGAACCAAGAACTATAAAATCAGTAGGGTATTTTATTTTTTCACACAAGACTTCAACATCTCTAACAATCCCAAGCGGTGTAATAGTATCTCTGTTCACAAGCTTAATTGTAACATCAATATCCTCTATTTCAGCAGGTGCAATACCATTCACAATTTCTTGATATAAGGTAAACGAGATAGCACTCACACTAGCGCCCAAATCACATAAGCCATGATAACAATATCTCCTATCTTAACTGAGACAATAGTCATCCCAACAACAGGTTTACTCTTATCTTTAGTATCATGCTTAGCAATTCTAGCGGCTTCACCACAAAAGTAAATAACATGCCCATCTGTATTATCGACATCGGCCAGAGATCTTTAACCATAGCAACGTTATGTTCAACTTTAATTTGTTCAGAGGGTCTAGGTGCTCTGATCTTACTTTTGTTGACCATGGTTGAAACCTTAGCATGTTCCTTTATCTTAACAGAAAAAGGTGGTTTCTCAATATAAGCAATAGGAACAAACTCGATCAACATTGTAAATGATAGTTTCATCTTTAACTATAACATGCTCCTCAATCTTTTTCTTTAACAGAGTGATGATATTTAAACCACTTCTCCTTAGGGAGATCAACATGAGTAGCAAATGATTCACAAAAAGAGGCTACTATCTCAGAGTCAAGTCCATATTTAGTGCTAAACTTATGAAAAGCTTCGGCATCCATAAAAGATTTGACACAATCAAACTCAAGTATTATACCTGACTCATTACCTTTGTCGAGTTCCCAATCTTCAGAGTTGTGTTTAATTCTTTCCAGAAGATCCGATCTGAATTCAATAGTTTTCTTCATAAAGGAGCCAGTTGAAGAAGAATCGAGCATGGTTTGATCATCATGAGAAAGGAGAGCATAAAAAATCTGTAAGATAATTTATTTTGGGAGCTCTTGATTGTGGTATGTGTACATCATGTAATTAAGCCTCCACCAAGCTTGAGCGATGCTTTCTCCTTCTCAAGGACAATAATTATATATATAATTCCGATCATGATGAACCAGATGCATAGGATAAAACTTTTGATGAAATTCCAATTTCAATCGATTCCAATCCCACGTTACAATATCATCACATAGCCTTTGCCATGTCAATGCCTTTCCATTGAAATAAAGGGAAAACCTTATTCTTAACTTAATCTCTGGGTAAACCTGCAAGCTTAAATAATCCACAAACTTCATCCACATAGATTAGGTGCATATCAGGATGTAGCATTCCATCTCTTGCATAAGGATTAGCTAGCAGTTTCTATATCATACCCGAAGGAATCTCATAATAAATATTTTTAGTAGGTGCAGTAGGTTGGGAGAAACTCTTTGTGCTTCGGTCGAGGTGAAGATACCCCGAACAAACCCCTTAGAGGATTGTTTTCTATAGTAACAAGTAACAGTAAATTTCAGCATACCAAATTCCGCTTATCAGAGGCGCTTCACTGCCCAACAATAGTGCCAGAAAAGAGCCTTGATGACCCACAAGTATAGGGTATCAATCGTAGACCTTTTGATAAGTAAGAGTGTCGAACCCAACAAGGAGCAGAAGGAAATGACAAGCGGTTTTTAGCAAGGTATTTTCTGCAAGCACTGAAATTATTGGTAACGAGTAGTTTGATAGCAAGATAATTTGTAACAAGTGACAAGTGGCAATAGAAACTAAGGTGCAGCAAGGTAGCCCAATCCTTTTTTTGCAAAGGACAGGCCGAAACGATCTCTTATAATAAGGTAAGCGTTCTTGAGGACACACGGGAATTTCATCTAGTCACTTTCATCATGTTCATTTGATTCACATTCGCTACTTTGATAATTTGATATGTGGGTGGACCGGTGCTGGGGTGCAGTTCTTACTTGAACAAGCCTCCCACTTATGATTAACCTCTCTCGCAAGCATCCACAACTATGCAAGAAGAATTAAGATAAATCTAACCATAGCATTAAACATATGGATCCAAATCAGCCCCTTACGGAATAACACATAAACTTGGGTTTAAGCTTCTGTCACTCTAGCAAGCCATCATCTAATTACTACTCCAGAATGCATTCCCTTAGGCCCAAAGATGGTGAAGTGTCATGTAGTCGATGTTCACATAACACCACTAAGGGAATCAACAACATACATATCATCAAAATATCGAACGAATACCAAATTCACATGCTACTTATGACAAGACTTCTCCCATGTCCTCAAGAACAAAAGTAACCACTCACACAACATATTCATGTCCAATATCATAGGGGTATTGAATAGCATAATGGATATGAACATATTATCTTCCACCAAATAAACCAACTAGCATAAACTACAAGATGTAATCAACACTACTAGCAACCCACACGTACCAATCTGAGGTTTTGATATAAATATTGAATACGAGAGATGAACTAGGGTTTGAGATGAGATGGTGCTGGTGAAGATGTTGATGAAGATTGGTCCTCCCACAATGAGAGGTTTGTTGCTGATGACGATGGCTTCGATTTCCCCCTCTTGGAGGGAAGTTTCCCGGTGGAATCGCTCCGTCATAGAGCAAAAGTGTTCCTGCCCAAGTTCCGCCTCGAGACGGTGGTGATCCATCCCTAAAGTCTTCTCCCTATTTCATCTAGGGAAAATGGGCTTATATACCAGAAGATGGGCACCGTAGGCTGGCCAGGGCCCCCACAAGCCACTAGGGCGCACTCTGGGGGGGGGGGGCTGCTGCCTTGTGGGCACCTGGGTGGCCCCCTCTGGTACTTCTTTGCCCCAATACTTTTTGTTTATTCCAAAATAAATCTCTATAAAATGTCAGCTCATTTGGAGATGTGCAGAATAGGTATCTATGACATAGCTTTTTCAGGTCTAGAATTCCAACTGCCGGCAATCTCCCTCTTCATGTAAATCTTGCATATTAAGAGGGAAAAGGCATTAGAATTGCTCCACAAAGTGTTATACTGATTAAAAACACTATAAATAATAGTAAGAAATCATGATGCAAAATGGATGTATCACTCGTGAGATGCCATAAGAACAATTTGATCTTCATCGGGACTTGTGTGTTCCAAAGTGAGGTCCAACTTTTCTCTTCATATGCAAAAGTTGAGGAACTAGCTCGCCCCTCTAGAGCAACTTCTCTGTTCCTTTTAATTGCAGCTAGCAGTCTATAGGAAGATCGAACATAGAAGACTCATGTGTTCTCAAATTGCCATGCCCAAAAGTACTCAATGTTGCCAGTGCATAAGGGAATGTTTTAATAGCCTGCACATCCACTGGCGGGAAGAACTTCTCAAGAACATCTGCTCTCCATGTCGCTGATGTACTATCAATTAGTTCGTTCACATATAGTGGAGGGTTCGGGGCGAGACTCACTTGTGCGCGTCGGACCTAAACAAACGGTTTAAAACCTCTTTCTGCAACGGCATTTGGAACCGTGGTCCTTCCCACACGACCCAGAAACCGTCGGGGATATGCCCTCCTGGCACACATGTTCGACAAAATGAGGTCGTGTGTGACCAGCGAGCACTCAATTACGGAAATACGTATAGTAGAGCTAAAAAATACAATTATATTGCGAAATTGTTTCCGGTCGCAAGTACATCCCACACAGTTAGTCCCCGCTAAACGTTTCCATTTGTATGCACATCCCACACAGTCGCTCCAAGGAAAACGTTCCGTTCATAGGTACATCACACACAATTTTTCCCGTTAAATCGTTTGCGTTATTGAATGTATCACACACAGTCCGTAGAAGAAACTGTGTGGCAAAGGCTGTCCATCACACACAGTTTTTATGTGGTAAACGTTTGCGCAAGGTGGCCTAACGCAAACAGTTTTCAAGAGAAAGTCGTGTGTGATTGCTCATTGATCCAAGACGGTTTATTCCTGGAAACTGTGTGTGTTGCCTGAGGTCATTGACCACGGTATTTTTTCAACAACCGTTTGTAATAGCAAAACACAATTAGCAGGCTAATTCGCCATTAGCAGGCTAATTATCCGATTATTCATAATCCATTTATTAATCTAATTGACATTTCATATTAAGCACACAATATATTTCATTTCCATATTAAGGAAGCAGAATTTCATAATTGAAATACATCAGAGTACAACATGATATAGCTTCAGCACTCAGCTATCCCATTACACAACTGCACCAACAACAAGTTCCACATGCAACATGTAGAACCTTTCGAAATGAGCATCATAGACGGTATATAGACAGATGCATCTCATCTGGAAAACTGCTGAAGCGGAAGGCGAATATTGAGCCTTCATTCATGTTGAAGGTATTTGGAACTTTAGGCCAGTGCATGTGGATGATTGACCGCCCGTCCTTCATCCTCTTCAGGAACACTTCAATATTGAACCGTGGGTGTTGTATGAAAACCTTCCTCGCCTCCTGACCATAGAGGCTTTGGAAAGGTCTGAAAACAAGGATGTGCATAAATATCTTATCTATATTGGAAATGGGGCAAAGGAATAAGAAAAAGGCAAGGTATAATAGTTAGTACCATCTTGTAGCGAACTAATGTCTTCTTCATTGTGCAGACAAAGATCTTGTTGTTTTTTGTTGCTAATTTCTTTATCCTAAGAATCTTTCTGAGTTTCTTGATTTGATTGATATTCATGGACAACTCATTTCCCCATATGCAAAAAGGGTCGAACGGTGGGACAAAACCTCTGACAGCAGGACCTACATGTGCAAGACCAAATTGTTAAAAACCAAAATATTAGAATGGTTCCTGCAATTGCACAATAATGTGCTATTAGACAATGCACCATGCACGTCCTAACCTCGATTGTAAACCTTAGTGCTTCCCATTGTTTCCCTGCAACACATATAAGGTAGTTAGTCATCAAGTTAAGTAAGGGTTCGCATGCTATTAGTAAAACATGTTGATGAAAAATAAGCACATTGCAGATTCATCATATTAATTGAAGCCACACGGAAAACCCATTTACCCAAACCAACGATGAATAAGAACTAGGAAATATAGCACTTGTATATGTTTCTCATTTATTAAGTGCAGCCAAATTCGATTTATTCCTCACATGCACAACAATACAAAATTCTACGCATGAGAATTGGACATCACATTGCAGAATTGAACCAAGCAGTTAACTAAACACCACAACAAATGAACCAAACATTAATTGAGCACCACATTGCCCAAATATAACATACTCCTAATAGAAGATCAGAGAGTTAACCAAACAGTTAACTACAGTCAATTGTAGCAATTGTATTTGTTTCTCATGTATTTACTACAGCCAAATTCAATTTATTCCTCACATGGTATACAATAACAGAATGCACCCACAATTTTGTAAAGATAAATTTGATTTATTTCTCATGGAAGACAATACAAAATTGCAGCCTGAAGAATTGAACATCACATTTTCAGAATTGAACTAAACAGTTAACTAAAGAAGACAACTAATTAACAAAACAGTTAATAAGTGAGCACCACACTGCACGACATATAGAACATATACACTAGAGCAACAGATTGCATGGTGAAATTAGATAGCACAATTCACTAGAATTTGTGAAGGAAAGGCAGGAGTAGCACACGCAACGGGTAAACCGAGCATGCTTAACCGGCGTAGCTAGCAATTGGCAAGGTGCTCCTTCAAGATATGGGGGTCAGCACGAATGGCAGCCATCGCGACCTCATCCCCGCGTGCGGCCGTGATTTGCTTCTCCGCTGCCAAATGCTCCTTGAGGTCCTGGCTATACTGCGTGCACCATGGCTTAGGCCGGCGCTTTTTTAGTGAAGGGGTCGGTGATTTGGGTGGAAGGTGTCGCGCTTGCGCCGGCGGTCGGGGCATGTGGGATGTGGAAGGTGGAGGAGGATGGGGGTCGGGTGTGGATTACCTGCCTGGACAGAGGAGGCCGAGCAGCGTGAAGGAGGGTCGCCGGCGAGGAGGCAGCGGCGCTGCAAGCAAGGAGTGAAGGTTTCAACTTGGAAAGGAAGGCGGAAAGAGGGGAAATGTGGCTTTTGGTAAGGAGGAGGGGGCGGGGAGATAGATATTTCGGCGGAAGTCGAAAATTTGGAATCGCTTCACCCAAAAAACTAGCGCGCGAAGTGTCATCAGACATGGTGCCTTATTCAGAACTGTGTATGATATGTGGACATCACAAATGATTCAGATAGCTTAACCCGTGTGTGATGAGTTTGAACGTCAAAAGTTTTGGTTCGAATTTCCATGGTTACAGTGGTCATCCACGTCATTGCATAATTTGTGTACACAAAGGAGACTACAACACACCAACACTTCTTAATCGAGCAAGTTCAACAATTAAACAGAGCTAGCTGACCTAAACATTACTCTAACAAAACAAAGAGTACTACTACGGCTGGTGCTCATCGATCTCCGCCGCCGCCTCCATGTCCAGGTCGCGCCCGACGGTCTCTTGGGGAAGGGGCTCCATGGCATCCATCGCACCATACTTGGCAAGCATCTCGCCATCCGCGTCCGCCATCTCTTTGGAAAAGGCCGCCACGAGCTTGGCGTGGGAGGAGCGATCTGGGCTTGGACGGGATCCATCATGGCAAGGTATGCGGCAGAGGAACGACCGGCCGCTCGAACGCTCTCGGCGATTGCCAGCTCTTCTGCCGTGGGTTGCCGACCGTTGTCGGAGAAGCTTTGTTCGATTTGTGCGGTGATCGCCAGGAGCTGGGCGTAGGCGGCCTCGACATGGTCGTGAGCGGCCTCCATCAGGGCTAAGGCCGCTGCTGTGGAACGGATAGCTGCTGTGCCGCTCTCGCCAGTTGCTATCCCCAAGGCAGATGTTGCTGCCGCCACCTGAGAAGCAACACGGCCGTTTGGGCTGCCTTTGCCGCCCAGTCGCAAATTGCGGCCGCGCTCATGCACCTTGTTAGCACGCGCATGGCGGCTGTGGCCGCGCTCTCGCCGAAGTGGGCCATCGAAGTTGCCCTCACGACCCGGGTCCATGTGTCCATCTTTCAACGGCGACGATTGAACAATGAAATGATATTTGGGGAGCGAGCTAGTGTGCTTGAGACGCCGGCTGTGGACTATAGCCGACACACCTTCTCGCGTAAGCCATAGGAGTACTATACACCGATGGTGCTCCAAGATATTTTATACTACATATCACACGGTTGCTTATAATAAACTCTGTGTGATCTACTTGATTTTTCATCTTGATTTGAATTACATAATGGGGTCACAGTGGCAATGGACGGTGTTTGAATTGCTAGACCTTTTATCTGAAGTGAACATGCAACTATATGTGTGTCATAAAAGAATTTGAATTATTCAGGGTTCGTTTGAACATTTTATACATTAAACTGGTTTTCTAGCCATTTCAGGTGAACAATTCAAATTTGAACTACATGCACATGCTCCAGTGCATATAAATTGGTTGAAAAACATTGAGATACCTGGTTTTTAAATTCTAGTAAATCAAAAACTCGTCTGAAATTCATGAAACTTGGCATGCTATCATGGAGCGGCATCAACATGTCGTGCTAAATTTTTTTGTCCCATTTGGGGCAGGTTTGGGTATATGCTTCTCGCAAACCGGAGCTTCTCGCAACAAGCATGATGGTTTTCGGTAGGGAACGTCCCACCTTTGGGGAGGAAACCATATCCATTGCCTCTTATTGCTTTCCATTTTTTGTCGTGTCAACATAGAACAACAGGGGTGTTTTGTGAATTTTTGTGATTTTCTAGGGTTCGTTTGGACAATTATATGCATTAACTGAGTTTTAAATGCATTTATGTGCATAATTCAAATTTGAACTACATGCACATGCTCTAGTGCATATAAATTGGTTGAAAAATCAAATCTATGTCCTTGGGTGCATGCTTAGGTCCCATGCAAGAAATGGGAATGAATTTCAAACACTGGGGAACCGTTGATTGCCGGTAAAACATTGAGATGCCTGGTTTTTAAATTCTAGTAAATACAAAACTCGTCTGAAATTCATGAAACTTTGCATGCTATCATGGAGCCGCATCAACATGCCGTGGTACAAATTTGTCCCATTTGGGGCAGGTTTGGGTATATGCTTCTCACAAACCGGAGCTTCTCACAACAAGCATGATGGTTTTCGGTAGGGAACATCCCACCTTTGGGGACGAAACGATATCCATTGCCTCTTATTGCTTTCAATTTTTTTCTCATTTCAACAAAGAACAACAGGAGTGTTGTGTGATTTTTGGGGTTCGTTTGGACATTTTTATGCATTAACTGAGTTTTCAATGCATTTATGTGCATAATTCAAATTTTAACTACATGCACATGTTCCAGTGCATATAAATTGGTTGAAAAATCAAATATGTGTCCTTGGGTGCATGCTTAGATCCCATGCAAGAAATGGGAATGAATTTCAAACACTAGGGCACTGTTGATTGCTGGCATAATATTGAGATGCCTGGTTTGTAAATTATAGTAAATGCAAAACTCGTCTGAAATTCAGGAAACTTGGCATGCTATCATGGAGCGGCATCAACATGCCGTGATACAAATTTTGTCCCATTTGGGGAAGGTTTGGGTATATGCTTCTCACAAACCAGAGCTTCTCACAACAAGCATGATGGTTTTCAAGTAGGGAGCGTCCCACCTTTGGGGACGAAACGAGATCCATTGCATCTTATTGCTTTCAATTTTTTTTCTCGTGTCAACACAGAACAACAGGAGTGTTGTGTGAATTTTTGTGATTTTTCAGGGTTTGTTTGGACATTTTATGCATTAACTGAGTTTTAAATGCATTTATGTGCATAATTCAAATTTGAACTACATGCACATGCTCCAGTGCATATAAATTGGTTGGAAAATCAAATATGTGTCCCTGGGTGCATGCTTAGGTCCCATGCAAGAAATGGGAATGAATTTCAAACACTAGGGCACCGTTGATTCCTGGCAAAATATTGAGATGCCTGGTTTTTAAATTATAGTAAATGCAAAACTCGTCCGAAATTCATGAAACTTGGCATGCTATCATGGAGCGGCATCAACATGCTGTGGAACAAATTTTGTCCCATTTGGGACAGGTTTGGGTACATGCTTCTCACAAACGGGAGTTTCTCACAACAAGCATGATGGTTTTTGGTAGGGAATGTCCCACCTTTGGGGACGAAACAATATCCATTGCCTCGTATTGCTTTTAACTTTTTTTCTCATGTCAACATAGAATAACAGGAGTGTTGCGTGAATTTTTGTGATTTATCGGGGTTTGTTTGGACATTTTTATACATTAATTGAGTTTTCAATGCATTTAGGTGCATAATTCAAATTTGAACTACATGCACATGCTCCAGTGCATATAAATTGGTTGAAAATCAAATATGGGTCCTTGGGTGCATGCTTAGGTCCCATGCAAGAAATGGGAATGAATTTCAAACACCGGGGCACCGTTGATTGCCAACAAAACATTGAGATGCCTGGATTTTAAATTATAGTAAATCCAAAACTCGTCTGAAATTCATGAAACTTAGCATGCTATCATGGAGCGGCATCAACATGCCGTGGTACAAAATTTGTCCGATTTGGGGCAGGTTTGGGTATATGCTTCTCACAAACCGGAGCTTCTCACAACAAGCATGATGGTTTTCGGTAGGGAATGTCCCACCTTTGGGGACGAAACTATATCCATTGCCTCTTATTGCTTTCAAATTTTTTTCTCATTTCAACATAGAACAACAGGAGGGTTGTGTGATTTTTCGGGGTTTGTTTGGACATTTTTATGCATTAACTGAGTTCTCAATGCATTTATGTGCATAATTCAAATTTGAACTACATGCACATGCTCCAGTGCATATAAATTGGTTGAAAAATCAAATATGTGTCCTTGGTGCATGCTTAGGTCCCGTGCAAAAAATCGAAATGAATTTCAAACACTAGGGCACCGTTGATTGCCGGCAAAATATTGAGATGCCTGGTTTTTAAATTCTAGTTAATCAAAAACTCGTCTGAAATTCATGAAACTTGGCATGCTATCATGGAGCAGCATCAGCATGTTGTGGTAAAAAATTTGTCCCATTTGGGGCAGGTTTGGGTATATGCTTCTCACAAGCCAGAGCTTCTCACAACAAGCATGATGGTTTTCGGTAGGGAATGTCCTACCTTTGGGGATGAAATGGTATCCATTGCCTCTTATTGCTTTCAAAAAAATTTCTCATGTCAACATAGAACAAGAGAAGTGTTGTGTGAATTTTTGTGATTTTTCGGGGTTCATTTGGAAATTTTTATGCATTAATTGAGTTTTCAATGCATTTTATGTGCATAATTCAAATCTGAACTACATGCACATGGTCCAGTGCATATAAATTGGTTGAAAAATGAAATCTATGTCGGGTGCATGCTTACGTCCCATGCAAGAAATGGGAATGAATTTCAAACACCGGGGAACCGTTGATTGCCGGCAAACATTGAGATGCCTGGTTTTTAAATTCTAGTAAATCCAAAATTCTGTTAACCATTCACGTGACGCCATGTGTCTTGGTTTTAATGGCTGTAGGAGGTGCCATGCAGATAGCTGCTTGACCTTTACTGAACGAGAGGCGTGTGAGCGTCGTTCGGTGTGCAGGATGACCAAGAGGCGTGCAAGCTGTCCTCGAGTGCGCAGGCTCACCGGGAAGCATGCGAGTTGTACGCTGCTCAGGCTCACTGGGAAGCGAGCCCTTCGACTTCCATGGCCGCCCGCCTTGCTCTCATCCTCTCCATTAATGGCGCCCAAGCCACAGTTTAATTCGCTTTTTAAATATAAAACACTCATCGCAAACATTTTAGTTAGAACACCCATATGTAAACCGACAGCTTCCCTAGGAAGCCAAGAGAAAATGTGTCGAGCAGGATTTCTGCAGCTCTTGATTGCAAACATTTTAGATAGAACACCCGTATGCAAAGTGAGAGCAGCGCAGGATTTGTGCATCCCTTAAACGCAAACGGTTATTTTGGATGACCCGTGTGCAACCACGTACAAACAATTTGGTAAGATTTGTCAATCCTTGTAACACTGCGATTTGTCAAAATATGAAGCTAAAAATCACTAGCAGTATCTAATTTTTGCAACTAAAATTCAGTAATTAAGCATAGATTTCATTCATAGATTAAGTAGTTGTTCTTAATTTATACAAACAGTTCAACTCGACAACTGAACCGACCAAACTTTTCCCAAATTGTTGCCAACCAAGTACCGAAATAGCTAGTTCAACTATATATACTAGCTAATTTTAAGTACGTTGTACAGTTCCACCACATCTATAGTCAGATGAACTAAACAAAATAGCCCCTAAATACTACTACTACTACTGGGGAGGGGCTTTGTACTACTTTCGGCTGCCTCTCCTCTGCCGAGCACGCTCAGTAAGAGGCGGAGGAGGAGGAGCCTACTGTCGAGCTGGGCAACCGCAATGCGGTGCCTGCCACTAATGCAGCTTCAGCTACGCTCACCTCGAACGCCCTCTGCCGCTCCAGACGACCCCTCTCAAAGCGTTGGTTCTCCTCGTAGATCTCCTGATTCCTCGCCTCTAAGGCGGCGTGTGCCGCAGCCACTGTGGTAGTAAGGCTCTTTGCGTGCTCGATGAGGCGCTCCTCCTCCTCCTCCCGCAGGAACTCGGTGTAGCGCGCAAGGTCGCCTTCGCACGTGCGGGAATCCACCTCCGCCTCCCGCCTTTGGGCGGCGGTGGCGGAGCGGCTGATGACCCTGGCGGTCGACGGTGGGCTGGCGGCCATGGCGGCCGACGACGGGGTGGCGGCCACGACCACCACCTACCGGCTTCGGGCCGTGGTGGCGGAGCGGGTGATGGCCATAGTGGCCAGCAGTGGGGTGGCAGCCACGACGGTCATCTCCCGCCTTCGGGCCGTGGCGGCGGAGCAAGCGATGGCCCTGGATTTTGATGGTGATGTGGCGGCAACGGCGGCCGGCAACAGCTGCCGACGGGCACTGGCAGCGGAGCATGTGGTGGGTGTTCCGCGCACGCCCAACAGGGACGCCACGCGCACTACACTACGCCGGGACTGCGCCGCCGCCGCGGTGTAGCCTCCCAGCTGGAGATGTCCTCTAATGATGGCGGAGTGGCTGAGCGACGACGACGGGCCGGTGTCATTGGCAATTGTGGGAGAAGCAGACGAGTTAAGCTATAGGGATGGAGGGGAATATGCGACGTAGGACTCGCCGGCCATGAGGGTTTTTATAGAAGGCCGGTAAGCATTGGGATTTTGGGGGATTTGACCGAGTCGAGCGGGAAGCTTGCGCGGGAACCTGCGAGGTTGCGTGGGAACGGGCTCACCGATGATTCATTGGCGCCACCATTCGGCAAAAAGAACGCCCCCGCGTATTGCGCAAGCTTGCGTTATAAGCCGTCTGCGGCAGTGGGGCGACAAGACGTGCGAGAGGAGGACAAAAGGCCACGTACACATAGGGTTAATAAAAAAATGTTTGCGATTTAATTACCTACTATACCACCATCCTAGTTTATAAGTATGATTTAACTAATAAAATACGAATGCATGTCGCCAAAGATTATATAGTTGGATTTGTATTTGAACATAGTTTCCAATTATATAATTTTTAAAACATGCGTTAACATTTTGTTGGTTAAATTTGAGGGAAAAGTATGGAACGGAATATAAAGGACACTATAGACTAGATGGAGGTGGTACCACACGGCCGCTCTCTACGCAGCGACGCAACTATCAGTCGGCTTGTAGGCGACCATTTCCTGCGTGTTCAATTTCTCTATGCATGTGGTTCCTTGTGGTTCAGGTGGCCGCGGCACGCTCTGCTCGCGTCCCGCCGCGCGCGCTCTGCTCTCGCGTCCCTCCGGGTGCTCGGCGCATGATCGCGCACATTCGTGTGCAAGTGGTTGCGCCAGGCACGACGCAGCGATGCAGTTACCCGCTACAAAAACTACCATGCAGACGCGCCGAGAATCCACGCCGCCCGACACCCTTTTATTCATGCGTCCATTTACCTTCATCTCTTCTCTCACATGACACAATAAGCACACCCACGAGGACACATACATAGAGGACATCCAGCGGTTCCAATGGCGCTCCCCGTGGCTCCAATGGTGCTCCCAGCGGCCGACGACGACAACGGCCGGCAGTTCACCATGCATCATGTAGTGGACACCCACGTGAGGGGGAAGGCCCTCTCGGTGGTGTACATGAATGATCCAGTCTCGGTGGACAGCTCCATCCAAACTATGGAGCAGTTCCTTGCCGAGGACAAGTAACGAGTGGTCGGCTTCGACCTCGAGTACACTATGGGTCGTGCCGGGCACAATCAGAAGGTTGCCATCGCCCAGTTGTGCGTGCGACATGATGTCCTCGTCTACCACTTCCACCTTGCCACAAGGCCTTGCGAGCGTTTCTCCAACTTTATCAAGAGCTACGACTACAGTTTTGCTACGGAGGACACCACCAACGATCTAAAAGCGCTCAAGGTTTCGGACTTGAAATGCCCGAATCTTGTCAACATCCAGCACCACTACAAGGTCTGGGGTAGCGAGAAAAGAAAACTGAACTCCCTGGTTGACCTGGCCTCAGCCATCATCGACCCCTTCTACGCGAAGATGAAGCAAGAGAGCAATAAGGACAAGAACGCATGGCACAGTGTGTGGCATAAGAGACTGGATGAACAACATGTCAAGTACACGGCCATGGACACATACATAAGCTACGAAATGTATAGGCGGATCGTTAACATGAGGAATTGTCTTCTTCCTGAACCAGATGAGGGATCGAGCCACATAGCAGTAGCGGGAACGTCACAAGAAGTAGATGACTAGACGATCGTTTCTCCTACTTTAGAATGCATGCAATTGTTTATTGAGGTGTGTGCGAATGATCTGTATAGTCACTTATGTAATTGGATGTTTATTTCAGTTATGTATGTATATATATACATGTTATTCCATTGTAGACAGAGCAATTCACATGGCTTATTAGCAGCAATCATTTGTGTTATTATTGGTCTTCGCACACATTTCAGATTACAGACATGTTTGTCGCGTATCACACACATCTTGTCAGTTGAACCGTTTCCATTGTGTGCCTAATCACACACAGTTCATCCCGGTGAACTGTCTGCTGTATATCGCACACGCCTTCATCTGGCTGCCTGTTTCTTTTGTGCCTCCTCATCCCAAACAGTTAATTGAGCTGAACTGTATGCCCTGCATCGCACACACAACTAAATTCTGAACCGTGTTTGATGCATCTATCATCGCAAACATTTTGCACCTTTTTGATGGTTTTTACACCACTATTTGTGATTATGGCATTGCACACAGTTTTTTCGAAGGGTCTCTGATCGTAGTGTCGCGTTTGGACCATCTTGCAGTAGTGACTAACCAATGGTTGCATTGATGATTCTCGTGGGATCCATTTGTGATCCCAAACCCGTGTAGTTTATCCATTGCCAATTCTACGGATAATGCATGTGTGTGTGCATCTCTACTCTCCAAAACCGCTCTCCAAATCTATGATGGATGGGATCCCAACTCGGCTTCCAGGATGGTTGTGTTAGGGAAATAAATCACCTTTAGTAGGCGATAGCTCAGTGCATGGGGAGAGGCAAGGATCCTCCAGGCCTGCCTAGATAGTAAGGCAATGTTAAACATCTCCAAATCTCTGAACCCAAGGCCACCTGAATTCTTCAGGTTGAGGCCTGTCCTTCCATGCTACACAACTCAGTTTACGTTCACCTTCCTTGCTGCCCCAAAAGGACTACCGGATGAGATTGTTCAGTGTTCACACAGGCCTCTTGGCAATTTAAAGCATGACATGGAATACACCGGGACCGCCTGGTGATATCTCCTTTTTATTGCTCTGGTATTGGAACAAGAAAGGGTATCCCGCGTCTATTTCCCTAGAGGTGACCCTGGGTATCAAACCCATGAGAGGAAGACTCCCTTGAAGCGATGGTCTCTAGCAAGCTTTTGTCAAAGTGTCAAATCCAGCTTTTGACCGGACCTATAAGCAAATAGTGATTCAAACACTTATAATAAAAAGAAGGTACGGAGATGAGGTCTTAATGCTTACAACCAAAAATGATATTAGTTTGTGCTCGGTGATATGTCTCCAATGTATCTATAAATTTTGATTGTTCCATGCTATTATATTATCAACCCTGGATGTTTTGTCTGCATTATATGCTATTTTATATGATTTTTGGGACTAACCTATTAACCCAGAGCCCAGTGCCAGTTTCTGTTTTTTCCTTGTTTTAGAGTATCGCAGAAAAGGAAAATCAAACGGAGTCCAATTGACCTGAAACTTCACGGAACTTATTTTTGGAAGGAAAGCAACCCGGGAAACTTGGAGTCCACGTAAGGGAAGCAACGAGGAAGCCACGAGGCAGGGGGCGCGCCCACCCCCCTAGGCGCGCCCTCCACCCTCGTGGTCCCCTCGTGGCTCCCCTGACGTACTTCTTCCGCCTATATATCTCCATATACCCTAAAACGAACGGGGAACAGAATAGATCGGGAGTTCCGCCGCCAGAAGCCTCGTAGCCACCGAAAGCCAATCTAGACCCGTTCCGGCACCCTGCCGGAGGGGACAATCCCTCTCTGATGGCCATCTTCATCATCCCGGTGGTCTCCATGACGAGGAGGGAGTAGTTCTCCCTCGGGGCTGAGGGTATGTACCAGTAGCTATGTGTTTGATCTCTCTCTCTCTCTCTCTCTCTCTCTCTCTCTCTCTCTCTATCGTGTTCTTGAGGTGGTACGATCTTCATGTATCGCGAGCTTTGCTATTATAGTTGGATCTTATGATATTTTCTCCCCCCTCTACTCTCTTGTAATGGATTGAGTTTTCCCTTTGAAGTTATCTTATCTGATTGAGTCTTTGAAGATTTGAGAACACTTGATGTATGTCTTGCCGTGCGTACCTGTGGTGACAATGGGATACCACGTGATTCACTTGATGTATGTTTTCGTGATCAACTTGCGGGTTTCGCTCATGAACCTATGCATAGGGGTTGGCACACGTTTTCGTCGTGATTCTCCGGTAGAAACTTTAGGGCACTCTTTGAGGTCTATGTGTTGGTTGAATAGATGAATCTGAGATTGTGTGATGCATATCGTATAATCATACCCACGGATACTTGAGGTGACATTGGAGTATCTAGGTGACATTAGGGTTTTGGTTGATTTGTGTCTTAAGGTGTTATTCTAGTATGAACTCTAGGGCTGTTTGTGACACTTATAGGAATAGCCCAACGGATTGATTGGAAAGAATAACTTTGAGGTGGTTTCGTACCCTACCATAATCTCTTTGTTCGTTCTCCACTATTAGTGACTTTGGAGTGACTCTTTGTTGCATGTTGAGGGATAGTTATATGATCCAATTATGTTATTACTATTGCAGGAACTTGCACTAGTGAAAGTATGAACCCTATGCCTTGTTTCAACGCATTGCAATACCGTTTACGCTCACTTTTATCATTAGTTACCTTGCTGTTTTCATAATTTCAGATTACAAAAACCTTTATCTACTATCCATATACCACTTGTATCACCATCTCTTCGCCGAACTAGTGCACCTATACAATTTACCATTATATTGGGTGTGTTGGGGACACAAGAGACTCTTTGTTCTTTGGTTGCAGGGTTGCTTGAGAGAGACCATCTTCATCCTACGCCTCCTACGGATTTATAAACCTTAGGTCATCCACTTGAGGGAAATTTGCTACTGTCCTACAAACCTCTGCACTTGGAGGCCCAACAACGTCTACAAGAAGAAGGTTGTGTAGTAGACATCAAGATCTTTTCCGGCGCCGTTGCCAGGGAGGTGAGTGCTTGAAGCTATATCTTTAGATCTTGCAATCGAGTCTTTTAGTTTCTTGTTTTATCACTAGTTTAGTTTATAAAAGAAAAATACCAAAAAATGGAGTTAAGGGTACCTCATATGCTTCATCTTTTTAATATCTATCATGAAAATAAGGATTCCGATAATTTTGCTCAAGTGCTAGAAGAAGAATGCATTAGAATGTTTGGCACTAAATATTTGAATGATGAGCATGATTGCAATGTTGTTAGTATGAATTCCTTGAATATCTATGATGCTAATGATATGCAAAGCCACAAGATTGGGGAAGCTATGTTTGATGAAGATGATATTTTTTGTCCCCCAAGCTTTGATGAGCAAATTTACTATGATGAAAGCATGACTCCTATCTATGATGATTATTGTGATGACATGTATGCTTTAAAGAATAATGATAACCATGAAACTTTTCATCTTGATCTTAATTTTCAATACCATGATAGTTATTTTGTTGAGTTTGCTCCCACTATTATTCATGAGAAGAAATTTGCTTATGTGGAGAGTAATAAAAATTCTATGCTTGTAGATCATGAAAAGAATGCTTTGTGTGATAGTTATATTGTTGAATTCATTCATGATGCTACTGAAAATTATTATGAGGGAGGAATATATGCTTGTAGGAATTGCAATAATACCAAGTTTCCTCTCTGTGTGCTTAAAATCTTGAAGTTATCCTTGCTTTACCTTCCTATGCAAGTTGATTCTTGTTCCCACAAGTTGTTTTCTCACAAAATCCCTGTGCATAGGAAGTGGGTTAGTCTTAAATGTGCTAGTCATATTCTTCATGATGCCCTCTTTATGTTACAATTCTTATCTTTTATGTGAGCATCATTGAAATCATCATGCCTAGCTAGGGGCGTCAAACGATAGTGCTTGTTGGGAGGCAACCCAATCTTATTCTTGTTCTTTACTTTTTGCTCCTGTTTAGTAAAAAATAATCCATCTATCCTTTGTTATGATTGTGTTTTTATGTTTAGTTTAGTGTTTGTGCCAAGTAGAACCGTCGGGAAGACTTGGGGAAAGTCTTTTTGATCTTGCTGTAAAAAAACAGAAACTTTAGCGCTCACGAGAACTGCTGCCATTTTTATTTGGAAAGTTATATTTAGTTAATTCGTTTTTCAGATTATTAATAGATAAATTCCTCACGTCCAGAAGTTTATTTTAGAATTTTTGGGGTTCCAGAAGTTTGTGTTAGTTACAGATTACTACAGGCTGTTCTGTTTTTGACAGATTCTGTTTTTCGTATGTTGTTTGCTTATTTTAATGAACCTATGGCTAGTAAAAGAGTTTATAAACCATAGAGAAGTTGGAATACAATAGGTTTAACACCAATATAAATAAAGAATGAGTTCATTACAGTTCCTTGAAGTGGTATTTTGTTTTCTTTCGCTAACGGAGCTTACGAGTTTTCTGTTAAGTTTTGTGTTGTGAAGTTTTCAAGTTTTGGGTAAAGATTTGATGAATTATGAAATAAGGAGTGGCAAGAGCCCAAGCTTGGGGATGCCCAAGGCACCCCAAGGTAATATTCAAGGACAACCAAGAGCCTAAGCTTGGGGATGCCCCGGAAGGCATCCCCTCTTTCGTCTTCATTCATCGGTAACTTTACTAGGAGCTATATTTTTATTCACCACATGATATGTGTTTTGCTTGGAGCGTCATTTTATTTACTTTTGTTTTGCTTGCTGTTTGAATAAAATACCAAGATCTGAAATTCTTAAATGTTAGAGAGTCTTCATGTAGTTTCATAATTGTTCAACTACTCATTGATCTTCACTTATATCTTTCGGAGTAGTTTGTTGTTTGCTCTAGTACTTCACTTATATCTTTTAGAGCATGGTGGTAGTTTTATTTTGAAGAAATAGATGAAATCTCGTGCTTCACTTATATTATTTTGAGAGTCTTTAGAACAGCATGGTAGTTTGCTTTGGTTATGAAACTAGTCCTAATATGATGGGCATCCAAGAGGGATATAATAAAAACTTTCATATAAGTGCATTGAATACTAAGAGAAGTTTGATGCTTGATGATTGTTTTGAGATAGGACTATGATATTTGGCACATGTGTGCCATATAAGTAAAACCTCCACACCTCTACTTCTTTAAATTTAAAGTACCACACGATTCCCTTCCTTTGACCCCGCCTTCTCCCGAACGACGCCGCAAGCTCGCCCGAGAAACTTGCTTCTCCCGCACATCTCGCGCGCCCACCCCCAAGTGATAGAGGCTAAGGTGTCCCGATGTTTCGATGAGATGGTGGCTATTGTTTTCTGTGGGAGTCGACCTTGACGATCCGACTACGAACGTGCGAGACGTCGCGCCTTAGCAATCGCTAAACCAACTTCCGAGGGTTATTGACCATGTCGGAGCACGATCAACCTGACCACGAGGGTCTGTTTCCTGCGAGCAAACAAAGAACAAGCAAGAAACTGAGATTGCAATCGGGATATTGCGAATATAAGATGAAAGATTTATTGATCAAGGTGGGGTTCTGTGACGTCTTGGTCTGGTCGTTGGACACAAACGAAGTACGCGAAGTTGCAGCTATGGCGAACTTTTAATCTAAACAAAACCCAAAGTCTAAACGACGCCCTAAGGGCTGTATATATGGAGGAAGAGGGGAGAATTTCGTGGCCCTTGAGGGTGGGGTCCGAAACCAACCCTAACTCTTGTTTCCCCACACATACGGACTCTAAAAATAGCCTATACTTAAGTATTTCGAAATTACATGGGCCTGGCCCATTAATAAGGTGACGCAGCACCTAGAATAGCCTATGGACGAATATTATGAAGTGGCATCTTGTATATTTCGTCCAAGGCTTCATGCACTCCTTATGGCGGCTTCAAAGTCCTGAAATCATCACTTGTAACTCCATTCTTGATCCCCTTGCGCATGCCATCAACTCCATGCGTGTTCTTGCTCCAATGTTCATCCTTCTCCAAGCTAGGCCCTTCATTTGTAAGCAAAACAAATGTATCCAATTTAGGCAGCATCATAATCTCATGAACATTAAAATCATTACCAAGAAACGAAAGTACCTGGTAATTTAATTGGCGTGCGCGAGCTCTAGTAATTGGTCCAGTATATGTAACAGTAGGGGTTGTGGGTGTAACAATGGTATTGATGTCCTCATCATCCTCCCCTTCTTGAAATGAAGTCGTCCTCGACGGAAGCGCATCTTCCTCACCCAAATAAGGCTTCAAATCTGCAATGTTAAAAGTGGGACTAACCCCAAAATCTACAAGTAGCTCAAGTTTATATGCATTATCATTTATTTTCTCTAACACCTTAAAAGGACCATCAGCACGTGGCATTAGCTTTGATTTGCGCAGATTAGGAAATCTATCTTTACGCAAGTGTAACCAAACAAGATCTCCAGGCGCAAACACAACATGTTTTCTACCCTTATCTCCAGCAAGTTTATATTTAGCATTCATACGCTCAATGTTTTCCTTAGTTAACTCATGCATTTTTAAAATCAATTCAGAACGTTCTTTAGCATCAAAATTAACCTTCTCTGAAGATGGAAGAGGCAAAAAATCAATAGGTGCACGAGGTAGGAAACCATACACAATTTCAAAAGGGCACATCTTAGTGGTAGAATGCAATGAACGATTATAAGCAAATTCAATATGAGGCAAGCATTCTTCCCACATTTTCTTGTTATTCTTCAAAACAGCCCTAAGCATAATAGACAATGTTCTATTGACTACTTCAGTTTGTCCATCAGTTTGGGGGTGACAAGTAGTACTAAAAAGCAGCTTAGTCCCCAACTTAGCCCATAAACATCTCCAAAAGTGGCTAAGAAATTTAGAATCACGATCTGAAACAATAGTATTTGGCACACCATGTAAGCGAATAATTTCACGAAAGAACAAATCAGCAACATTAACAGCATCATCGCTTTTATGACATGGTATAAAGTGTGCCATTTTCGAGAACCTATCCACGACAACAAATATGCTATCCCTCCCCTTCTTTGTTCGAGGTAAACCTAAAACAAAGTCCATAGATATATCCTCCCAAGGAACACTAGGTACAGGCAAAGGCATATATAAACCATGAGGATTGAGTCGTGACTTAGCTCTTTGACATGTAGTGCAGCGAGCAACAAAACGCTCAACATCCCGTCTCATCTTTGGCTAAAACAAAATGTGTAGCAAGTATATCCTCCGTCTTCTTGACGCCAAAGTGTCCCATTAATCCTCCTCCATGCGCCTCCTGCAACAACAAAAGACGAATGGAGCTAGCTGGAATGCATAGCTTGTTAGCACGAAACACAAATCCATCGTTAAGAACGAACTTGTTCCAAGTTCTCCCTTCCTTACAGTTCTGCAATACATCTTTAAATTCAGCATCATGAACATATTGATCTTTGATGGTCTCCAAACCAAATATTTTAAAGTCAAGTTGTGAAAGCATAGTATAACAACGAGACAAGGCATCAGCAATAACATTTTCTTTACCCTTCTTGTGTTTAATGACATAAGGGAAAGTCTCAATGAATTCAACCCATTTAGCATGTCGACGGTTTAGTTTTGCTTGACTTTTAATGTGTTTCAAAGATTCATGATCAGAATGTATAACAAATTCCTTGGGCCATAAATAATGTTGCCATGTTTCTAAGGTCCGAACAAGAGCATATAATTCTTTATCATAAGTAGAATAGTTCAGACTAGGCCCACTCAATTTTTCAGAAAAGTATGCAACAGGTTTTCCATCTTGTAATAACACACCTCCTAATCCAATTCCACTAGCATCACATTCAAGCTCGAAAGTCTTATTGAAATTAGGAAGTTGGAGTAAAGGAGCATGTGTCAACTTATCTTTCAATACCGTGAAGGCTTCTTCCTGTGCGGTACCCCAAACAAAAGGCACATCCTTCTTTGTAAGCTCGTTGAGAGGTGCAGCAATGGTGCTGAAATCTCTCACAAAACGCCTATAGAAACCAGCGAGGCCAAGGAAACTCCTCACTTGTGTGACCGTTTTGGGCTGCGGCCAACTCTCAATAGCTTCAATCTTGGCTTTATCAACTTCAATTCCCTGTGGAGTAACAACATAGCCAAGAAAAGATACTCGGTCGGTGCAAAAGGTGCACTTTCCAAGGTTTCCAAACAAATGTGCATCACGTAGAGCAATAAAAACAGCACGTAAATGTTCCAAATGTTCCTCCAAAGATTTGTTATAAATCAATATGTCATCAAAGTAAACTACCACAAATCGTCCAATGAAAGCACGTAAAACTTCGTTCATTAACCTCATGAAAGTAATAGGTGCATTAGTTAACCCAAAAGGCATGACTAACCACTCATATAATCCAAACTTAGTTTTAAATGCTATTTTCCATTCATCACCCAATTTCATACGAATTTGATGGTATCCACTACGCAAATCAACTTTGGAGAATATTGTAGAGCCACTCAATTCATCAAGCATATCATCTAGCCTAGTTATAGGATGACGATAACAAATAGTAATATTATTAATGCCTCTACAATCAACGCACATACGCAACGTACCATCCTTTTTCGGCACTAAAATGATAGGAACAGCACAAGGACTAAGGGATTCACGTATATAACCTTTGTCGAGCAGTTCTTGTACTTGACGCATAATCTCCTTCGTCTCCTCTGGGTTGGTACGGTATGGTGCATGGTTGGGTAGCGAAGCACCGGGAATTAAGTCAATTTGATGCTCAATCCCTCGAATAGGTGGTAATCCCGGTGGCACGTCTTGTGGAAAGACGTCAGTGAACTCCTGCAAAATGTTAGTGACAGCAGGGGGCAAAGAGGAAGGCACGTCCTCGGATGAAAAGAATGCCTCTTTGCACACAAAAGCATAGCAAACGGATTTGCTAAAATCTAGCTCATCAATATCAGATTTGGTGGCAAGTAAACATGCACTTTTCAATTTAATTTCAGAAACAACAGTAGATGGTTTATTATTAGGCTTCATTTGGTGCTCAAATTCTTTTGCCACAATCTGATTTTCACTCTTATTTGTCTCCTGTTTTGCTTTATTAGCTCTATTAATATCATCTTTCAAAATGGAATCAGGAGTCATAGGAAGCAAAGTAATATTTTTATTGTTATGAACAAGAGTATACTGATTGTTTCTACCATGGTGTACAGAATTTTTATCAAATTGCCATGGTCTACCAAGTAATAAGGAACATGCTTGCATAGGTACCACATCACAATCAACATAATCAGCATATGTAGAGATACTAAAATGCACACGAATAGTACGTGTTACCTTAACCTTGCCGCTGTTGTTGAACCATTGGATGTAGTAAGGATGTGGATGTGGTCTTGTGGTGAGAGATAGCTTCTCCACCATCTCCATGCTAGCCAAGTTATTGCAGCTCCCTCCATCTATGATCACGCAAACAGAACGTTCCTTCACAACTCCCTTTGTATGGAACAAATTATGCCTCTGATTTTGCTCAGCTTGTGTAACCTGCACACTCAAAACACGTTGAGCAACTAAACATTCATACCTGTCAGCATCTTCAGGAGCCATGTATTGCGTCTCATGATCAGAATCGTCTCCACCGTGTTCTTCACGTGTAATAAGAGCCAAGGTCTCCTCATCATAGTCACTAGCGGACTCATACCCACCATCCTCAGTAACAATCATCACACGCTTAGATGGGCATTCTCTCGCATAATGACCTCCACCCTTGCAACGTCGACAAATAATATCATGTGTTTGCCCTGTTGATGCCATGGATGAAGAAGAGCTCTTTGCAGGCCCAGAAAGTGTGCTCTTGGCAGATAGTGGTGATTGTGCCTGCTTTATTGTATCACGATTGGAGGTGGCAGCCGACGGAGGTGCCGGTTTAGCAGAACGTGTGGAAGTAGATGATGCACGTGGTGTCCATGATGAAGGTCGACCTGCAGAAAAGTTAGTCCGCGCCAATGCCTGTCGATCCTGCACTTCACGTTCAGCTTTACAAGCAAGATGGAATAAACGAGTGATATTAGTATACTCCTTATACTCTAGAATCGTCTGAATCTCTCTATTTAATCCACCCATAAAACGAGCAAGCATAGCTTCATTCTCCTCAACAATACCACATCTAATCATGCCAGTTTGTAATTCCTGATAATACTCTTCTACAGAATTTTTTCCCTGTCTTAAGCGCTGCAATTTTTGAAGTAATTCACGTTGATAATATGGTGAAACCCAACGAGTACGCATAGCAGTTTTCAAAGCAGCCCAAGTAGCCGGAATAGGATATAATCTACAATGCTCAGACCACCAAACACATGCAAAACTAGTGAATGCACAAACAGCAGCAGGAACACGTCTCTCCTCGGGATATTGTAAACATGTAAATCATTGTTCAGTTTCTAACTCCCAAGTAAGATATATATCAGGAACATATCTACCCTCAAATGGTGGAATATTCAATTTTAGTTTAGGGAGATGGTCATGATCTCGTACCTGAGGGTGAGCCCTACCATTGCCATTATTTGCATGTGGACGACCTGGTGGTTGCTGTGCTGGTGGTGGCACGTAGTTCTGATTTTGATCAACCTCATCCTCATAATCTCCCACATAATCATCCTCGTCCACATCAGCAGTAGGAGCCACAGAAGTATCAACAGCAGCACCAGCAGTTTGGCCCGACTGAAGAGGGACACGGCTCGCTCGGCGGAGGGCTGTTTCCCGACGTGGAGGTAGTCGATGTTGTTGCTGTTGTTGCAGAGGTGCGGCAGGAGCAGCCGGTGGTGGTGGTGGAAAACGCGAAAGCAATTCAGCAAACTTGTTATCAAGCTTTGTTTCAAACGTCTTCTCCATGCCATCTATCTTCTCCATGGCCTCTTCAAATCTGTTTATCACATCGTGCACCTGTCCACTCATCATTTGCTGAAATGTATCATGAAGCTCCTTGTTCGTCAAGTTCTCCCAGTCAGTCTCGTCGGCTTGTGATCCTGGCATGGTTAGCAGCAATAGAAACACACAAGAATATGATCCTACATACTACTAACAAGTGGTGGTGGTGGCGGGTGTCACAAATCCGTCAAGCAAATCGCAAATTCTTACCAGTTCTTACCCAGCAGCAGGCGGTGATCGGCAACCGTTGTAGTCAAAACTCTCAAAAGCTTGGATAGAGCGATTGCCAGGGAGAGTCAAACGCACGACGTAGATGTATGTGGAGCTGGGAAGGCATATAGTATGGTAGCAAAAAGGGTCAGCAATAATCAATTCAGAGATGCAAAGTTGAATAAACGCTCAACGACGGTACTGTGCTGGTCCTAGGCTAGACCGTGCTAGAGACGCGAGCCTAGAACACTAACAGAATCACGGCGCTGCACATAAATAAGGGAAAAGCACACTCTGGAACTCTTTTTTTCGCTCTTTTTTTTGCGAAAAATCACTATAATGGCGAGTGTCTCAAAACTCTTCCCTCGTCAAACTGATAGGATGGGCACGAAATTTTTTTTTCACTTTTTTTTTCAGAAATCAGGGCAGCGACGACGAAAAAGTGCGACAAAAAATCACTATGATGGCACGTGGCTCAAAAGACTCAGAAAAGCCTAAAAATAGGATAGGGAAAAAATTTGCCCGTGAAAATTTTGGCCTAAAAACTGCCCGGGGGTCTCCAGACTCTTTTTTTTCCGAGACCTACGCAGGCAAGGAAACACGAATCAGAATTTAGATTGATCTCAAGAACAAACCTAATATGAGAAGAACTCGGATTGGTGGTGGATATATGGTTGTGGTATATGGCAGCGGTGGTGGTATATGGTAGCGGTGGTGGTATATGGATACAGATTGGTGGTGGTATATGGATACAGATTGGTGGTGGTATATTGATATGGATTCAAAGCGGTGGCGGATAAGCAAAAGTGGTAGATGGGCGATGATGATGGTGCGGCGGCGGCGTGACAACTTATGACCAGAACTCGAAACTCTAAAAGACTAGACTCTAAGACCAGCAACTTGACACGACGATGCAACCGCAAATTCAACAAAGCAAAAACCCTAAAAAGATTATGCAAAGGCTCAGATTGGTTCGGATATGATGAACAAACCCTAATTTTTTTTCTGGATTTTTCGTGGACTATAGGTATGAAGAACAGACTCGATCTAATCTACGAAAAACTGTAAAATCTCACCGAGCAACCTGGAAATCTGATACCACTTGATAGAGGCTAAGGTGTCCCGATGTTTCGATGAGATGGTGGCAATCGTTTTCTGTGGGAGTCGACCTTGACGATCCGACTATGAACGTGCGAGACGTCGCGCCTTAGCAATCGCTAAACCAACTTTCGAGGGTTATTGACCACGCCGGAGCACGATCAACCTGACCGCGAGGGTCTGTTTCCTGCGAGCAAACGAAGAACAAGCAAGAAACTGAGATTGCAATCAGGATATTGCGAATATAAGATGAAAGCTTTATTGATCGAGGTGGGGTTCTGTGACGCCTTGGTCTGGTCATTGGACACAAACGAAGTACGCAAAGTTGCAGCTATGGTGAACTTTTAATCTAAACAAAACCCAAAGTCTAAACGACGCCCTAAGGGCTGTATATATGGAGGAAGAGGGGAGAATTTCGTGGCCCTTGAGGGTGGGGTCCGAAACCAACCCTAACTCTTGTTTCCCCACACATACAGACTCTAAAAATAGCCTATTCTTAAGTATTTCGAAATTACATGGGCCTGGCCCATTAATAAGGTGGCGTAGCACCTAGAATAGCCTATGGGCGAATATTATGAAGTGGCATCTTGTATATTTCGTCCAAGGCTTCATGCACTCCTTATGGCGGCTTCAAAGTCCTAAAATCATCACTTGTAACTCCGTTCTTGATCCCCTTGCGCATGCCATCAACTCCATGCGTGTTCTTGCTCCAATGTTCATCCTTCTCCAAGCTAGGCCCTTCATTTGTAAGCAAAACAAATGTATCCAATTTAGGCAGCATCATAATCTCATGAACATTAGAATCATTACCAAGAAACGAAAGTACCTGGTAATTTAATTGGCGTGCGCGAGCTCTAGTAATTGGTCCAGTATATGTAACAGTAGGGGTTGTGGGTGTAACAATGGTATTGATGTCCTCATCACCAAGTAAACTGCCACTTCTTTACGTCTACCACATGATAAAAAAATATTTCGCATGTGGGATTCGAACCCATGCCTCCTTGGCACCAAAGCGCGCCACCACAACCAACTCACCCTTAGGTAATTGTTGCTCAAACTAAAGAAACTAATCGTTTTGACCCCCTTTTTACAATCTTGTTACTACAAAAAGTACATAAAATTACCACGATTTCCTCTCAGGACAAAGTTACCATGGTATTTGCATGCCAGTTATCAGGCCTGTGATGCGTAAGTTACCGTGCTATTTACATAGAACTTACCAGGTACTATGTTTCAACAACTACACCCCTTTCAAAGTTACCATTGTGTTTTGTACACAAATTATAAGGTCTTCGATGTGTAAAATACCGTGGTACTTACACATAAGTTATCAGGGTATGTGTACATCAACCTTGCCTCTGGTCAAAGTTACCATGGGGGATTGTACATGAGTTACCGGGTCTACAGTTCGTATATTATCATGATACTTATACCTAAAAACCTGGGTGTGTTTCGGTAGCTTTTTCCATAGGTCAAAAATTACCATGATGTTTTTGCGTAACTTATCATGCCTATAGCGGGTCAAAGTGGGCTGTTTTTGGGGCCAACCCATGAGCACGTGTGCCCCTCATGACACTAAACATTATGTGGCTTTTTAGTGGCACACCATGTGTTGTGTTCATCTAAGAGGCCCGGCAAGGCGAGTGTATGCTTTTAACAACTTGTTTTCCTTTGGTAAAAAGTTACCATCATGTTTATATTGTAAGTTATCGGTTACGCGGTGCTTATATTATCATGTTATTCACACAAAAATTATCGGGGGTGTTTTGAACAACTTTTTCCTGGGACAAAAAGTTATCATGGTGATTCTAGGTAACCTATCAAGCCCGTAGTGCTTAAAATATCATGCTATTTACACAAAATTTATCAGGGGTATGTTTCAACAAAATTCCTCCCCATGGGTCAAAAACATATCATGGTGTTTAGTTATCGCAGTGCATATGTTTTCATGCTATTTACACATAAAAATACCAGGGAGGGGAGGTATAGTACTGTGCTATTTACATAGAAGATACCAGAGTATGTTTTTTAAAAAAAATCTTCCCTATGGTCAATGTCGGTGTCAAAACCAGCGGATCTCGGGTAGGGGGACCCGAACTGTGCGTCTAGGCCGGATGATAACAGGAGGCAGGGAACACGATGTTTTACCCAGGTTCGGGCCCTCTTGATGGAGGTAAAACCCTACGTCCTGCTTGATTAATATTGATGATATGGGTAGTACAAGAGTAGATCTACCACGAGATCAAGGAGGCTAAACCCTAGAAGCTAGCCTATGGTATGATTGTTGTTGTGTATATGGAGTTGTATATGATCTATTGACTAGCCTGGCCCTGGTTTATATAATGCACCGAAGGCCTAGGTTAACAAGAGTCCTAGCCGAATACGCCGGTGGGGAGAAGTCCTTGTCTTGATCGCCAAGTCTTTGTGGAATCTTCCTTGTATGCGGCAACTGTCCGAACTGGCCCATGAGTATATGGCCATGGGGGCCTCGGCCCAATCTAATAGATCGGGAGACGACGTGGTGAGTACCCCCTAGTCTAGGACACCGTCAGTAGCCTCCTGAACCGGTCTTCAAGTTAGGGACGCTCCTCGATTCTTCCGAACTGTTCTTCATCTTCGGTCGCCGGTCTTGAAAACTGGTTCAACAAATCTTCTCATCTTCTAGCTTGAGGATCGCCGAAATGCATTCGGCGAGTTTACACGTCGGGTATCCGAGGAGCCCCTTTAAGTTTCTCGCCTTTATCAATGCCTTGTTATTTTTATGCCACACCTCGGGTTTGAAGTTGTTCCCGGGAGGCAGTGTCCTCTTGCGTCCGAGCTCTAATGCCGGACTGTATTCGAGGTATCTTTTGCAGCCGAGCACCAATGCCGGACCGCTTCCCAGCTCTAACGCCGGAATGTATCCGAGCTCCAATGCCGGACTATGTATCCGAGCTCCAACGCCGGACTGTATCCGAGCTCCAACGCCGGACTATATCCGAGGTGTCATATCACCTTGGTTCAAAAAAGTTTGAAGGAGTTTAGCCGAGCTTAATGCCGGAAATGCCCTCTATGGAGCCAGCCACTAGCGCCCGAGCTTTATGCCGGACTGCTTCCGAGGTGGTGCACCACCCCGAATGTGGGCCGATTTTTGTGAATATTTTTTATTGGTGCAATTTATTCTCTGCCGAGATATATAGCCAGTAGCCCTCAAGGTGTGTATCGGTCTAAAACCCGAGATGCACCTGAAGGATGACGTAAGACCGCTGATCCCAGTAGCCGCTGAGACTCAGGCTGATTTGCAAAATCGGCCTGAGGATCAAGTCCAAGCTCGGCAGAATACTTCGGGACACCAAAAGCGGCGTGCTCAGTCCTCGAGACTCAGGTTGGGTGCGGCCGACCAACCTGAGGATCAAAATCTCCTCGAAAACTATATTGCACATAAAATTTTCTGCATTGGACAAGCAATGCAGTAGCCCCCGAGACACTGGTCGGGTGGCAACACCAGATCAGGGGATCGATGTGCCCCTTTAATATTTGTAAATAATAAGCCCGAAGCCCAGTAGCCCCCGAACCTTAATGCAGGCACAGGTGGCCGAATTAAGGATCAATATCCATAGTAAAATCACAAATTATGTGTAATGACTCTATGTATCCAAGTACTTTACGTCATTAATGCTCAGATCCGCATTGTACAAAACTTTGTTAACCGACCATCGGCTTCCACCTCCTCGGCCGGTAGCCGAGGAGTGTTTGTCCTACTTTATAAAACCTTTATGAGGGCAAAGATTTACAAAAAACAAGGCAATCTGGCCATACGGTTTTATAAACAAAGGTACGCAGAGAGTTATATTACTGTTTAACAGAAGAAATGTCTTCCAAAGAAAATAGTCCCGCTATCGGTTCCTTTCTTTGGGTTGTCATGCTAAGCATGATCATTAAACCTCAGCTCTAATGTAAGAGCAAAATATCGAGGATTTAGTTTGGGAGGCCAGTTAATATCCCCCGGTAGTGTTTGGCGACAGTCGGGGTCAAGCCGTAAACACTTCGGCCAATGTTATGAATGGCCCGTCATTTAACATAGTCATCGGATCGCTGACCAGTTTACGCTTATTATGACAGTCAGTTTTCGGCTTTCTCCACTGAGGTGCTTAACCATGTGAGCTGGAAGCACAATCGCAGTGGTTCTCCCTTTGCACGCCTAGCCGAACAAAACGGAACGTAGGAAGCAAGTGCAGGAGCCGGGCAACCCAACTATTGACCGAAGACACAATTCGAAACCGATGCATATATAGCAATATCTGAGAATGTTTTTGCCGAATCCCTAAAGGTGTCCAGCGTTGCACTGCGAGACTACTGCTGGAAAAGCACAAATAGTTTAAAAGTGCCAAAAAGCTTGGAAAACCAAGAAACGTCAGTAAAAACATGATGTCCGAACAAGATCAAGTGTTCGGTGCCAATTCGAAAATTGGTCTTAGAAAAAAAGAAGTGCTTCTGTCATGCTTTAACATGATACATCCTATCTCAAGACTTCGAGCGGGTCAGCCTATGGCTTCAACCTCCTATCCTGAGGGCGGAGTACTTCTCATTAGGCCAGTTTAGCAAACTAAAATCTAGCGGCTTTGAGAGAAAAATTAGGCTCCCCGGCTAGTGACCGCACACTCGCGTCGAAAAAAGGAGTGATAAATAATAATAATAAAACTTTGCAACGACTAAGAAGAAGAACACTTATTATAAAACGGCTCAAATAAACTTAAGAGCCCCCAAGTTACTTGAGTAGAAGAATGATTGCATGTATCGAAGTACTTATATCATATCTATGTTCAACCAAACTTTAAACGCATCTTAACCGACCGTCAGCTTCTCCTTCTTCGGTCAAGGACCGAAAAGTGTTATGTACTCCATCGGTCGAGAATATCGACGGTGTTTCCAGTAACCAGGCAATCAGGCCATAAGGCTGTAACAGACAAAGCGCGCCCAGGGAACTTATGCTATATTACCGTGAAGTGTAAGAAGCATCTTCGAAGAAAATAGTACCCCCACCGATACCTTTCTTCGGTGCTCATTGTTATTATGAGACTTGTGCAATACATTTTTTGTACTCATGAGTTCCGTTGTGTGTCGACCATCATTGAAAACTATAAGAGCGCTAGCTTTCGGCTTCACCCAGTCTGAGGTCCGGCTCGGTTGACCCGATCGTGACAATCGCAGAGGTGCTCCCTTTACTCCCTAGCCGAACAATCAGGAACGTAGGGGTAAACACAGGAGCGAGGCAACCCAGCTTGCAAATCGCTTAAGTCAATATGGTGCATATTGTGGCATAATACACGAACAAGGAACGAAGCCGTACAAGTATAATCATATGCAAGAGGAAAAGCTTCATAAATGAAGCCCCCAAGTGAATTGGGTCCTTGAATTTGTGTGTCACAAACAAAGTTTGGACAAGGAAATTTTTTACAAGCAACTGTTTTCCAAAAAAGTATAATGCTTGGTCGAACCGAACACAAGTTAGAAATTAAAGCTTTGAGCATGAAAGCGACTTAGCTGGTTAATGTGTTCGGTATTGATGACGCGGTCCAAGCTTGATGCGGGGCAAGGTTCCATCCCCCAAGCTGGTCCTGAGGTGGCGGAGTGGAGAGCTCGACACGCCGAAGTGGTGACATAGCACGGTCAATGCAGACCGGCAGAGTGACGCCGAAGTCCCCGGATTATTTTCCTGTGCACAAAAAATAGTGCAAACCAGAGATAATAGTAATAATGATAATAAAAAAATCGTTGCATAATAAATAATTTATGCAAAGTGAGTAATAAAAGAAATATGGCCTGGCGCCGAAGTCAAGTCGATGCAGGGCGTCGGCGTGATGCGGTAAAGGCGTGGCAAAGCCTGAATTCGCAGGTCGGTCCGAGCTCCGAGTGCGGCGTTCGCCGGACTATGTACGGAAACTGACCGAATCACCATGCGACTGTCGTTAATGCAGCCACCATTTGATAGACCTGTGTACATATGACGGACAAACCAGAGTAATAATTCCTTGGGAAAAATGAACCCAAACAAGCAAAAAATACTGGGATTAATAGCACCTGGTTTATTTGTTGTAGCAATCCGAAGGAAGGTGATTCCCAAAATTGGGACTCGCTCCGCACACCCATTGCCTGATGGGCGATAAAACGACGGCATGGCAATGCTGGTAAAGGTTGACTCGCCGAGGCAAAGCCCTCGGCCTAGCTAACATGATAGAGCTGGTCGGCTAGTGACGCCGAAGTGTCCGGAGTAGGTTGATGAAGAGATGGCGAAGCCCCCGGTCCAGCCGAGATGTCGAAGCCTCGACGTCAGCCGATGAGTCGAAGTAGGTCGGCGTGATGGACACCAGCTTGAAGAAGCAATAGTGCGGCCCCGTCGATGCAGGTCGTGACGTGGTCGATGCCGGCTAGATGAAGCGACCGTGCGGCGATGCCGATATGCCTGCTCCGTGTAATCCATGGGGCGGCGATGTTGATGATGATTTATCCTTCGCGATGCCGGACTCTTGTTCGGCTTGCCGAGATGATGATCCGAAGAAGTTGAGCTCGGCTAAAGTGACGACGTGTCTAGCGCAGGTCGGCAGCCGTGGAGTAATATTGCCGGACTAGTTTGACACCAGCATGATGTTGAAGATCATGTTCAAAAGATCTTAAAGTTAGTGGGATGTGTTCGGGAACAAAACACAATACCCCATACAAAACTTCCTTCAAAAGGGATGTCCGAAATCCCGTTCATAAAAAAGATGAACTCGGGTCGGATTCGTTTTCGCGCAGCAAACAGATCCGAAAAGTGGTGCACTAATCGGAAGGTTCCCGGAGTTTGGACGGTCGGAACGAGCTGAAATTTTGAGAGGTGGTAGATATAGGAATTACGCAGCCGATCAACGGTTGGATCTTCCAAAGGACGTCCGAGCTAGAAGCTGGAAACCACGCCCTAAACTCATCCAAATTCCAGTCCAGATTTGACAGGGCTCCGGTATATCGTGGATTGCCAGAGATTCCTCCATCGGAACTCGACGAAATTTTCCAGGGTTGTTGTAGACTCAATTCCTCACAATTCCACCAAAGCGATCATCAAAGCGATACTCGAGAAGGTGGTGGCGGCAGATACGAGTTCGTTGTCCAGAAAAACAGCACGGTCGCTTGAGGGCAATATTGACGTTGAGCCCCCGAGCTCCATGGATGATTCCTCCATGATCTTGATAGAGATCGGAGTTGATGTTTGATGAAGGCCCTTGTACGAACATGGTGATCCGAACACGGGGCGCAGTTCTTGGTCGAACCAAGGTGACCAGTCGAGCTGGTGACGAAGATGCCAAAGTCGCAGTTGATCTGCAGGCGAGCCATCGATTCTTTTGTCGATCACACAGCCGAACTCTCAATGAAAGCACCAATGTCAGTGTCAAAACCGGCGGATCTCGGGTAGGGGGTCCCGAACTGTGCGTCTAGGCCGGATGGTAACAGGAGGCAGGGAACGCGATGTTTTACCCAGGTTCGAGCCCTCTTGATGGAGGTAAAACCCTACGTCCTTCTTGATTAATATTGATGATATGGGTAGTACAAGAGTAGATTTACCACGAGATCAAGGAGGCTAAACCCTAGAAGCTAGCCTATGGTATGATTGTTGTTGTGTATATGGAGTTGTATATGATCTATCGACTAGCCTGGCCCTGGTTTATATAATGCACCGAAGGCCTAGGTTAACAAGAGTCCTAGCCGAATACGCCGGTGGGGAGAAGTCCTTGTCTTGATCACCAAGTCTTTGTGGAATCTTCCTTGTATGCGACAGCTGTCTGAACTGGCCCATGAGTATATGGCCATGGGGGCCTCGACCCAATCTAATAGATCGGGAGACGACGTGGTGAGTACCCCCTAGTCCAGGACACCGTTAGTCAAAGTTACCATGGTGTTTCTACCTCAGTTATCAGATGTGCACTGTGTATATTACCATCTATTTACACATAAATTATCGGGTATCTTTTCACATTTTTCTTCCCCAATGGTTAAAGTTACCATGATTTTTGTATCTAAATTGTCAGGTCTATGGCATGAATGTTATCGTTCTATTTACAGAAATTATCAGGGGCCGGGGTTCAACAAATTTCTTCCCAATGATCAAAGTTACCATGTTGCTTTCACCAAAGTTATCACGCCTTCAGTGCTTATGACCATGCTACTTACACATAGGGTGTGTTTGGTTTGAGAACGAAGTGAAACGGAGATCATGGTTCCATTCCACTAGAATGGGTCGGTCCCGTTCTTGTTTTGGTAAGAACATTTTTGAGGAATGGAATGGTTACATTCTGATGTTTAGTTTGAAAGATGGAACATAATGGGATTGTTCATCTCACTGAATTGGATTCTGATAGAAAACTAAATTGAATGTAGACTGAACCCTTGATTGCAGTGATTCAGAGAACAGTGGTACATGACGCTGCAGTACAGAGGTATACAGGCTCCATCAAACTGTGTACATCACAACATTAGGCTGAATATCCTCGTCAGACATTTCTTCGAACACCTTGCCTCCGCTTTGCAACCTTGCTCGCTGCATCTTTAGACTGTGAGTCTCCTCAACTGGTTACCACTAGCAGTAGCTAATTGTCAGCAAACAAGGTCCAATTTTATCAACAGTCCGTACTTGGTAGGGAACATTATCGTGTAAATTGTTGATCCTTTTGGAGCATAATGACTCACTGGAGCATGCTTGTGCTGAATGAGACTGGAGGAAGGGAAGAAAGAAACGGGAGGTGCGGTGGCAGTCCGCGTCGGACTAGTAGTGGAGGAGACGTGAACAGGGCGGCAACACACATAGGCGAGCACCGGCGGAGCTCGCATGGCGTTGTGGTAGGACGATGAGGAGGCGTCCGGGTCGTGCGGCGCGGCACGGAGCCCGACACCTTTCCCAGCAGCAGCGACGCCATGGCTTGCCGTCAGACGAGCGGCGGCGTGGGGCGGCGACCACTATATGTGAGCCGCGACGCGACATCGCCTAAAGGAGAGGACGAGTGCGGGGAAGGAGTGGAAGAACCGAAAAAAGTGGATCACGCTGCGATGCCGATCAAAGGGACACCGAGTCAGTTTTGCAATCGGGCACAGGGTTGCCAAATACATATTTCGTTTGAGATATGGAGGTAATAATATCAAAGTCGTGCTAGTTGAGTAATTGTGAATTTGAGAAATGCTTGTGTTGAAGTTTGCAAGTCCCGTAGCATGGACGTATGATACACGTTATGTAACAAATTTGGAACATGAGGTGTTATTTGATTGTCCTCCTTATGAGTGGCGGTCGGGGACGAACGATGGTCTTTTCCTACCAATCTATCCCCCTAGGAGAATGCGCTTAGTGCTTGGTTTTTGATGACTTGTAGATTTTTGCAATAAGTATGTGAGTTCTTTATGACTAATGTTGAGTCCATGGATTATACGCACTCTTACCCTTCCATCATTGCTAGCCTCTTCGGTACCGTGCATTGCCCTTTCTCACATTGAGAGTTGGTGCAAACTTCGCCGGTGCATCCAAACCCCGTGATATGATACGCTCTTTCACACATAAACCTCCTTATATCTTCCTCAAAACAGCCACCATACCTACCTATTATGGCATTTCCATAGCCATTCTGAGATATATTGCCATGCAACTTTCCACCGTTCCGTTTATTATGACACGCATCATCATTGTCATATTGCTTAGCATGATCATGTAGTTGACATAGTATTTGTGGCAAAGCCACCGTTCATAATTCTTTCATACATGTCACTCTTGGTTCATTGCATATCCCAGTACACCGTCGGAAGCATTCATATAGAGTCATCTTTTGTTCTAGCATTGAGTTGTAATCATTGAGTTGTAAATAAATAGAAGTGTGATGATCATCATTTTCTAGAGCATTGTCCCAAGTGAGGAAAAAAATAGAAAGGCCACAAAAAAGGGAGAAGGCCCCCCAAAAAAGGGAGAAAGGCCATAAAAAAAGAGAAGGCCCAAAAAATGAGCGAAAAATAGAGAAGGGACAATGCTACTATCCTTTGCCACACTTGTGCTTCAAAGTAGCACCATAATCCTCATGATAGAGAGTCTCTTGTTTTATCACTACCATATACTACTGGGAATCTTTCATTATAGAACTTGGCTTGTATATTCCAATGATGGGCTTCCTCAAAATGCCCTAGGTCTTCGTGAGCAAGCAAGTTGGATGCACACCCACTTAGTTTGTTTTGTTGAGCTTTCATACATTTATAGCTCTAGTGCATCCATTGCATGGCAATCCCTACTCCTTGAATTGACATCAATTGATGGGCATCTCCCTAGCCCATTGATTAGCTGCATCGATGTGAGACTTTCTCCTTTTTGTCTTCTCCACATAACCCCCATCATCATATTCTATTCCACCCATAGTGCTATGTCCATGGCTCGCGCTCATGTATTGCGTGAAGGTTTATGAGTTTGAGATTACTAAAGTATGAAACAATTGCTTGGCTTGTCATCGGGGTTGTGCATGATGAGAGCACTCTTCTGTGACGAAAATGGAGCATGACCAAACTATATGATTTTGTAGGGATGAACTTTCTTTGGCCATGTTATTCTGAGAAGACATGATTGCTTAGTTAGTATGCTTGAAGTATTATTGTTTCTATGTCAATATTAAATTTTTGTCTTGAATCTTATGGATCTGAACATTTATGCCAAAATAAAGAAGAATTACTTAGAGAAATATGTTAGGTAGCATTCCACATCAAAAATTCTATTTTTATCATTTACCTACTCGAGGACGAGTAGGAATTAAGCTTGGGGATGCTGATACGTCTCCAACGTATCTATAAATTTTGATTGTTCCATGCTATTATATTATCAACCTTGGATGTTTTATATGCATTTATATGCTATTTTATATGATTTTTGGGACTAACCTATTAACCCAGAGCCCAGAGCCCAGTGCCAGTTTCTGTTTTTTCCTTGTTTTAGAGTATCGCATAAAAGGAAAATCAAACGGAGTCCAATTGACCCGAAACTTCATAGAACTTATTTTTGGATGGAAAGCAACCCGAGAGACTTGGAGTCCACATAAGGGAAGCAATGAGGAAGCCACGAGGCAGGGGGGCGCGCCCACCCCCTAGGCGCGCCCTCCACCCTCGTGGGCCCCTCATGGCTCCCCTGACGTACTTCTTCCGCCTATATATCTCCATATACCCTAAAACGATCGGGGAGCAGAATAGATCGGCAGTTCCGCTGCCAGAAGCCTTCGTAGCCACCGAAAGCCAATCTAGACCCGTTCCGGCACCCTGCCGGAGGGGGCAATCCCTCTCCGGTGGCCATCTTCATCATCCCGGTGCTCTCCATGACGAGGATGGAGTAGTTCTCCCTCAGGGCTGAGGGTATGTACCAGTAGCTATGTGTTTGATCTTTCTCTTTATCTCGTGTTCTTGAGGTGGTACGATCTTGATGTATCGCGAGCTTTGCTATTATAGTTGGATCTTATGATGTTTTCTCCCCCCCCCCTCTACTCTCTTGTAATGGATTGAGTTTTCCCTTTGAAGTTATCTTATCTGATTGAGTCTTTAAAGATTTGAGAACACTTGATGTATGTCTTGCCGTGCGTATCTGTGGTGACAATGGGATACCACATGATTCACTTGATGTATGTTTTGGTGATCAACTTGCGGGTTCCGCCCATGAACCTATGCATAGGGGTTGGCACACGTTTTCGTCGTGATTCTCTGGTAGAAACTTTGGGGCACTCTTTGAGGTTCTATGTGTTGGTTGAATAGATGAATATGAGATTGTGTGATGCATATCGTATAATCATACCCACGGATACTTGAGGTGAAATTGGAGTATCTAGGTGACATTAGGGTTTTGGTTGATTTGTGTCTTAAGGTGTTATTCTAGTACGAACTCTAGGGCTGTTTGTGACACTTATAGGAATAGCCCAACGGATTGATTGGAAAGAATAACTTTGAGGTGGTTTCGTACCCTACCATAATCTCTTCGTTCGTTCTCTGCTATTAGTGACTTTGGAGTGACTCTTTGTTGCATGTTGAGGGATAGTTATATGATCCAATTATGTTATTATTGTTGAGGGAACTTGCACTAGTGAAAGTATGAACCCTAGGCCTTGTTTCAACGCATTGCAATATCGTTTACGCTCACTTTTATCATTAGTTACCTTGCTGTTTTTATAATTTCAGATTACAAAAACCTTTATCTACTATCCATATACCACTTGTATCACCATCTCTTCACCAAACTAGTGCACCTATACAATTTACCATTGTATTGGGTGTGTTGGGGACACAAGAGACTCTTTGTTATTTGGTTGCAGGGCTGCTTGAGGGAGACCATCTTCATCCTACGCCTCCTACGGATTGATAAACCTTAGGTCATCCACTTGAGGGAAATTTGCTACTGTCCTGCAAACCTCTGCACTTGGAGGCCCAACAACGTCTACAAGAAGAAGGTTGTGTAGTAGACATCACTCGGGAAGTCACCCATCAAGAGGTTCTTGCTTCATTTGGAATGGGGGATGTGTCCAAATAACACCCTGACCGACACAAGTCCTCCATGAAGAATCAGTTGTCCTACTGAGGCCCTATCCGTCTCACGGGGTTGCCCCAATAATTAAGATGATAATATCAGACAAAAGCTATGGGCATTCAATGACTACACCTCATGAATCTCCATGGATATGATCCATGTTACCCTACTAAATCTTACTATCACTGGTGTTTGTTGTAACACTTCACAGTCCCCTTGCTCCTAACCTCTCCGGTGCTCGATCTCCATGATCCTGGGTACCTGAAGGGATGAAGATCATAGACAAGACAAGAGATACTTCATGATGCAATTTTATTTTACACGTACAAGACATTGTGTCAAAGACTTCCATTGATCCCTTCACCAAATACCTGGGGCTGCAATGCCTCACCCCATACCTTACGAGACTACTCACTCATGGAGATCAAATCGCGAGAAGAAATCATTGAAGAACACATCTTGAGATTGATTGATTGCAGTATGTCTTACAATGGATGCCTTGTGAGATGCATGATTACAAGTATGAACTAGATGAGAGAGGGATATGGTGGTGGAGATGTCTATGGAGGTGAAAACGGCAGCAACTAGGGTTTGCGGGTGGAGATGATGATGACTGGGTTGTGGCTGCGCTTGATGCTCCTCCTCTACTCGTTATGTTCACATTTCGATGGGGTCCCCTTAATAAAAGTTGTTCAGGTGGATGACCTGCCTCGGTTTCCATGCCAAACGACTGCTCATGCGAGCGTGCACTACTAGGAAAAAGCCTAGTAGTAGCGCGGGTGCCCGCACTACTACTACGACGCTACAGCTAACTAGTAGTAGTAGCGCGGTGCATCCCACGCTACTAGTACGTGTGTTAGTAGTAGCGCGGGTTCGACGCGCGCTACTACTAACTATCTGTAGCGCGTGTCTGTGACCCGCGCTACTACTATTAATTTGAAAAACCAAAAAAATATCAACCCCATGTGTGTTGTTGATACGTCCATTTTGCATCATGATTTTATATCTATATTTATTGCATTATGGGCTGTTATTACACATTATGTCACAATACTTATGCCTCTTCTCTCTTATTTTACAAGGTTTACATGAAGAGGGGAGTGCCGGCCGCTGGAATTCTGGGCTGGAAAAGGAGCAAATATTAGAGACCTATTCTGCACATCTCCAAAAGTCCCGAAACTTCACGGGAGCACGTTTCAGAATATACAAAAAATATTGGGCGAAAGAAGTAACAGAGGGGGGGGCACCCACCGTCCACGAGGGTGGGGGGTGCACCCTACCCCCCTGGGCGCGCCCCCTGCCTCGTGGGCCCCCTGGCAGACCTCTGATGCCCATCTTTGGCTATATGGAGTCTTTCGTCGAGGAAAAAAATCATAAGCAAGCTCACGGGATGAAACTCTGCTGCCACGAGGAGGAACCTTGGCAGAACCAATCTAGGGCTCCGGCGGAGCTGTTCTGCCGGGGAAACTTCCCTCAGGGAGGGGGAAATCATCACCATCGTCATCACCATCGTCATCACCAACGATCCTCTCATCGGGAGGGGGTCAATCTCCATCAACATCTTCACCAGAACCATCTCATCTCAAACCCTAGTTCATCTCTTGTGTCCAATCTTTGTCCCAAAGCCTCAGATTGGCACCTGTGGGTTGCTAGTAGTGTTGATTACTCCTTGTAGTTGATGCTAGTTGGTTTACTTGGTGGAAGATCATATGTTCAGATCCATTATGCATATTAATACCCCTCTGATAATGAACATGAATATGCTTTGTGATTAGTTATGTTTGTTCCTGAGGACATGGGAGAAGTCTTGCTATAAGTAGTCATGTGAATTTGGTATTCGTTCGATATTTTGATGAGATGTATGTTGTCATCCCTCTAGTGGTGTCATGTGAACGTCGACTACATGACACTTCACCATTGTTTGGGCCTAGAGGGAGGCATTGGGAAGTAAAAGTAGATGATGGGTTGCTTGAGTGACAGAAGCTTAAACCCTAGTTTATGAGTTGCTTCGTAAGGGGCTGATTTGGATCCATATGTTTCATGCTATGGTTAGGTTTACCTTAATACTTCTGTTGTAGTTCCGGATGCTTGCAATAGGGGTTAATCATAAGTGGGATTCTTGTCCAAGGAAGGACAGTACCCAAGCACCGGTCCACCCACACATCAAATTATCAAAGTACCGAACGGGAATCATATGAACGTGATGAAAACTAGCTTGACGATAATTCCCATGTGTCCTCGGGAGCGTTTTCCTTTATATAAGAGTTTGTCCAGGCTTGTACTTTGCTACAAAAAGGATTGGGCCATCTTGCTGCACCTTACTTAATTTTACTACTTGTTACTCATTACAAATTACCTTATCACAAAACTATCTGTTACCGATAATTTCAGTGCTTGCAGAGAATACCTTACTGAAAACCGCTTATCATTTCCTTTTGCTCCTCGTTGGGTTCGACACTCTTACTTATCGAAAAGGCAACGATAGATCCCCTACACTTGTTGGTCATCAAGAATCTTTTCTGGCACCATTGCCGGGGAGTGAAGCGCCTTTGGTAGGTGGAATTTGGTAAGGAAAAAATTATATAGTGTGCTGAAATTTACTATCACTTATTACTATGGAACATAATCCTTTGAGGGGCTTGTTCGGGGTATCTTCACCCCGAGCAGTAGAGCAAATAATTGCTCCTCAACCTACCGAACCTACTGAAAATCTTTACTTTGAAATCCCTTCGGGTATGATAGAGAAGCTGCTAGCTAATCCTTTTACAGGTGATGGAACATTACATCCCAATTTGCACCTAATCTATGTGGATGAAGTTTGTGGATTATTTAAGCTTGCAGGTATGCCCGAGGATGTTATCAAGAAGAAGGTCTTCCCTTTATCTTTGAAGGGAGAGGCATTGACATGGTTTAGGGTATGTGATGATATGGGATCATGGAACTACAACCGATTGAAATTGGAATTTCATCAGAAGTTTTATCCTATGCATCTTTCATCGTGATCGTAATTATATATATATATATTTTGGCCTCGCGAAGGAGAAAGCATCGCTCAAGCTTGGGGGAGGCTTAAGTCAATGTTATATTCATGCCCCAATCATGAGCTCTCAAAAGAAATGATTATTCAAAAAAATTATGATCAACTTTCTCTCAGTAATCGCTCCATGCTCGATACTTCTTGTACTAGACCTTTTGTGATGAAGACTATTGAATTCAAATGGGATTTATTGGAGAGAATTGAATGCAACTCTGAATATTGGGGTCTCGACGAAGGTAAGGAGTTAGGTATAACACCTAAGTTTGATTGTGTTAAATCTTTTATGGATACCAATGCTTTTCGTGAATTTGGCACTAAATATGGACTTGACTCTGAGATAGTAGCTTCTTTATGTGAATCCTTTGCTACTCATGTTGATCTCCCTAAGGAGAAGTGGTTTAAATATAATCCTCCCATTGAAGTAAAAGTAGTTGCACCTATTAAAGTTGAAGAAAAGACTATGACTTATAATGATCTTGTTGTTCCTACTGCTTATGTTGAGAACCAGCCTTTCCCTGTTAGAATAAAGAATCATGCTAAAGCTTCAACTGTGGTCAACAAAAGTAATATTAAGACACCCAAACCCCCTGAGCAAATTAATGTTGAACCTAGTGTTGCTATGGTTAAAGATCTCTTGGCCGATAATATTGATGGGCATGTTATTTACTTCTGTGATGAAGCTGCTAGAATTGCTAGACCTGGTACTAAAAATAAACATAGACCTGTTGTAGGCATGCCTGTTATTACTTTTAAAATAGGAGATCATTGCTATCATGTCTTATGTGATATGGGTGCTAGTGCAAGTGCAATACCTCATTCCTTATACAAAGAAATTATGCATGATATTGCACCTGCTGAGATAGAAGAGATTGATGTTACAATTAAGCATGCCAATAGAGATACAATTTCACCAGTTGGAATTGTTAGAGATGTTAAAGTCTTGTGTGGGAAAGTTAAATACCATGCTGATTTTCTTGTTCTTGGTTCCCCACAAGATAACTTCTGTCCCATTATATTTGGTAGAACCTTCTTGAATACTGTTAATGCTAAGATAGACTGCAATAAAGATATTGTTTCTGTTGGTTTAGGGGATATGTCTCATGAATTTAATTTTGCTAAATTTCGTAGAAAACCCCATGATAAAGAATTGCCTAGTAAAGATGAAATTATTGGTCTTGCTTCTATTGCCGTGACTCCTAGTGATCCTTTAGAACAATATTTGCTTGACCATGAAAATGATATGTTTATGAATGAAAGAAGGGAAATAGATGAAGTATTTTTAAACAGGGACCTATTTTGAAGCACAACTTGCCTGTTGAAATCTTAGGGGATCCTCCTCCACCTAAGGGTGATCCCGTGTTTGAGCTTAAGCCTTTACCTGACACTCTTAAATATGCTTATCTTGATGAGAAAGAGATATATCCTGTTATTGTTAGTGCTAACCTTTCAGAGTATGAAGAAAAGAAATTATTGAAAACTCTGAAGAAGCACCGTGCTGCTATTGGATATACTCTTGATGATCTTAAGGGCATTAGTCCCACAATATGCCAGCACAAAATAAAACTGGAGAAAGATGCTAAATCGGTTGTTGATCACCAACAACGGTTAAATTCTAAGATGAAAGAAGTGGTAAGAAAAGAAATACTAAAGCTTCTGGAGGCAGGTATAATTTATCCCGTTGCTGATAGTCAGTGGGTAAGTCATGTTCATTGTGTCCCTAAGAAGGGAGGTATTACTATAGTTCCTAATGATAAAGACGAATTGATCCCACAAAGAATTGTTACATGTTATAGAATGGTAATTGATTTCCGCAAATTAAATAAAGCTACTAAAAAGGATCATTACCCTTTACCTTTTATTGATCAAATGCTAGAAAGATTATCCAAGCATACACATTTTTGCTTTCTAGATGGTTATTCTGGTTTCTCTCAAATACCTGTGTCAAAAGAGGATCAAGAAAAGACAACTTTTACTTGCCCTTTCGGTACCTTTGCTTATAGATGTATGCATTTTGGTTTATGTAATGCACCTGCTACCTTTCAAAGATGTATGACTACTATATTCTCTGATTTTTGTGAAAAGATTGTGGAGGTTTTCATGGATCATTTCTCCGATTACGGAACTTCTTTTGATGATTGCTTAAGCAACCTTGGTTGAGTTTGGCAGAGATGTGAAGAAACTAATCTTGTTTTGAATTGGGAGAAGTGCCACTTTATGGTTCATGAAGCTATTGTCTTGGGGCACAAATTATTTGAAAGAGGCATTGAAGTTGATAAAGCTAAAGTTGATGCTATTGAAAATATGCCGTGTCCTAAGGACATTAAAGGTATAAGAAGTTTCCTTGGTCATGCCGATTTTTATAGGAGGTTCATTAAGGACTTTTCTAAAATTTCTCGGCCTCTGACTAATCTCGTACAAAAGGATGTTCCTTTTGTTTTTGATGATGATTGTGTAGAAGCATTTGAAATACTTAGGAAAGCCTTGATTTCTGCACCTATTGTTTAGCCTCCTGATTGTAATTTACCATTTGAAATTATGTGTGATGCTAGTGATTATGCTGTAGGGGCTGTTCTAGGACAAAGAGTTGATAAGAAATTAAATGTTTTCCAATATGCTAGTAAAACTCTAGATAGTGCTCAAAGAAATTATGCTACTACTGAAAAAGAATTTTTAGCAGTTGTGTTTGCTTGTGATAAGTTCAGACCTTATATTGTTGATTCTAAAGTAATTATTCACACTGATCATGCTGCTATTAAATATCTTATGGAAAAGAAAGATGCTAAACCTAGACTTATTAGATGGGTTCTCTTGCTTCAAGAATTCGATTTTCATATTATTGATAGAAAGGGAGCTGAGAACCCCGTTGCAGACAACTTGTCTAGGTTAGAGAATGTTCTTTATGACCCACTACCTATTGATGATAGCTTTCCTGATGAACAATTAGTTGTCATAAATGCTTCTCGTACTACTCCATGGTATGCTAATTATGCTAATTATATTGTTGCTAAGTTTATACCACCTAGTTTCACATACTAGCAAAAGAAAAAGTTCTTCTATGATTTAAGACATTACTTCTGAGATGACCCGCATCTTTGTAAAGAAGGAGTAGATGGTGTTATTAGACATTGTGTACCTGAGCATGAATAGGAACAGATCCTATGCAAGTGTCACTCCGAAGCTTATGGAGGACACCATGTTGGAGACAGAACTGCACATAAGGTATTGCAATCCGGTTTTTATTGGCCTACTCTCTTCAAGGATGCCCGTAAGTTTGTTTTGTCTTGTGATGAATGTCAAAGAATTGGTAATATTAGTAGACGTCAAGAAATGCCTATGAATTATTCACTTGTTATTGAACCATTCGATGTTTGGGGCTTTGATTATATGAGACTGTTTCCTTCCTCTAATGGGTATACTCATATTTTTGTTGTTGTTTTTACTAAGTGGGTAGAAGCTATTCCAACTAGTAGTGCTGACCATAACACCTCTATTAAGATGCTTAAAGAAGTTATTTTTCCGAGGTTTGGAGTCCCTAGATACTTAATGACTGATGGTGGTTCACATTTTATTCATGGTGCTTTCCGTAAAATGCTTGCTAAGTATGACGTTAATCGTAGAATTGCATCTCCTTATCATCCATAGTCCAGTGGTCAAATAGAATTGAGTAATAGAGAGCTTAAACTAATTTTGCAGAAGACTGTTAATAGATCTAGAAAGAACTGTTCCAAGAAACTTGATGATGCATTATGGGCTTATAGAACTGCATATAAAAATCCTATGGGTATGTCTTCGTATAAAATGGTTTATGGAAAGGCATGTCACTTACCTCTTGAACTAGAACATAAGGCATATTGGGCCATTAAAGAGCTCAATTATGATTTCAAACTTGCCGGTGAGAAGAGGCTTTTTGACATTAGCTCACTTGATGAATGGAGAACCCAGGCTTATGAGAATGCCAAACTGTTTAAAGAAAAAGTTAAAAGATGGCATGATAAAAGGATACAAAAGCGTGAGTTTAATGTAGGTGATTATGTATTATTATACAACTCTCGTTTAAGATTTTTTACAGGCAAACTTCTCTCTAAATGGGAAGGTCCTTGCATCATCGAGGAGGTCTATCGTTCCGGTGCCATAAAAATCAACAACTTCGAAGGCACAAATCCGAGGGTGGTGAATGGTCAAAGAGTCAAACATTATATCTCAAGTAACCCATAAGTGTTGAAACCAATGTTATTGAAACCGTAACCCCGGAGGAATACATAAGAGACACTTTCCAGAATGTTTCAGACTCCGAAAAGGAATAGATACGTGGTACGGTAAGTAAACCGATTCCAAAATAGTTCTAATGACATTTTTCTCCGTTTTGGAATATTTAAGAAAATAGGAAAATAAGAAGCGGTCCGGAAAGGACACGAGGCTTCCACGAGGGTGGAGGGCACGCCCTACCCCTTGGGTGCGCCCCTGCCTCGTGGGCACCTCGTGTGCCCTCCGAACTCCGTTTTCTTGCATGATACTTCTTTTGGTTGGTAAAAATTAATTATATAATCTCCCGAAGGTTTTGACCATTGTATCATGCAAATATCCTATGTCTTTGTTTCGAGCTATTTCTGCTGCAGATTAGAGCATTATGTCATCCCAAGATTCGGAGGGAGAAAGCTATGTGGCATATTACCTTGCAGATCATAAGGTCTACGGGGACTTGGAGCATTGTGGTTGGACCACGGAGGAAGAAGAAGACTATGAGCCTAAGGGAACGGAGGAGACGAGTTCAGATGAAGAAGAAGTCCCATTACCTCAACCTAGGGACATGCATGTGGAGTTCAAAAATTCAAGCCTCCCCAATAGAGCAAAGAAACCTAAGATCGAGTTTATCTCTTTTCATCTCTTGTAGGAGAACAAACAAGAACTATGCAAAAAGGTATTAAGCCTTGAGCGGCAGATCGAGGACCTAAGGGAGAAAAATTCTATCCTCCATCATCACCACCTCCGAGGAAGGAGACATAAACACATGGGTATGGGCACTCCCCTTGGCAACTACCAAGCTTGGGGGAGTGCCCCAGTATCGTATCACCATCACACTTTTATCTTCATCGTTTTTCTTAGTTCGATCCTTTTGGTAATATCTTGATCTAGTAGAATAAAGTTTTAGTATGATCTAGTTTTGAGTTTGCTTTATGATCCTTCTATGTAATCGAGTCCGTGAGCTATATATAATAAAGATTAGTGTTGAGTCAAGGGATTGATTATCTTACTATGATCTTGAGGGAATAAAATAAAAGAAAAAGAATAAAAAGAAATAAATGGATCATGTGGATCTTATGGAGAGTAATGACTTCACATATAGAGAGTATGATGAATAAAAGTTGTTGAGAGTTGACAAACTTAGTTTTGGTCATCGTTGCAATTAATAGGAAGTAATAAAGAAAGAGAGGTTTTCACATATAAATATACTATCTTGGACATCTTTTATGATTGTGAGCACTCATTAAAATTTGACATGCTAATTAGTTGATGTTGGACAAGGAAGACAACGTAATGGGTTATGTTTTTTTGCATCTGAGATAAATTATATTGTCATGGATCATCCAACATGTTGAGCTTGCCTTTCCCTCTCTTGCTAGCCAATTTCTTTGCACCAAGTAGAGATACTACTTGTGCTTCCAAATATCCTTAAACCCAGTTTTGCCATGAGAGTCCACCATATCTACATGTGGATTGAGTAAGATCCTTCAAGTAAGTTGTCATCGTTGCAAGCAATAAAAAATTGCGCTATAAATATGTATGATTTATTAGTGCGGAGAAAATAAGCTTTATATGATCTTGTGATGTAGAAGAAATAAAAGCGATGCACTGCATAATAATGGTCCATATCACAAGTGGCACTATAAAGTGATGTTCTTTTGCATTAAGATTTTGTGCATCCAACCATAAAAGCACATGACAACCTATGCTTCCCTCTACGAAGGGCCTATCTTTTATTCTTGTCTTATACTTCATGCAAGAGCCACAGTGATCTTCACCTTTCCTTTTTACATTTTATCCTTTAGCAAGCACAATGTGTTGGAAAGATCCAGGTATATATAGTTAATTGGATGTGAGTTTTCATGAACTATTATTGTTGACATTACCCTTGAGGTAAAAAGTTGGGAGGCAAAACTATAAGCCCCTATCTTTCTCTGTGTCCGATTAAAACTACATAACCATAAATACCGTGTGAGTGTTAGCAATTGTGAAAGACTAAATGATGGTTGAGTATGTGGACTTGCTGAGAAGCTCTTATATTGACTCTTTCCTATGTTATGATAAATTGCAATTGCTTCAGTGACTGAGATTATAGTTTGTTAGATTTCAATGAAGTTTCTGATTCATACTTGAGTATGTGAATGAATTGTTACTTTAGCATAAGAGATCATATGACAATATATATATATATATATATATATATATATATATATATATATATATATATATATATATGTTGTTGTTCTAAGAATGATCACGATGCCTCATGTTCGTATTTTATTTTATCGACACCTCTATCTCTAAACATGTGGACATATTTTCCGATTTCGGCTTTCGCTTGAGGACAAGCGAGGTCTAAGCTTGGGGGAGTTGATACATCCATTTTCCATCATGCTTTTATATCGATATTTATTGCATTATGGGCTGTTATTACACATTATGTCACAATACTTATGCCTATTCTCTCTTATTTTACAAGGTTTACATGAAGAGGGGGAGTGCCGGCCGCTGGAATTCTGGGCTGGAAAAGGAGCAAATATTAGAGACCTATTCTGCACATCTCCAAAAGTCCCGAAACTTCACGAGAGCACGCATCAGAATATACAAAAAATATTGGGCGAAAGAAGTACCAGAGGGGGGGCCACCCACCGTCCACGAGGGTGGGGGCGCACCCTACCCCCCTGGGCGCGCCCCCTGCCTCGTGGGCCCCCTGGCAGACCTCTGATGCCCATCTTTGGCTATATGGAGTCTTTCGTCGAGGAAAAAATCATAAGCAAGCTCACGGGACGAAACTCCACCGCCACGAGGCGGAACCTTGGCGAAACCAATCTAGAGCTCCAGCGGAGCTGTTCTGCCGGGGAAACTTCCCTCCGGGAGGGGGAAATCATCACCATCGTCATCACCAACGATCCTCTCATTGGGAGGGGGTCAATCTCCATCAACATCGTTATCACCAACGATCCCCCATGAGGCAGGGGCGCGCCCAGGGGTGTAGGCGCGCCCCCACCCTCGTGGAAAGTGTGTGGGCCCCCTGACATGGATTCTTCTTCTAGTATTTTTATATATTCCAAAAATAATCTTTGTTCATTTTCAGGTCATTCCGAGAACTTTTATTTCTGCACAAAAATAACACCATGGCAATTCTGCTGAAATCAGTGTCAGTCCAGGTTAGTTCTATTCAAATCATGCAAGTTAGAGTCCAAAACAAGGGCAAAAGTGTTTGGAAAAGTAGATACGACGGAGACGTATCAACTCCCCCAAGCTTAAACATTTGCTTGTCCTCAAGCAATTCAGTTGATAAACTGAAAGTGATAAAGAAAAACTTTTACAAACTCTGTTTGCTCTTGTTGTTGTAAATATGTAAAGCCAGTATTCAAGTTTTCAGCAAAGATTATGAACTAACCATATTCACAATAACATTTAGGTCTCATATTTACTCATATCAATGGCATAATCAGCTAGCGAGCAATAATAACAAATCTCAGATGACAACACTTTCTCAAAACGATCATGATATGATATAACAAGATGGTATCTCGCTAGCCCTTTCTGAGACCGCAAAACATAAATGCAGAGCACCTTTAAAGATCAAGGACTGACTAGACATTGTAATTCATGGTAAAAGAGATCTAGTCATAGTCATACTCAATGTAAACTAACAGCAATGGATGCAAATGACAGCGGTGCTCTCCAACTGGTGCTTTTTAATAAGAGGATGATGACTCAATCATAAAAGTAAATAGATAAGCTCTTCGCAGAGGGAAGCAGGGATTTGTAGAGGTGCCAGAGCTCGATTTTGAAATAGATATGAATAATATTTTGAGCGATATACTTTCATTGTCAACATAACAACCGAGAGATCTTGACATCTTCCATGCTACACACATTATAGGCGGTTCCCAAGCACAATGGTAAAGTTTATACTCCCCCACCACCAACAAGCATCAATCCATGGCTCGCCCGAAACAATGGGTGCCTCCAACTAACAACAATCCTCGGGGAGTTTTGTTTGCAATTATTTTGATTTGAGCATGGGACTGGGCATCCCGATGACCAGCCAGTTTCTCGTGAATGAGGAGCGAAGTCCACTCCTCTTGAGAATAACCCGCCTAGCATGGAGGATACAGACAGCCCTAGTTGATACATGAGCTATTCGAGCATACAAAACAGAATGTTTATTTGAAGGTTTAGAGTTCGGCACATACAAATTTACTTGGAACGGCAGGTAGATACCGTATATAGGTAGGTATGGTGGACTCATATGGAATAACTTTTGGGTTTATGGAATTGGATGCACAAGCAGTATTCCCGCTTAGCACAAGTGAAGGCCAAAAAAAGACTGGAAAGCGACCAGCTAGAGAGCGACAACAGTCATGAACATGCATTAAAATTAATCAACACCCAATGCAAGCATGAGTAGGATATAATGCACCATGAACATAAATATCGTGGAGGCTATGTTAATTTTGTTTCAACTACATGCGTGAGCATGTGCCAAGTCAAGCCACTCGAATCGTTCAAAGGAGGATACCACCCCATCATACCACATCACAACCATTTTAATAGCATGTTGGCACGCAAGGTAAACCATTATAAACTCCTAGCAAATTAAGCATGGCATAAGCAACTATAATCTCTAATTGTCATTGCAAATATGTTTCTTTCATAATAGGCTGAATCAGGAATGATGAACTAATCATATTTACAAAAACAAGAGAGGTCGAGTTCATACCAGCTTTCCTCATCTCAATAAGTTCATCATATAATCATCATTATTGCCTTTCACTTGCACGACCCAATAGTGTGGATAATAATAATAGTGCATGTGCATTGGACTAAGATGGAATCTGCAATCATTTAATTCAAGAGAGAATACAAGGTAATATGGGCTCTTTGTTAGATCAACAATAATGCATATAAGAGCCACTCAACATTTTCATTATGGTCTTCTCCTCTCGACCCCCAAAGGAAAGAAAAGAAACAAAACTATTTACACGGGAAAGCTCCTAACAAGCAAAAGAAGAATGAGAAATCTTTTTGGGTTTTCTTTTTAATGACTACTACTACATGCATGGAAAGTAAACTAGCTAAAAGCTACAACTAATTTTTTTTGTTTTTCATAAGGTTTTTCAAACACGCAATAAGAAAGCGAGGAAATAAAAATAAACTAGCATGGATGATACAATGAAAAAGTATGAGCACCGACAACTAGCATGAGTGTGTGAACATGAATGTAATGTCGGTGAGAGATACATACTCCCCCAAGCTTAGGCTTTTGGCCTAAGTTGGTCTATGCCCATGGATCAAAGTTGTAGCTGGGGTCGTACTGAGATGCAGTGACAATTGCCTCATGAGCTATAGTTTGGAGGCGAGCTGCCTCTGCCCTCCTCTCGTACTCGGTCGCCTCCTCCTTGGTTATAACATATATCCCTTTTGCCTAAAAGTCTAAGAAAGTAGGAGCAGGGAGAGCGACATGATAGGTGCGTTGTCTGTCAAATATTAGTCAGTACTAGAGGAACTGATTGTTCCTCTCAACAAACTGATGACGAACCATGGCATTATAATCTAAATAAGCAGGAGGAAACTCAATATCATCTCCACGTATGGGTATCTCAAGAAAATCAGCTAAACGGGTTGCATAAATTCCACCAAAGAAATCTCCATCAATACTATTATTATGCAACCTATGTGCAACAACGACCCCCAAGTTATATTGTCTATCTCCTAATACAGAACTCTTGAGGACACTAAGATCAGGAACACACATGTGACACACCTCATCCTTACCATTTATGCATCTACCTATGAAGAGAGCAAAATAATGTATAGCATGAAAATGAATGCTCCCTATGGTAGCTTGCATGATTTCCCTAGATTCCCCGACAGTTATACTAGCAAGAAAGTCTTTATATTCAGATTTGCAAGGTTCACTAACATTACCCCACTGTGGGAGTTTACAAGCAGTATTAACATATTCTAAGTCCATGGTATAAGATTTATCATAGAGATCAAATAGGACAGTTTGAGAATTGCGTGATGATGTAAATTTAATCCTTCTCAAAAATGATCATTCAAATAGAGGTACTGACGGCACTTATCTGCCATGAAGCTCTCAAGATCGGCGCTACGCACATATGCGTCAAATTCCTCCTTGATTCCTGCCCGAACCATGAAGTCCTCTGACGGCCATTCACAAGGCCGCACTTGAGCATCTCTTGGTAGTTCATTGTCCGGCTCGCGTATTGCGGGCCTGGGGCCTTGCTTCCTTGAGGAACCTCCTTGGTACATTTTCCTAAACATATTTTCTTCCTCCGAAAAATTTCTGAAATTTTTAGTAATTCAAAAATAAAACTGAACCAAACTCAACAAAAATTCATAGTAACTACTCCTACAAGTGCCTAGAGGCCATATCATGCATTAAAACTACTTTTGACCATATAATTTTGACATGCAAGCTCAAGAACAGGGTCACCTAAGAAGAAAAAATTTGCAATGAATAAAGCACTAGAACAAAAACTAATTGGACCATTGGAGGAGTCACATACCAAAGAATAATCCCCCAAAGCAGTTTTGAGAATGGAGCTTTGAGTAAGGAGATCGAAAATGGCAGCAAGATGTGCAAGAACTCGGGTTTGAGCTGGCTAGTGATTTTTTTGGGAGGAAGAAGGAGTGTGTGGTGGCTGGGATAAGTGGAGGGGACCCACGTGGGGTCCACGAGGCAGGGGGTGCGCCTAGGGGGGTGGACGCACCCTCCACCCTTGTGGGCACGTGGCTGCTCCCCCTGCCGTGTTTTCAGTGCCATATATTCTCAAATATTCTAGAAAAAAATATTTAATTTTTAGGGCATTTGGAGAACTTTTATTTTCAGGGTATTTTTTTATTGCATGGATAATTCAGAAAACAGACAGAAAATACTATTTTTGCTTTATTTAATATAAATAACAGAAAGTAAAAAGAGGGTACAGAGAGTTGTGTTTTCTAAATTCATCCATCTCATGCTCATCAAAAGGAATCCACTAACAAGGTTGATCAGGTCTTGTTAACAAACTCATTTTGAATAACATGAAACCGGAGAATTTTCGAATAACACTAGGTTACCTCAACGGGGATATGCATGTCCCCAACAATAAGAATATCATATTTCTTCTTGACAGTAGGAAGAGGAAATTCAAAACCTCTAATAGTAATTGTTGAAATTTTTCCAATAGAATTGATACTGTGGACTTGAGGTTGTTTCCAAGGAAAGTGTACCGTATGCTCATTACCATTAACATGAAAAGTGACATTGCCTTTGGTGCAAATATCAAGAATAACAAAGTCCGTTAAAATAGTAACGTTTGCAACCACAACAGGCACATCCTCACAAATACCGATAGGTATAGCAGTTGATTTATCAGCCATTTGTAAAGATATTTCAGTAGGTGTCAACTTATTCAAATCAAGTTTACGATATAAAGAGAGAGGCATAACACTAACACCGGCTCCAAGATCACATAAAGCAGTTTTAACATAGTTTCTTTTAATGGAGCATGGTATAGTTGGTACTCCTGGATCTCCAAGTTTCTTTGGTATTCCACCCTTAAAAGTATAATTAGCAAGCATGGTGGAAATTTCAGCTTCCAGAATATTTCTTTTATTAGTAAAAATTTCCTTCATATATTTAGCATAAGGATTCATTTTAAGCATATCAGTCAAACGCATACACAAAAAGATAGGTCTAATCATTTCAGCAAAGCGCTCAAAATCCTCATCATCCTTTTTCTTGGATAATTTAGGAGGAAAAGGCATGGGTTTCTGAACCCATGGTTCTCTTTCTTTACCGTGCTTCCTAGCAACAAAGTCTCTCTTATCATAACGTTGATCCTTTGTTTGTGGGTTATCAAGATCAACAGCAGGTTCAATCTCTACATCATTATCATTGCTAGGTTGAGCATCAACATGAACATCATCATTAACATTATTAGTAGATTCATGTTCATTACCAGATTGTGTTTCAGCGTTGGAAGTAGAAATATCATTGGGATTCTCAGGTGTGTCAATAACAGGTTCACTGGAAGCATGCAAAGTCCTATCATTCTTCTTTTTCTTCCTCTTAGAAGGACTAGGTGCATCAACATTAGTTCTCTGAGAATCTTTCTCAATTCTCTTAGGATGGCCCTCGGAATACAGAGGTTCCTGAGTCATTTTACCACGTCTAGTCATAACTCTAACAACATGATCATTCTTCTTATTATTTAATTCATTGAGCAAATCATTCCGAGCTTTAATTACTTGTTCTACTTGAGTGGTAACCATAGAAGCATGTTTACTAATAAGTTTAAGTTCACCTTTAAAATTAGCCATATAATTACCCAAGTGTTCAAGCATATCAGCATTGTGTTTCAATTGTCTACCAACATAAGCATTGAAGTTTTCTTGTTTAACCATAAAGTCATCAAACTCATCCAAGCATGGGCTAGAAAACTTAGTAAATGGGATTTCACATTTATCGAATCTATAGAGAGAATTTACCTTTACTACCTGTGTCGGGTTATCAAGACCATGTATTTCTTCAACAGGCGGTAAATTACGACCATGTATTTCTTCAATAGGTGGTAAATTCTTAAAATCTTCAGTTTTAATACCATTTTTGCATAGATTTCTTTGCCTCTTGCATATCTTCAGGACTGAGAAATAGAATACCCCTTTTCTTCGGAGCTGGCTTAGGAGTTGGTCCATGAAGTGTCCAATTACTTTCATTAGTCAACATATTATTCAATAGCAATTCATCTTGATCAATAGTTCTTTCCCTGAAAACACAACCAGCACAACTATCCAGGTGGTCTCTGGAAGCATCGATTAGTCCATTATAAAAGATATCAAGTATTTCATTTTTCTTGAGAGGATGATCAGGCAAAGCATTAAGTAATTGGAGAAGCCTTCCCCAAGCTTGTGGGAGACTATCTTCTTCAATTTGCACAAAATTATATATTTCCCTTAAGGCAGCTTGTTTCTTATGAGCGGGGAAATATTTAGCAGAGAAGTAATAAATCATATCCTGGGGACTACACACACAACCATGATCAAGGGAATTAAACCATGTTTTAGCATCACGCTTTAATGAGAACGGAGACAATGTAAGGATAAAGTAATAACGAGTTTTCTCATCATTAGTGAATAGGGTGGCTATATCATTTAATTTAGTAAGATGTGCCACAACAGTTTCAGATTCATAGCCATAAAAAGGATCAGATTCAACCAAAGTAATTATCTCAGGATCGACAGAGAAATCATAATCCTTATCAGTAATAAAGATAGGTGAAGTGGCAAAAGCAGGATCATATTTGATTCTAGCATTCAAAGACTTCTCTTTAAGCTTAGCTAATAATTTCTTAAGATCAGATCTATCATTGCAAGCTAAGAAGTCTCTAGCAGTTTCTTCATCCATAACATAACCCTCAGGAACAACAGACAATTCATATCTAGGGGGAGAATCTTCATCATCACTTTCATCAATATTATTAGTTTCAATAATTTCATTCTCTCTAGCCCTAGCAAGTTGTTCACCAAGAAATTCACCTAGTGGCACAGTAGTATCAAGCATAGAAGTAGTTTCATCATAAGTATCATGCAAAGCAGAAGTGGCATCATCAATAACATGCGACCTATCAGAATCAATAGCATGTGTAGGTGTCACAAGTTTACTCAAAACAGAAGGTGAATCAAGTGCAGAGCTAGATGGCAGCTCCTTACCTCCCCTTGTAGTTGAGGGAAATTTTTTGGTTCTTTGATCTTTCAAGTTCTTCATAGTGATAAGAAGATATAAATACCAAGTGACTCAAAGAATAGAGCTATGCTCCCCGGCAACGGCGCCAGAAAATAGTCTTGATAACCCACAAGTATAAGGGATTGCAACAGTTTTCGAGGGTAGAGTATTCAACCCAAATTTATTGATTCGACACAAGGGGAGCCAAAGAATATTCTCAAGTATTAGCAGCTGAGTTGTCAATTCAACCACACCTGGAAACTTAATATCTACAGCAAGGTATTTAGTAGCAAAGTAATATGATAATAATGGTAACGGTAGCAAAAGTAATATTTTTGGGTTTTATAGTGATTGTAACAGTAGCAACGGAAAAGTAAATAAGCGAAGAACAATATATGAAAATCTCGTAGGCATTGGATCGGTGATGGAGAATTATGTCGGATGCGATCGATCATGCAATGATTATAACATAGGGTGACACAGAACTAGCTCCAGTTCATCAATGTAATGTAGGCATGTATTCCGAATATAGTCATACGTGCTTATGGAAAAGAACTTGCATGACATCTTTTGTCCTACCCTCCCGTGGCAACGGGGTCCTATTGGATACTAAGGGATATTAAGGCCTCCTTTTAATAGAGTATCGGACTAAAGCATTAACACATAGTGAATACATGAACTCCTCAAACTACGGTCATCACTGGTCATGGTCCCGATTATGGTCACTTCAGGGTTAACGGATCATAACACATAATAGGTGACTATAGACTTGCAAGAGAGGATCAAGAACTCACTTATATTCATGAAAACATAATAGGTTCAGATCTGAAATCATGGCACTCGGGCCCTAGTGACAAGCATTAAGCATAGTAAAGTCATAGCAACATCAATCTCATAACATAGTGTATACTAGGGATCTAACCCGAACAAAACTAACTCGATAACATGATAAATCTCATCCAACCCATCACCGTCCAACAAGCCTACGATGGAATTACTCACGCACGGCGGTGAGCATCATGAAAGGAGGAAGGTTGATGATGACGATGGCGACGGATTCCCCTCTCTAGAGCCCCGAGCGGACTCCAGATCAGCCCTCCCGAGATATTTTAGGGCTTGGCGGCGGCTCCATATTGTAAAACGCGATGAATCCTTCTCTCTGATTTCCCCCCCGAACATGAATATATGGAGTTGGAGTTGAAGACGGTGGAGCATTAGGGGGCCCACGAGGCAGGGGGCACCCCCACCCTCATGGATTGGGTGTGGGCCCCCTGACGTGGATTCTTCTTCCAGTATTTTTTATATATTCCAAAAACAATCTTCGTTGATTTTGAGGTCATTCCGAGAACTTCTATTTCTGCACAAAAATAACACCATGGCAATTCTGCTGAAAACAGCGTCAGTCCGGGTTAGTTCCATTCATATCTTGCAAGTTAGAGTCCAAAACAAGGGCAAAAGTGTTTGGAAAAGTAGATACGACGGAGACGTAATAGATGTATGTTGTCATCCCTCTAGTGGTGTCATGTGAACGTCGACTACATGACACTTCACCATTGTTTGGGCCTAGAGGGAGGCATCGGGAAGTAATAATTGGATGATGGGTTGCTAGAGTGATAGAAGCTTAAACCCTAGTTTATGAGTTGCTTCGTAAGGGGCTGATTTGGATCCATATGTTTCATGCTATGGTTAGGTTTATCTTAATACTTCTGTTGTACTTGAGGATGCTTGTAGTAGGGGTTAATCATAAGTGGGATGCTTGTCCAAGGAAGGACAGTACCCAAGCACCGGTCCACCCACATATCAAATTATCAAAGTACTGAACGCGAATCATATGAACGTGATGAAAACTAGCTTGACGATAATTCACATGTGTCCTCTGGAGCGTTTTCCTTTATATAAGAGTTTTTCCAGGCTTGTCCTTTGCTATAAAAAGGATTGGGCCATCTTGTTGCACCTTACTTCCTTTTACTACGTGTTACTCGTTACAAATTACCTTATCACAAAACTATCTGTTACCGATAATTTCAGTGCTTGCAGAGAATACCTTACTGAAAACCGCTTATCATTTCCTTCTGCTCGTTGGGTTCGACACTCTTACTTATCGAAAAGGCTACGATAGATCACCTACACTTGTGGGTCATCAGTTGTCAATGGTGTCAATGGTTCGATCCAGCGATGACAAGGGTCACCGGAGGTGCGGACGAGCACCTGCTTGCGGACCTCGGCATGCTTGTACGAGCGGTCGACAGCGCCGACGGGGCGGGGGCCGGCGGCGACGCGCACGTTGGCCGGGAGCAGGGAGATCTCGGCCATGACGTGCGCCTCGTGGAAGCCGTCAAGGGCGGCTGCGAAGGCCAGCCCGACGTGGCCGGGAGCTAGAGGACCTGTATCTTGGCATCGTGCGTTGGGAGTAGCACCTCGCGGCGGCCGTTGCCGTTGAGGTCGGCGATGAGCGGCGGCGGGAGGCGGTCCACGTCATGCTTGATCGGGAACCCGTCGTCCGACAGGTGGCACCATGCCTCCCGGAATGAGAAGTTGCCCTTGTGCTGCCGGAGGAGGAGGGGGATGGGTCAGCTAGGGTTCCGGATCGAATCAGAGAGGGGGAGGAGGAGGGCTGACCTGGAGCGAGAAGAAGACGGTGAAGGCAGCGAGGAGGAGGATGCCGAGGTCGCGCTTCCACATCTTGGCAGCGGCGAGGAGCTTCGGCGACCGCCCACCGGAGGGATCTCGAAGAGGGAGGGGGGAAGAAAGCAGAGTGTACCAGCGACGGCCACCGCTGGAGTATGAGGGAGAGACGAGGAAAGTGAGAGAGGGGGAAAGTGAGGGAGAGAGGAGGGATTCGACCAAGGATACAGGGATTTCACCTACCCCGTACTTAGTAGTAGCGAGGGGTATAAAACCACGCTACTACTATCAACTTAGTAGTAGCGCGGGTTTGTACCCCTCGCTACTACTATGGCATGTTCCAAGAGGGCACGCTAGAGACCGCTTAGTAGTAGCACGAGTTAAAAAACCGTGCTACTAGTATCAACTTAGTAGTAGCGAGGGATAAAAACTAGCGCTACTAGTAAGTAGCAGTAGCGAGGGTTATAAACCCTCGCTACTAGTAAGCGTCTGCCTATAAGCCTTTTGCTAGTAGTGGCGTGTGGTCGCATGGAACACCGTCTGTCACTCCGAAGGCCTTTTGACGCCTCCTGATGATTTGTTTCTTCTCCATTTTCCTTCCTCCTTTCTCCCATGTGATATCTTCCCTTTTTAGCCCATTTATGTGGGAAAAATATTAAAGGAGGATTTGTGGAATCCTTTGCATTCATTAGTCATTTGTGGCAATATCGGAGAGAATATCTCTCTTTTAATGAAATATCTCAGTTTAGACAAGGTTGAAATGGGTGTAAAAATATCACTCGTCAACTCCCCCAATCTTAAACTTGATCCTACTCGAGCAACATAGAGAGAAATCCGTATCATAAGGAACACAGTTGTTTAAACTGAAATAATGAGAAGGTTTTGTTTCACCTGCGATTGGTATGCCTAGATAACCCCCCGCTTCTTGACCTGAAAACCTATCATAGATATAGCATTGACGATAATTCCCATGTGTCCTCGGGAGCGTTTTCTTTTATATAAGAGTTTGTCCAGGCTTGTCCTTTGCTACAAAAAGGATTGTCCCACCTTGCTGCACCTTGTTTACTTTTTTACTTGTTACCCGTTACGAATTACCTTATCACAAAACTATCTATTACCGACAATTTCAGTGCTTGCAGAGAACACCTTACTGAAAACCGCTTTTCATTTCCTTCTACTCCTCGTTGGGTTCGACACTCTTACTTATGGAAAGGACTACTATAGATCCGCAATCCTTGTGGGTCATGATTTCTTTGAAATTATTTTCTTTTCTTTGGGGGTCGAGAGGAGAAGACCACGATGAAAATGTTGAGTGGCTCTCATATGCATTTTTGATCTAACAAAGAGCCCATATTACCTTGTCTTCTCCTTTGAATAAAAGTTTGCAGATTCCAGTTTAGTCAACGGCACGTGCACTCTTATTATCATTCACATCATTCGTTCATGCAAGCGAAAGGAAATAATGATGAAATTTGGTGAAATGATTGAGATCAGGAAAAGCTGGTATGAACTCGACCTATTTTGTTTTTGTAAATATGATTAGCTCATCATTCTTGATTCAGCCTATTATGAAGGAAACATGTTTGCAATGATATTTATAGATTATAGTTACTCATGCCATGCTTAATTAGCTAGGAGTGGATAATGGTTTACCTTGTGTGCCAACATGCAATTAAAATGGTTATGATGTAGTATGATAGGATGGTATCCTCTTCTCAATGATTCAAGTGTCTTGACTTGGCACATGTTCATGCGTGTAGTTGAATCAAAACCAACATAGCCTCCATGATATTTATGTTCATGGTGATTTATATCCTACTCATGCTTGCATTCAACGTTGATTAATCTCAATGCATGCTTATGACCGTTGTCGCTCTCTAGTTGGTCGCTCCTCAATCTTATTGCTAGCTTTCACTTGTACTAAGTGGGAATACTGCTTGTGCATCCACTTCCTTAAACCCAAAGTTGTTCTATATGTGTCCACCATATCTACCTATATGCGGTATTTACCTATCGTTCCAAGTAAATTTGTATGCGCCAAACACTAAATCCTCAAATGATAATATGTTTTGTATGCCCGAATCGCTCATGTAGCGACAAGGGACTGTCAGTATCTTCCTTGCTAGGTGGGTTAGTCTCACGATCAATGTTTATTCGCTTGTAATTCATGCGAAAGTGGCTGGTAATTGGGATGCCTAGTCCTATGATCGAAATCAAAATTAAAATATAATAATGAAACAAATCTCCCCTAGATTGTTGTTGGTATGGAGGGTACCCGAGGATTCGGCTAGCCATGGATTGTGTTTATTGGTGGAGGGGGAGAAAACTTTACCATTATGTTTGGGAACCGCCTATAAGTGTCTAGCATGGAAGATAGTGAGATCTCTCGGTTGTTATGTTGAAAATGAAAGCATGCCTCTCAAAATAATATTCATCTCTATTTTAAAAGCTTCAAGCTCTAGACCTATGCAAATCCTTCCTTCCCTCTGCAATGGGCTTATCTATTTACTTTTATTATTGAGTCATCATCTTCTCATTAAAGCACCAGCTAGAGAGCACCATTGTCATTTTTATGCTTTGTTTTTAGTTGATGGTGAGTATGACTGTGACTAGTTCTCTTTTGCCATGTATTACAATGTCCAGTCAGTCCTTGAACATCAGGGGTGCTCTGCATTTATGTCTTGCGGTCTCGGAAAGGGCTAGCGAGATACCATTATGTCATATTATATCATGATTGTTTTGAAAAAGTGTTGCCATCCGAGATATCTTATTATCGCTCGCTGGGTGATTATGCTATTGATATGAGTAAATGTGAGACCGAAGTGTTATTGTGAATATGGTTAGTTCATAATCTTTGTTGAAAACCTGAACATTGGTTAGTCATATTTACAACAACAAGATCAAATAGAGTTTGTAAAAGTTTTTCTTTGTCACTTTCAGTTTGTCAATTGAATTGCTTGAGGACAAGCAACGGGTTAAGCTTGGGGGAGTTGATATATCTCCATCGTATCTACTTTTCCAAACTCTTTTGCCCTTGTTTTGGACCCTAATTTGCATGATTTGAATGGAAATAACCCGGACTGACGCTGTTTTCAGCAGAATTGCCACGGTATTATTTTCGCGCAGAAAGCAAAGTTCTCAGATTGGCCTGGAAATTTAGGGAGAATATTTCTGGAATATATAAAAAATACATGCGGAAAAAATATACCAGTGGGGGGCCATCCAGGAGCCACAAGCTCAGGGGGCGTGTCGGGGAAACTGATCCACGAACACCTATGGGGCCGGCGGACCGGGCCCCTTTCGGTTCGGCGGGGGGCGGATGTCGCACGAAGAGCAGATCGAGGCGAAGCACACGAGCAGTTTACCCAGCTTCGGAGCTCTCCGGAGAGATAACACTCCTACTGCTGCTTGTCTGGTTGTATTATGTTCTTGCTCTCGAGAGCTAAGTGTTTTCTGGCTCACCAATGAGTCCAACCTCCTCTACGTTGCGCATGGGCCTCCTTTTATACGCTAAAGGGGTCACCGACAGGTGGCAACGTAGAGAAGGGTACAAATGTAAAAAGTGAGGTGGTTGGTACAATTACTTGTACAGTGCACCCTACCTAACCCTGACGGCAGGGGACAAGGGCATTAAATGCCCGTCTGAGTCGCCCAAACAGTGCAGAAAAGGACCGTTAGGGGCGCCACCGTTCGCCATGATGGCGATCTTGTCAGCTTCGCATGCCACTTCGCACCGCTGGCTGCACAGCCTCCCGCCACGCGCGCCTGGAGAGGCCCCAGAGCGACATGTTGGTGGATGCGCTGGAGCGTGGGCACAGAGTGGCCGCCTGCCGCGGCAAGCGCCTTGCCGCTGCTGTTATCTTGTCGGGCCTGGATGCTTGTCGCTCACCGGGCCTCGAGGTACCTTGGTTGGTCTTCCCGGCAAGCTCCTCTTGCCGGGGCCTTGTTGCCTTGCCGGAGCGCGTGGCGCGTCGCGGTAGGTTCCTTGGAGTGCCTTGGTTGGAGCTTGCCGGGGCCTTGTCTCCTGAGCTTAAATACTTTGTTCTCGAATGGCTCTAAGGGAACCACGGAGGATCTTGGTGTTCGCCCGGCAAGCCTTGCCGCGGGGTGCTGCAACTGCCCTTGCACAAGTTCGGGGTACTAGGGTACCCCTATTCTAGTACACCGACAGGAGCCCCCGGGCCTGGGCCAGACACGGTGCCGAGCGCTGTTGGGCCAGGCCCAAGATAGGGCACGGGCACACGTGGACTAGGCCATGCCGAATCTCGCTCCGTATCCACCGCGCTCTCCCCTAACGGCACGCGTTGAATGCAGCATCGTGGGAGAGATCGTGGGTGGTTCTTTATTCGGAAGGGCGAAACGTCCGCCCCGTCCCTCTTTATAAGCAGAGGAAACAGGGGCAGTTCGTTCCCCCTCGCTGGTTGCTACTACTCCATCTTCACGAACCTCCGCCGCTCCCCCCCTTCTTCTCGAAGCCGAGAGAGCAGCGCTCCGCCCCCCATTGCCACCAGCATCACCCACGCCGTCGACCTCCCCCACCACCTCCGCCATGGCTCCGAAAGCCGACAAGGGAAAGGGCGTGAAGTTGGCCGAGGCGCAGCGGCTCGCGGCGTTGCGGAAGGAGCGGGCGATCTTCTCCCCCCAGCTCGGCGTGTAGGAGCTAAGGGAGTACTTCTACCTCTTCTGGGCGACGGAGACGCGGGCGCATCCGCGCACGAGGGTACTCCCGGCCGCTGCTTCGGAGCTGGCTCCAAACGGGTACCCGTTCTTTGCGCTATTCTTCTATTGCAGGCTCTGCCCGCCCTTCTCAGAGTTCTTCTGCGATATTATGAACACCTACGGCTTCCGCCTTCTTGACTTCACCCCCAACGCCGTTATGACCATGGCAGTTTTCGCACACTTGTGCGAAAACTTTGTCGGAGTCCACCCCAGTGTTGCCCTTTTCCGCCACTTCTTCATACCTCGGGTAGAAAGAGGAGAGCCGCTTGCCGGAGGGATCGCCTGGATCTCGAGAGTCGGCAAGAAGGAGGCGTACTTGGAGGACGAGCTTCGCAGCAAGTGGGAGGAGTGGAGAGCGGAGTGGTGCTGGATCGTCGAGGAGAATCCGCAGCCCTTCACCGCCGTGCGCCAAGCTCCAATAGTGCGTGGCAATGAGTAGAGCAACGTGGCCCCGGAAGACGAGAGGCTGAAGATCGCCATCACTAGGATTCTTCGTCTCAGGCTTGCCGGGCTCACTGTAGGCGCTGTAGGCGCAGATTTCCTCCACCGCCGCATCGCCCCCCTGCAGGAGAGGGGGAGGCCCGCCTGGGAATTCAAGAACTCGGCGGACATCATGAGGCTGCGGCCGGGCCTCAACTACAACTTCACCATCTTGGAGCTGGACGCAATGCTCCTGGAGTTATTCAAACGCGACCCCCAACACCCATTCACGCTGTCGAGGGGCGTTGTTCCATTGTGCAACAATTCTTCGCTTGACCGGATCCGCGCCATGATGCCGTTGTGCGATTCACACGGAATCGTTCCAACTTGGCAAGAGCCTGCGGATGACGTCGTGCAAGCGTTCTTCGACAGCTTGGAAGAAGTGCCGGTCCACGCTGACGAGAAGAAGAGCCCCACCCGTGACACCACCGACAAGGAGCTGCAGCTCATCGCCACTAGAGCGGAAGAGGTTGCGGCCGCAGCTGCCGCGGGCGTGTTCGGGTTCACTGTGGAGGAGGCGGAGGCGGCAGAAGCGGCAAACCTTGCCGAGCGCGCGGAGTTCATTGGCGAGGAAGAGCCTGCCGGTTCTGAAGCTGAGCCGAGCGAGGCCGGCGAGGAAGAGCCCGAGCCTTCAGAAGGCTTGCCGCAGGCGGAGCCCCCAGCCCCGCCAAGGAGGCGCCTTCGCAGGGCCGGGGATGCAGCGGGGCGGCAGCCGGGTCAACAGCCGCCGAGCCATGCGACGCGCTCTACCACGGCAAGCAATGTTGCCGCGGGAGCGCCTCACGCAGCAGCGGCAACTGGAGCGGGATCTTCCCGGGCCACCGCCACCACCCCCGCCAAGCGAGCAAGGGATCCTACTCCTCCGCCTCGCCGCACCAGAGGGGAGCCGAACTTCGATCTTTTCGCGCTCAGCTCCGACGAGGAGGAAGAGGAGTAAGCTTCTTTGGTGCTCTTGTAGTTCTTCAATCTTGCTGTTTATATCTTGTATCTAACTTGCTTCAATCTGGACTCCTTTCTTTTCAGGACGCTGGCCCAGAGAGCGGCGAAGAGGGCCAAGGCCGCGGTGATCGTCATCGAAGATGACCCCACCGTGTCAGCAGGGGGTGGGTCCGAGACCACCTTGACGGACCCGGCAATCACTCCTCAAAGCAGCCCCCAGCGCAGCCCCCAGCGTAAGTTCATGGTTAGCTTTCTGTTGTCGCGCGCATGAGTGCTTTTTCCTTTATTGATATCTTACTTGTTGATTTGTGTAGGAGCAGAGCAGCCACATCAGGAGCGCCCGGAAGCTGGTCCTGAAGTGCCATCTGCTTTGACTACGCCGCCAAGGGAGGGGTTCCCGTTAAGGGAGCGCTCTCCGGCAAGGGAGAACTCTCCGGCAAGGGGCAGCACCGTCGATCCTGCGGCGGCCGAGACCGCAACTGCAGATCTTGGCACAGGTAATTCACTTGTCCAAAAACTTTCCCTTGGGTTCTTCTTCTTCTGATTTTCTTCTCTTGGATTTTTGATTGATTTTTCTCCCTTCTTCGTTCTTCAGACCCATCTGCGGCTGAGCCAATGGAGACAGAGGGCACCGGCAAGGAAAGGGCCGATGCTGATGAGACAGCCGGCGAGGAGGCCGCCAGGGCTGCCGCCGCAGAAACTGGCGAGGGGTCGGGCGATCGCACTGACGACCCTGAGGCCGCAGGAGCACCAGGCGCTGCGCCGACCGTCGATCCCTCTGCCGCTTCTGCGGAGCCGGGCTCCGAGGAGTCCCAGCCCGGCGCCTACTTGAAGGCCGGCGACGATATCTTCATCAAGCTACCCTGGGCGTCGAGCTCTAGGGCGCCGGTCGAGGGGGAAACTTTCGACGGGGAGGTGCTCGCTCTGCTGGACTGTCGTTGGTCGACACGCCCAGCAGCAGCAGTGGCGAGCCTGAGGAGGAGCAGCTGCTGCGGAAGCTGCTGTCACTCTACCGTGCCCGGCAAGCCAAGCTGGCTTCCCGGGAAGCGCTTGTCGCGAAGGCGGGAGTTGACATGGAGAAGCGCGTGGAGGAGCTCCGGGGCCACAATCAAGAGGCTCTCCGGTCCCTGGCACAGGAGCGGGAGCGACTCGTCGAGGAGCGCACGGCCTTCCTTCTCGAGAAGTCCGAAGCTGAGGAGGAACAAAGGCTGGCCGCCGAGAAGCAGTCTGTGCGAGAAGGAGAATTGGTGCAGCGGAAGGCCAACCTCGACAGCTACGAGGAGGAGCTCGCCGAGCGTGAGCAAGCACTTGGCGGGGCGCTCAAGGAGGCAAAGGACGCTGCGGCAATTGCAGAGGCCGCCAAGAAAGAGCTGGAGGAGAAGGTGGCGCAGCTGGAGGCCAACATTGCGAAGAGCGGCGAGGAGCTTGCCGCGCTCAAGCGTGAGCGTGAGAAGGATGCTGCCGCCCACGGTGAGCTGCAAGGTCTTCTCGCTGAGAGGGGCAAGGAGCTCAGCGCCGCCAAGGATTCCAATGCAGACCTGGAGCTGAAGCTGGCCACGCTGACGCAGACGCTGGAGGCCGCCAAGGAGCGGGAGAAGACCTTGTCGGAGAAGGTCAAGGCTGACGCGGCGCTGCTGTAGAGCATCGCAGTTACACAGAACTCGTTCAGAGACACTATGGAGCACTGGACCGAGGGTCTGGTGAATATTGCCGTAGTCATCAACGAGGAGCTGGCGCAGCTGGGGATGGAGGACTTTGGGTATCCCTCCGACGAGAATCTCCAACCCAGCGCCAAGCTCAGCCTGTTCTTCAAGGGCGTGGCGATGGCACTCCTGCGGTTCCGGGAAAGGATCCCAAAGCAGCTGGCCGACGAGTCGCGCAAAATCTGCGCCGGGGTTCTCCAGAAGGTGCTGATGAAGGTGGCCTTCCGCAATCCAGGCCTCAGCTTCACCAACGTCCTCAAGTCCTTGCCGCCAGACGCCGATCGGGACGCACTCAAGGCCCTTGTCGCACCCATTGTGGACAAGGTGAGCGAGATCAAGAGGGTCGAGGGTGGACGCGTAGACTAGGCCGCCCATTTCTTCTTTTCCCTTGTCGCTGCTAATCATGTTATGAAAACATTCTGTTAGAGCTGCGACAAGTTATCTTGTAATATAACTTTATTTCTGTTATCAATTGCTATGTTATTTCCTCTACTAGATTCCTTCCTTTGTATGTTTCTACCCTACGCTTCTAGGGAACTTGTCGGCGCAGGCACCCGAGCCGCGAGCGCTGAGTGCGGAACGATCAGCAGCCTGCTGGCGGCGCTGCTTCCGACAAGAAACATTGTCGCGACTAGATGCAGCACACTTAAGTTGTTGAGCGGACTCGAAACAAAGTAAGGGCGCAACTAGCCACGAGTTGGTTCCTCCGCGCATAGTTTTTCCATACAAAGCAGGGTCGTTCGACGAAGATAACTCAAAAATTTAAAAACTGATTGCTCAAACTTTGGCAACTTAGCTTTTCTGTCATTTGCTTCCCGGCAAGGCAGAACTTTGTTTGAACGATGCCCGGTCCTACCACAATCTTCTCCT
>NC_041392.1:359283819-359284553 GCF_002162155.2 Triticum dicoccoides
TCCGGGAAAGGATCCCAAAGCAGCTGGCCGACGAGTCGCGCAAAATCTGCGCCGGGGTTCTCCAGAAGGTGCTGATGAAGGTGGCCTTCCGCAATCCAGGCCTCAGCTTCACCAACGTCCTCAAGTCCTTGCCGCCAGACGCCGATCGGGACGCACTCAAGGCCCTTGTCGCACCCATTGTGGACAAGGTGAGCGAGATCAAGAGGGTCGAGGGTGGACGCGTAGACTAGGCCGCCCATTTCTTCTTTTCCCTTGTCGCTGCTAATCATGTTATGAAAACATTCTGTTAGAGCTGCGACAAGTTATCTTGTAATATAACTTTTTTTCTGTTATCAATTGCTATGTTATTTCCTCTACTAGATTCCTTCCTTTGTATGTTTCTACCCTACGCTTCTAGGGAACTTGTCGGCGCAGGCACCCGAGCCGCGAGCGCTGAGTGCGGAACGATCAGCAGCCTGCTGGCGGCGCTGCTTCCGACAAGAAACATTGTCGCGACTAGATGCAGCACACTTAAGTTGTTGAGCGGACTCGAAACAAAGTAAGGGCGCAACTAGCCACGAGTTGGTTCCTCCGCGCATAGTTTTTCCATACAAAGCAGGGTCGTTCGACGAAGATAACTCAAAAATTTAAAAACTGATTGCTCAAACTTTGGCAACTTAGCTTTTCTGTCATTTGCTTCCCGGCAAGGCAGAACTTTGTTTGAACGATGCCCGGTCCTACCACAATCTTCTCCT
>NC_041392.1:359284563-359332657 GCF_002162155.2 Triticum dicoccoides
TAAGTTGTTGAGAGGACTCGAAACAAAGTAAGGGTGCAACTAGCCACGAGTTGGTTCCTCCACGCACAGGTTTTCCATACAAAGCAGGGTCGTTCGAGGAAGATAACTCAAAAATTTAAAAACTGATTGCTCAAACTTTGGCAACTTAGCTTTTCTGTCGTTTGCTTCCCGGCAAGGCAGAACTTTGTTTGAACGATGCCCGGTCCATACCACAATCTTCTTCTTCCCCCCCGGCAAACATGTGTGCGAGGGGACCTTCTTTTCCTTTGTTGAAAAAGAAGAAAGAAGAGAAAATAACGATATGGAGCTCTTCGGCTCGTTATTGCTTACCGGATGTAGGTGCTGCACAAAGTGTCAGATAACGCATGCAAGAAAGAAACTAATGCATGAAATGGACAATTTGTGCGGAGCACATGGGGTTCTATTTATGCACGGGATCTGCGCCCGGCTTTGTACAAAGGATTACATGCAACAGCGGCAAGACTTGTACAAAAGGTGGTTGCCGGAACGGGTTCCGGCAACCGCGCCCTATGGGAAAAACTTACAAAGATGTTCTATGTTCCAGGAGTTGCTCACCGGAATGCCATCTTCGGTCTCAAGGCGGACAGCCTCGGGCCTTGTGACTCGTTTCACCCGATAAGGGCCTTCCCACTTCGGCGTCAACTTGTTGGAATTCTTGGCGGACTGAACGCGCCGAAGAACAAGGTCGCCTTCCTCGAAGCTTCTGGCCTTAACTTTGCGGCTATGGTAGCGGCGCAAAGCTTGCTGGTATCGAGCAGCTCGTACAGCAGCCTGAAGACGATCTTCCTCAAGGAGCAGCGCGTCGTCTTGTCGCAGCTGTTCTTGCTCAAGCTCATCATAAGCGAGCACTTGAGGCGATCCGTATACGAGTTCCGTGGGGAGAACTGCCTCTGCTCCATAGACTAGAGCGAAAGGCGTCTGGCCAGTGGCTCGATTTGGCGTCGTTCTGATCGACCAAAGAACCACCGGCAGCTCCTCGATCCAGTTCCTTCCGCACTTGCGCAGCCTGTCGAAAGTTCTGGTCTTGAGCTCGCGCAACACTTCAGCGTTTGCCCTCTCTGCTTGACCATTGCTTCTCGGATGAGCAACAGAAGCGAAGCAGACCTTGGCGCCAAGGTCTTGGACGTACTGCATGAAGGTGCGGCTCGTGAATTGCGTGCCATTGTCGGTGATGATCCTGTTGGGGATCCCAAAACGGCAAACAATTGACCTGAAGAACTTGACTGCTGACTATGCTGTCACCTTCCTCACTGGCTGCACTTCCGGCCACTTTGTGAACTTGTCGATTGCGACATACAAGTACTCAAAGCCCCCGACAGCTCGGGGGAAAGGGCCGAGGATATCGAGCCCCCAGACCGAAAATGGCCAGGATAAAGGGATCGTCTGGAGAGCTTGAGCTGGCTGGTTTATCTGTTTGGAGAGGAACTGGCACGCTTCACACTTGGTTACTTGTGCAGTTGCATCCTGGAGGGCTGTCGGCCAAAAGAAACCTTGCCGGAAAGCTTTGCCGGCAAGTGCTCTTGCGCCAATGTGGTGGCCACATATGCCTCCATGTATCTCTGCCAACAGCTTTTGTCCATCTTCCCGGCAAATACACTTCAATTTCACACCGTTGAGTCTTCTTCTGTACAGTATGCTATCGACAAACTGGTACATACTTGACTGTCGGGCTACTTTTTCCGCTTCTTCTTGCTCTTCGGGAAGTTCTCCTGTCTGAAGGAAATGGACAATCTGCTGTGCCCATGCTGGAGCTTGTGGCTCGACAACAAGGACTAAAGGCATATCTGCTGCTGCGGGAACATCCGCTTCCATGGCAAGGACTTGCGGCCCGGACGGAGCTTGATGTTCCCCGGCAAGCTTGCCGGAGCAAAACTTGTCGGGAGCGTCTGGTTCAACGGAACAAACCATGAGGCTTGCCGGAGCAGACTGCCCCTCAGCAACCTTGGTGTTAATCTTGGGGACTTTCTTGGCGGCGGCTTCGGGGAGCTCTGCCGGAAAGTAGTCACCAGAAATCAACTTCCTCTTCTTGCTTTGCCCAGTTGATGGTGTTACGGATGGTTGAGTCAACTTGAGCACAAAGATCCCTGGTTCCACAGGTAACTTTAGTGCGGCGCACTTTGACAGGCCATCAGCAATGTCATTTTGAGCTCTTGGGATATGCTCCATCTGTAGGCCGTCAAAGTGCTCTTCTAGCTTCCTCACTTCATCAACATATGTTTCCATCAATGGGCTCTGGTAGTTCTTGTTCACCTGGCGAACGACAAGCTGTGAGTCACCCCTGACAATGAGCTTCTTGATCCCAAGGTCTGCTGCGATTCTAAGACCGGCAAGCAATCCTTCATACTCTGCAGTATTGTTGGTTGCTTGCTCCTTGGGAAAGTGCATCTGGACTACGTACTTGAGGTGCTCTCCGGTGGGCGCGACAAGCAGCACGCCCGCACCGGCGCCTTGCAGCGAGAAGGCACCATCAAAGTACATCAGCCACTCTTTGCTTGCCTCTTTGACGGGGATGCTCGTCTCTGGAATTTCTTCATCTGGTGTTGGCGTCCATTCTGCTATGAACTCTGCCAATGCCCTGCTTTGGATAGTTGAAGTGCTCTCAAACTTGAGGCCAAAGCTTGACAGTTCCAGTGCCCACTCGACAATCCTGCCTGTCTATTCTGGATTCTGCAATATCCTCTTCAGCGGAAAGCGAGTGACGACTGTGATCTCATGTGCTTGGAAGTAATGGTGCAGCTTTCTCGAGGCCATAAGGAGGCCGAAAAGCAACTTCTGCACACCAGAGTACCTTGATCTAGCCCCCTGTAGAAGGGAACTGACAAAGTAAACTGGGCGCTGCACCATTCTCTTCTGCATCTTGTCATGCTCCTGCGCAGATCCATCTTTATCGGGACCAGACCTTGTCGGCGAAGCCCCCTGCTTGTCGCTGGATGCATCTGCCGTGGTTGCTGGCTCATCATCTGCCTCCGTTGCCGCTACTAACGCAGCACTAACCACTTGATTGGTTGCCGCTATATACAGCAGCAACTTCTCTTGCGGCTTAGGTGCGACAAGTATTTGAGTGGAGGACAGGTATCTCTTCAAGTCCTGCAGCGCAGCCTCCGCCTCCGGAGTCCATTTCATTGGACCTGCCTTTTTCAAAATTTTGAAAAATGGCAGGGCACGCTCAGCAGATCTAGAGATAAACCTGCTGAGAGCAGCCACACAACCGGCAAGCCTTCGTACATCCTTGACGCGCTTTGGTGCTTCGATCTGCTCAATGGCCTTGATCTTGTCGGGATTGGCTTCAACTCCCCGCTGAGACACGAAGAACCCGAGAAGCTTGCCGGAAGGGACTCCAAACACGCACTTCTCGGGGTTAAGCTTGAGGTTGATCTTGCACAGATTTGCAAATGTCTCGTCTAAATCTTGAATCAGGGTCGCCCTGTTCTTGCTCTTGACCACTATGTCATCCATGTAGGCTTCCACATTTCTGTGCATCTGCGGCTCGAAAGCGTGGTGAAATACCCTTGCGAATGTTGAACCAGCATTCTTCAAACCAAAAGGCATCCGTACGAAGCAGTACGTGCCACACGGGGTGATAAATGCGGTTTTCTCTTCATCTTCTTCTGCCATGAAGATCTGATGGTATCCTGAGTATGCATCAAGAAATGAAAGCAAATCACATCCGGCTGTGGAGTCAACAATCTGGTCAATACGCGGCAAGGGAAATGGGTCTTTGGGACAAGCTTTATTAACATCAGTGAAGTCAATACAAAGCCTCCATTTCCCGTTAGCCTTGCGCACGACAACAGGATTGGCCAACCACGTGGGATGGAGCACTCCTCTGACAAGGCCTGCTGCTTCCAACTTCTTGATTTCTTCTACGATGAATTCTTGGCGCTCCACTGCCTGCTTCCTGACTCTCTGCTTGACGGGCCGCGCATGAGGACAGACGACAAGGTGGTGCTCAATTACTTTCCTGGGAACACCGGGGATATCAGACGGTTGCCACGCAAACACGTCGACATTCGCCCGCAGGAAAGCAACAAGCGCGCTTTCCTATTTGGGGTCAAGAGTGGCGCTGATGGTGAAGGTACCACCAGCGCCGTCCTCCTTGGCGGACACCTTCTTGGTCTCAGGTGGAGCTGCCATTGCCTTCTTACACTTGCCGGTGGAGCTCGATGGTGCGTCCTCGACGGTAGCGCAGCACTCCGAAGAGGTGCGCTTGCCGGAGTGGGCATCAGAGCTCTTGCCGGACTTGGTCTTCTTCTTCCCCCCGGGAGCTTCAGCGGCAAGTGTCTTGCGTTCTGCTGCGGCTGCTGCTTCCAGGTAGATCTTGTCGGCACAGATAAGAGCATCCTTCTTGTCGCCAGGGACAGAGATGACACTTATCGGGCCTGGCATTTTCAGTACGTTGTACGCATAGTGAGAGGCTGCCATGAACTTGGCGAGTGACGGACGGCCAAGGATTCCATTGTAAGGTAATGGAAAGTCAGCAACATCAAATGTGACCCTCTCAGTCCTGAAGTTCAGCTCGCTGCCAAATGTTACCGGCAACGTGATCTTTCCCTTCGGCTTGCTTCTTCCCGGGTTAATTCCTTGAAATGTACCGGTCTCTTCGAGCTCGCTGTCAGGGATCTGGAGTTTCTGGAGCACTGCGGAGGAGATCAGGTTCAAGCCGGCCCCGCCATCAACTAGCATCTTAGTGACCTTGAGGTTGCGGATTGTTGGTGAAACCAACATCGGCAAGCACCCGACCGCAGTTATGCGATCAGGGTGGTCCTCAATATCAAAGATGATAGGCGTGCTGGACCATTTCAGAGGCTTGCGTGACTCGACGGGTGGTTCTGCTGCATTAACTTCCCACACCCACTGCTTGAGCTGATGGTGCGAGGTATGCAGAGAAGCACTACCGTCAATGCACATGACCTCTGTGGCCTTCTGGAACTCCTGCTCATCAGTCTCCTCATCATCCATGTCTTCATCGTCGTCGTCATCTTCATCCTTGTCGCGGCCGCGAGGAGGTCTGTCTCCTTGCTGCTGCTTGGCCTTGCCGCGGCGTCCTCCTCGGCCGGGACGTTTCTTGCCGGATCCCCCAGCACCTTCCTGGGCCTTCTCCTTATCGCGCCGCTCGTACTCAGCTTTCTGTTGCTCAACAAGTTGCTCGACTTTCTTACAGTTCTGGAGATCATGGCCCTTGGTGCGGTGGATCTTGCAATACTGCTTGTTGGTGCCATCCTGCTTGTCGGCGACCGCCACCTCCGCGGTAACCTCCTTGCCGGAGTCACCAGCTTTGGCTTCCTTGGCGCCACCACCGTTGCCGGACTGCTCAACAACTAGCACCTCTTTGCCTTTCCTCCTTCTGTTGTTCCGCCGCCGGTTTTTCCTTGCCGGGGCAGCATCTTCACTGTCAGATCCTCCCGCTCCTACATTCTCTCCGGGGAGTCTCCTCCCTTCCTCAGCACATGCACACTTGTCGGCCAGTGCATATAACTCACTGACGTCCCTGATCTTGCACATCGCCATTTCCTCCCGCATCCTGTGGTTTCGCACGTTCCGATGGAACGCGCTGATCACCGCGACAGGGTGGACGTCTGGGATGTTGTGCTGCACACTGCTGAATCTCTGAATGTACTTGCGCAGGGGTTCTCCTTCCTTCTGGGCAAGCAGATGAAGATCACTCTCCTGGCCATGAGGCTTGTGTCCGCCTGTGAAGGCGCCGACAAACTGATGGCACATATCAGCCCAAGAGGATATGGAGTTGTCCGGCAAGTGCATGAGCCAGGACCTGACGTTGGGCTTGAGTACCAGCGGGAAGTAGTTGGCAAGGATCTTGTCATCCCGTCCCCCAGCAGCCTGCACCATAATGGTGTAAATGCTGAGGAACTCCGACGGATGCGTCTTGCCGTCGTACTTCTCCGGTACGTCTGGCTTGAAGTTCTTGGTGCTGGGCCACTGGACTTGCCGCAGCTCACGAGTGAACGCAGGGCAACCTACCGCGTACGGCAAATCGCCTGGTTCCCCTGGCGCATATCAACAGAGGGCCCAGCGCGCTTGTCGGATTGACGTCGTGCTTCTCTTCGGCGCTCGATGCGAGTTCGAGCGTCTTCTTGTTGTCGATCATGAAGAACTTGGCGCTAATCGCGACGAGCTCGTGGATCCGAAGATGCGGTGGAGTCGCTGTCAAGGTGGATCCGGCGAGTCGGCGATCTTGGCCTTCGGGGTGGTGATTGCATGGTAGTTGCACCTCCACCCGTTTCGTCGCCACCGGCTCGCGCCCGGCAACTCTACCGCGGCGGCGACGCGCTCGGCCGACGTGGGGCGTCACCGTTGGCGTAGCCGATGAGACTCTGAATGGTGGCCCTCCATTCGTCGATCTTGTCTGACATCGGAGGGTAATCTAGGAGAAGTTGAGCTCGCGCCAACGCTTCTGCTGGAGTGGTGGGTGGTAGTGGCGGACGGCGCGAGGAGTGGGACGTGCTCGGACTTCTAACTATGTTAGAAGGAGCAGTATCCCGTCCAGGCGACCGTGCCCCGCTCGTGCCAGCACGCTGGCGTGCATGCTGGTCTTGAGCGCCCCGAGATCCACCAGCTTGGTCTTGGCCTATCATGCGTATGGCACTGCAAGTGCCATGACGCTGTTGGTCTTGCGCCTCCTGAGAGTGGCGTGGAACATGTACAGTCGCCGAGGTTTGTGCAGCCTTGTTCTTGGACCTGGCAGCATCATGAGCTTCCTCGTCGACGTCCATTCTTCCGCCGGCGTCCATTCCACCACCCGTTTGCTCCAATGGTGGCGGAAGTGACGTGGACGGGGCGGCCGCCGCCGAAGTCTTCTTCTTCGGTGGCATGTTGATGAAGGGAATGAAGATCTAGCTCATGTGAACACCGGATCAGGTTCACACAATCTCGACGCCCCCTACCTGGCGCACCAAAGATGTCGGGAAAACTGATCCACGAACACCTATGGGGCCGGCGGACCGGGCCCCTTTCGGTTCGGCGGGGGGCGGAGGTCGCACGAAGAGCAGATCGAGGCAAAGCACACGAGCAGTTTACCCAGCTTCGGAGCTCTCCGGAGAGATAACACTCCTACTGCTGCTTGTCTGGTTGTATTATGTTCTTGCTCTCGAGAGCTAAGTGTTTTCTGGCTCACCAATGAATCCAACCTCCTCTACGTTGCGCATGGGCCTCCTTTTATATGCTAAAGGGGTCACCGACAGGTGGCAACGTAGAGAAGGGTACAAATGTAAAAAGTGAGGTGGTTGGTACAGTTACTTGTACAATGCACCCTACCTAACCCTGACGGCAGGGGACAAGGGCATTAAATGCCCGTCTGAGTCGCCCAAACAGTGCAGAAAAGGACCGTTAGGGGCGCCACCGTTCGCCACGTTGGCGATCTTGTCAGCTTCGCATGCCACTGCGCACCGCTGGCTGCACAGCCTCCCGCCACGCGCGCCTGGAGAGGCCCCCAGAGCGACACGTTGGTGGATGCGCTGGAGCATGGGCACAGAGTGGCCGCCTGCCGCGGCAAGCGCCTTGCCGCTGCTGTTATCTTGTCGGGCCTGGGAGCTTGTCGCTCACCGGGCCTCGAGGTACCTTGGTTGGTCTTCCCAGCAAGCTCCTCTTGCCGGGGCCTTGTTGCCTGGCCGGAGCGCGTGGCGCGTCGCGGTAGGTTCCTTGGAGTGCCTTGGTTGGCCTTCTCGGCAAGCTCCTCTTGCCAGGGCCTTGTCTCCTGAGCTTAAATACTTTGTTCTCGAATGGCTCCAAGGGAACCACGAAGGATCTTGGTGTTCGCCCGGCAAGCCTTGCCGCGGGGTGCTGCAACTGCCCGTGCACAAGTTCGGGGTACTAGGGTACCCCTATTCTAGTACACCGACAGGGCGCTCCCACCCGCAGGACGCGCCTAACAAGCTTGTGGGCCCCCTGGACCTCTGACAACCCTAACTCCAACTCCATATATACCTATTCACGGAGAAAAATCAGAGATAAGGATTCATCTTGTTTTATGATACAGAACCGCCGCCACCTCCAGTTCTTCATCGGGAGGGCTGATCTGGAGTCCGTTCAAGGCTCCGGGGGGTGGAATCTATTGTCGTCATCATCATCAACCTTCCTCTATCACCAGTTCCATGATGCTCAGCGCCGGGAGTGAGTAATTTCTTCGTAGGCTTGTTGGATGGTGATGGGTTGGATGAGATTCCTCATGTAACCGAGTTAGTTTTGTTAGGGTTTGATCCCTAGATCCACTATTCTCTGAGATTGATGTTGCTATGACTTTGTTATGCTTAATGCTTGTCACTAGGGCCTGAGTGCCATGATTTCAGATAAGAACCTATTACATTTTCATGAATATATTTGTGTTCTTGATCCTATCTTGCAAGTTGTAGACACCTATTACGAGTTATGATCCGCATACCCCAAAGTGACAATAATTGGGATTTTTTCTGGTGATTACAGTAGTTTGAGGAGTTCATGTATTCACTAAGTGCTAATGCTTATTTCGGTTCTCTATTAAAAGGAGGCCTTAATATCCCTTAGTTTCCTTATGGACCCCTAAAAGGATCGAGAACAGGGGTCTAGAGGGGGTGATTAGACCCTTAACAAGAAAAAGTGGTAGTTTTTAATTTCTACAAGTTAAGGTTGAGTTTAGCACATGTTAAAGCACTCACAATACATTTCAAGCAAGCATGACAAGAGTATACTGATACGTCCATTTTGTATCATGCTTTTATATTGATATTTATTGCATTATGGGATATTATTACCTATTTTGGTACCATACTTATGCCTTTTTTCTTTTATTTTACAAGGTTTACATGAAGAGGGAGAATGCCGGCAGCTGGAATTCTGGACTAGAAAAAGAGCAAATCTAAGACACCTATTTTGCACAACTCCAAAAGTCCTGAAAATTTACGGAGAATTATTTTGGAATATATAAAAAATATTGGGCGAAGAAAATACCACAGGGGACCCACGAGGAGGCCTCAAGCCTGGGGGCGCGCCCTACCCCCTGGGCACGCCCTTGTGGCTTGTGGGCCCCCTGTCAGGTCTCCGGTGCCCATATTCTGCTATATGATGTCTTTTGACCTGGAAAAAATCATAAGAGACCTTTCGGGACAAAGCGTCGTTGTCTCGAGGCGGAACCTGGGCAGAACCAATCTAGGGCTCCGGTAGAGCTGTTCTGCTGGGGAAACATCCCTCCCGGAGGGTGAAATCGAAGCCTTCATCATCACCAACGATCCTCTCATCGAGAGGGGGTCTGTCGGTGTCAAAACCGGCGGATCTCGGGTAGGGGGTCCCGAACTGTGTGTCTAGGCGGATGGTAACAGGAGACCAGGGACACGATGTTTTTACCCAGGTTTGGGCCCTCTCGATGGAGGTAAAACCCTACGTCCTGCTTGATTAATATTGATGATATGGGTAGTACAAGAGTAAATCTACCACGAGATCGAGGAGGCTAAACCCTAGAAGCTAGCCTATGGTATGATTGTTGTTGCTACAGACTAAAACCCTCCGGTTTATATAGTCACCGGAGAGGGCTAGGGTTACACAGAGTCGGTTACAATGGTAGGAGATCTACATATCCGTATCGCCAAGCTTGCCTTTCACGCCAAGGAAAGTCCCTTCCGGACACGGGACGAAGTCTTCAATCTTGTATCTTCATAGTCCAGGAGTCCGGCCGAAGGTATAGTCCGGCTATCCGGACACCCCCTAATCCAGGACTCCCTCAGTAGCCCCCGAAACAGGCTTCAATGACGACGAGTCCGACGCACAGATTGTCTTCGGTATTGCAAGGCGGGTTCTCCTCCAAATTCCGTGTACCTGTTGAATAATGTCCGGTTTCTTGTAAATGTAGCGCTCCTTGGCTTCTACGGCCAATAATAGCCGTCTTCCACGTGTCAAACGAACACGAAAAGTCAGGGTGTTTTTACATTTACCCCCTAACCGCATGAATGAGCCGCCTATTTAAGGGGACGAGGATTTAGATCCAAACCACACCTTCTCCCCTCCGCGAGTATTCATCAGAGCGTATCCGACAGAGGTCCATTCTATCATGGTTGGCCGCTGCAGCTCCTCCTCTCGCCCTTCCAGCCCTCAGCCTGGAGATTGGGAGAGATGCTCCATCCCGCACAGCGAGCTAGTGACACTCCAGACCAAGGGATTTCTCCCCCGGCCTATATGGTCCCGGTTCGAGCCGGACTTGCCACCTATAATGGCAGAGAGCAAGCGGAGAGCGCCCTCAATCCCTCCAAAGGAGAGCGGGTATGCCTTGTCCCTTACTTAATAAGAGGGCTCGGATTTCCAATTCATCCGTTTCTCCGGGGGCTCCTGGAGTTCTATGGCCTCCAGCTGCACAACCTCACGCCTGCCTCCATATTGCATATCGCGGGCTTCGTAGCCCTTTGCGAGCTGTTTTTGGGCTGCGAGGCTCATTTCGCACTGTGGAAAAGGCTATTCTGCCTTGTGCCCCGTTCTCAAAAGGGGTCAACATATCAAGTGGGCGGAGCCGAAGTGTGGCGCATCGCCGGGACCGGATATCTATCCGGAACCCCAAAGAAGGCGTCCGAGGACTGACCTTCTGAATGGTTTTATATAGAGGACGTCCCGTTGCCGGATCCTGTCCGGATCGGCCTCCCTGAGTTTGACAGTGCTCCCCTAAAGAAGCGCCTAAGCTGGCGTCCACGGAGCCCTCAGAGGGAAAGTGACAAGGACGTTCTTTACCTGATGGGCCGGATAAGATTGTTAGCTCATTCCGGACTGACCATGATCGGGGTCATGGCCGCATGCATCATGCGAGGGGTGCAGCCGCTTCAATATAGAGGCCACCCCATGTGGAACTTCAACGGGGAGGACGACGCCACCCGCCACGGCCATAAGGGGCCGGATTCGGCTCCCGCTCTAATAAAGATCTTGTCCGCTTTGTACAAGGCAGAAGAGGAGGAATTTCTCCGCGTCAACCCACAGGGTGGATTTTCTATGTACAATCCCCCAAGTTGGGTAAGTGGACACTTTTACTTGCCCATCCGTTTTATATTCCCATCATCAAATATTCAGTCTAACGACTTCAACGCAGGAACTGCGCCAGGCTGTTAAAGAAATAAACAGCCCTCCTCCACAACCCGAGGATCCGGGACGGTCCCTCGACCCGGCCTCTCAAGAGGATCCGGACTTATCTGTGGAACTGATTGATGGGGTGCTTCATCAATTGAGTAAGGACAACGCCTTGGTGGCCATTATGGCCGATTACCCAGGGCTACTCCCAGCCTCACAGGTAACTGAGACCGAAGTCCCAGCACTTTGAAAAGGGATCTATCCTCGCGTGTTTTCGATTGCCGTATGACAATCGTGTTTTGCAGGGGAGGTCCTTGAGACGGGAGGCCGAGCCTGCGGCGACTAGCCAACGAGGGACGGCAAGGCCCCGCGAGCTGAAAAGAAGTGCGGTCCGGACTGAGATGACGGCTCAAAGGTATAGCGCGCCATCTTATTCCCAGGTGTTATTCCTTCAAGGCATATTAACGCTCGTGCTCTCTTCAGGACGAAGAGACCTCGTCGAACTATATCCGGAGAGGTTGCCAATCGTGCCTCCACCAGCCAGGCTCCAAAGCCTGGTCCGGAAGCGGAGGCGAGCACAAGGCGCGCACCGGACGCTCCTTCGACAGAGGATGCGGACATGCTGTCTGCCACCAATTCCGAGGTGGAGAGTGCCATGAACCACAGGTGTCGCCGGACAGTTCTTCGCAACGCTTGTTTCTCCCAAGAGGCATTGGATGCCTTCAATTCGGGAGATGCGTACCTCCGTGCCGCTAAAAATGGTCTAGCCAGAGCCACGGAGCAATATGTAAAAGACATACGGGTAAGAAAATTTTGGTAATTATATATATACCAGTAGCCCCCGAGACTTGAAAAAGTTAGAATAACTGATTTAAGGATCATTTGTTATGCAGGTTCTTACAGAAAAGAATACCCTACTGTCCCAGGAGCTGGAAGAGTGCAAAGCCCAACTTGAGGTTGCACTAGCCGCGGCAGGGGAGCCCAAGGAGACCCCCTCTGGTAATATATGCTTCGAAAGATAAGTATTTTGCGAAGTGCGGCGTGGGTGCAAATCTGACAAATGAAATTGCAGATGGCGCCGGATTAAATCCGGAAGAGCAACAACTCCTACGCCAGCTGAAGGCTGGTGAGAGCGTGCTGACAAAGGTGAGGCGGGAGAAGAACGATCTCCAAGATGCCAACACCAAGTTGGGCGTTGAACTGAAGGATGTTCGTGCCCAGCTGTTGGACTCTGTTAAGGAGAATCAGCGGCTTCGACGCGGCATATTTAGTAAGTGCTTAAAAGAACTTTGAAAAAAGAGTTCGGCGAGGAAGTCGACTAACAGAGTAATGTCTGTAGGTATGCTAACATGTCGTCCTGCAGAGGAAATGCCTTCTACGGGTGACCTTCTTCCCGAGCTCTCACAATTGCACGAGCGAGTTCGGCAGGTGATGCAAGGTGTCGCCCAGGCCTTGTGGCCATCCGTCTCCATGCCCGAAGGCCTTGGAGAGATTGTAGAGAAGCTGAAGGGAGCTCGGCGGCGCTTCCGATTGTGGAAGATGTCGGCCTGTTGTCAAGGCGCCAGGGAGGCCTAGGCCATGGTGAAGACGTGGTACACGAAGGCTGACCCAAACCACATGGCCGAGGTCGGACCCGTGGGGCCCGATGGGAAGAAGACCCCTGTGAGCTTAGTATACGGCCAAGTAGAATTGGCCGCAAAGTATTCCCAATAGGACTGTAAACTAGACAGCCTATTATATGGTATTGAAGAGGAATACAATCAGTCAGATTGACTATGTAATTTTAATTGACATGTGTAATGCCTGCTAGCCGGATTGTAGATCATTTGTCATGGCCGACCTTTTCGCTTCAACCTCGGGACCTGACGGTCCAGAGTGTGTCCAAATACCCTCGTGGTTACATAAGAACCGGGGTATGCATGGAGACCAGGCGTAGGGGTCATTAGTGCTTGAACAGACAAGTGCCCAACTAGTTATGTTATATTACATGGTTAGTAAGAAACATCTTCCAGGGAGAATAGTTCCGTTAGGGGTTCCTTTCCCTGGGAGGCATGCCCTAAAGTGCATGTCCATTCTGCGAAAAGAGACGCAGGAAAAACATCTGGGGGCATATAGATAAATAAAAAAAGATCATCTTTAGTTCACCGACCGAATATTCCCTTAAGAACGCTAGCTTTCGGCTTCACCCAGTCTGAGGTACACATCCGGCTGACCCGGCAGTAACAATCGCAAAGGTGCTCCCTTTACCACCTAGCCGAATAATCGGGAACGTAGGGGTAAGCACAGGAGCCAGGCAACCCAACTTGGCCAAAACTTAAGTCATATCGATGCATATAATGGTGAATAAAAGGTACATGCGGAAGTGTGACACATGTGTTGGGCATGAAGCCCGTATAAATAAGCTTCTGTTTAAAGAAGCCCCCACGTTTAATGAGCGCGGATAGCGCGTCACTTTATGAGCCTTTAAAGGCTATAAGAGAGAGGGAGGGGAGAAGGAGAGAAATGTAAGACAGAAAGTATATAAAAAATGGACAGAGGAAGGAGACGAACACAGAGTCCGGTGCTAGGCATAGAATCTTTGGAGACGGGCTGCGTTCCATGGGTTCGGCTCGAGTCGGTTATCCGATGCATCTCGCAGGCGGTACGCTCCACCAGTTAGGACTTGGTCAATTATGAAGGGACCTTCCCACTTGGGCTTGAGTTTGTCCTTTTTCTTGTCTGCAGGCATAGAACTAATTCGCCAACGTTGTAATTTCTGGCCTGTACTTCTCTGCTTTGGTATCTTCGAGCCTGCTGTTGATAGAATACGGAACGGGCTTTTGCCACGTCCCGCTCTTCCTCCAAGGCGTCCAAACTGTCCTGCTGATCGAGCTTGGCTTCTCTTTCTTCATACATGCGCACTTGAGGTGAGTCATGAATTATGTCGCAGGGCAAAACTGCCTCTGCGCCGTACACCATGAAGAATGGTGTGTATCCGGTGGTGCGATTCTGTTTGGTCCGCAGCCCCCAGAGTACGGAGTCAAGCTCCTCTACCCAGTGCGTATTAGATTCCTTAAGGGACCGCACTAATCTGGGTTTGATGCCGCTCATGATAAGACCATTTGCACGTTCGACCAGGCCGTTAGTTTGTGGGTGATAGATGGAAGCATAATCGAGCTTGATGCCCATGTTTTTGCACCAGAGTTTTACCTCCTCGGTCATAAAGTTCGTGCCGTTATCAGTGATGATGCTGTGGCGGATACCGTAACGGTGTACAACCCCGGACATAAAGTCTATCACCGGTCCGGATTCAGCCGTCTTAACAGGCTTGGCTTCTATCCATTTGGTGAACTTATCCACCATGACCAGTAAGTATTTTTTTCTTGTGGGTTCCGCCTTTAAGGGGTCCAACCATGTCAAGCCCCCAAACAGCGAAGGGCCAAGTGATGGGGATAGTTTGGAGGGCGGTGGGTGGCATATGGCTTTGGTTTGCAAAAAGTTGGCAACCGACGCATCGTTGGACTAAGCCTTGGGCGTCTGCCCGGGCCGTCGGCCAATAAAATCCTGTACGGAAGGCCTTGGTTACAAGGGACCGAGCTGCAGCGTGATGACCACCGAGTCTGGCATGAATTTCAGCTAGGAGGTTCCGCCCTTCCTCTTCGGAGATGCACCTTTGAAGGACTCCGGTAGTGCTTTTCTTATAAAGCTCTCCCTCGTGGACTTTATAGGCTTTAGATCGCCGCACTATGCAGCGTGCCTCATTTTGGTCCTCGGGGAGTTCCTGCCTAGTAAGGTAGGCGAGGAATGGTTATGTCCACGGGGTGATGACGGCCATTATTACGTGGGCTGAAGGTCTTATTTCATTGGCAGAGCCTCCAATTATGTCAGAGTGTTCGGTGTCGGGCAGTGCGGTTGGGTCCGGGCTGTTATGGCCGGGTTCCCCTTCCCATACTACGGATGGCTTGAACAACCTTTCCAAGAAGATGTTGGGGGGGACTACATCGCGTTTTGCGCTGATGCGTGCCAGGACATCTGCCGCCTGATTATTTTCCCGGGCTATATGGTGAAATTCGAGCCCTTCGAACCGAGCTGACATTTTTAGGATGGTGTTGCGATAAGCTGCCATTTTTGGATCCTTGGCATCAAAGTCTCCATTTATTTGGGATATTGAGAGGTTCGAGTCCCCACGCACCTCTAGGCATTGAATGCCCATGGATACTGCCATCCGGAGACCATGTAAAAGGGCCTCATATTCGGCTGCATTGTTGGAGTCTGTGTACATTATCTGGAGTACGTATTGAACTGTGTCTCCTGTGGGGGACATCAAAACGATGCCAGCCCCTAGACCGGTCAACATTTTGGAGCCATCGAAGTGCATGACCCAGTTTGAATATGTGTCGTACTCTTTAGGGAGTTCGGCCTCCGTCCATTCTGCGACGAAGTCGGCCAAAACTTGCGACTTGATAGCTCACCGTGGCTTGTAAGTTATGTCGAACGGGAAGAGCTCAATGGCCCATTTTGCAATCTGGCCCGTCGCGTCGCGGTTGTTTATAATATCGTTAAGTGGCACTTCCAAGGCTACTGTTATTGAGCACTCTTGAAAGTAGTGTCGCAGCTTCCGGGATGCCATAAATACCGCTTACACAATCTTTTGATAATGCGGGTACCATGACTTGCACGGAGTAAGGACAGTGGACACATAGTAGACCGGCTTTTGAAGGGGGAATTTGTGTCCGTCCGTTTCTCGTTCGACGACGAGCACCGCGCTTATGACCTGATGGGTTGCTGCAATGTATAATAGCATTGGTTCGCCAATGTTTGGCGCGGCCAGGACTGAGTTTGTTGCCAAGATGACTTTTATTTTGTCGAGTCCGGCCGTGGCTGCATCCGTCCACTCGAAGTGTTCGGTGCGCCGAAGGAGGCGGTAAAGGGGTAGGGTCTTTTCTCCCAAGCGGGAGATAAAGCGGCTTAGAGCCGCCACGCATCCGATTAATTTTTGTATTTGTTTGAGGTCCTTCGGGATATCCAACTGTGACAGAGCTTGGATCTTGGCTGGATTTGCTTCAAATCCTCTACCGGATACAATGAAGCCCAAGAGCTTTCCGGCTGGAATGCCGAAAACGCATTTTTCCGGGTTGAGCTTGATGTCGTATGTTCGGAGGTTATCGAATGTTAGCCTCAAGTCGTCTACTAGAGATTCGACATGTCTTGTTTTAACGACCACATCATCTACGTATGCCTCCATTGTTTTGCCGATCTGGTTTGCCAGACATGCCTGAATCATGCGTTGATATGTTGCGCCGGCGTTTTTTAGCCCGAAGGGCATTGTGTTGAAGCAGAATGGGCCGTATGGTGTGATGAATGTCGTTGCGGATTGGTCTGACTCTGCCATCTTTATTTGATGGTAGCCGGAGTATGCGTCAAGGAAACACAACGAATCATGTCCTGCGATAGCGTCGATAATTTGATCGATGCGGGGGAGAGGGAAGGGATCCTTTGGGCAAGCCTTGTTAAGGTCTTTAAAATCAATGCACGGGCGCCAGGATTTGTCCTTCTCTGGTACCATCACCAGGTTTGCTAGCCAGTCCGGGTGTTTTATATCTTTGATGAATCCGGCCTCCAATAGCTTGGCTAGTTCCTCTCCCATGGCATGTCTCTTAGGTTCGGAAAAACGCCGAAGAGCCTGTTTGACTGGCTTGAATCCTTTTAGGATATTTAAGCTGTGTTCGGCCAGCCTGCGTGGGATTCCTGGCATGTCTGAAGGGTACCAGGCGAAAATGTCCCAGTTCTCTCGTAGGAACTCTCGCAGTGCGGCGTCTACATCAGGGTTTAACTATGCCCCGATGGAAGCTGTTTTATTGGGGTCCGTTGGATGGACCTGGAATTTGACTATTTCGTCCGCCGGTTTAAAGGAGGTGGACTTGGATCTTTTGTCGAGTATCACATCGTCCCTATTCACCGTGGAGCGCAGCGCAGTCAGTTCCTCAGCGGCTAGAGCTTCGGATAGTGCCTCGAGGGCCAGTGCCGCTGTCTTGTTTTCGGCGCGGAGTGCTATGTCCAGATCACTAGCGAGAGTGATTATTCCATTAGGCCCGGGCGTCTTGAGCTTCATGTACCCGTAATGGGGTATTGCTTGGAAGATTGTAAACGCTTCCCGCCCTAGCAGAGCGTGGTATCCGCTACTGAACGGGGCCACTTGGAACGTGACCTCTTCAGACCTGTAATTATCCGACGTGCCGAACACCACATCTAGTGTGATTTTTCCTGTGCAGCACACTTCCCGACTGGAGATTATTCCTCTAAAGGTTGTGCTGCTTCGCTCAATGCGGTTCCAGTCTATTTCCATTTTTTGAAGGGTTTCCTTATAAATGAGGTTCAATCCGCTGCCGCCATCCATGAGTACCTTGGTAAGACAAAAGCCGTCCACTATTGGATTGAGGACCAATGCGTCTAGTGCTCGGGCTGTTCGGAATTTAGGTTCATCACTGGCATTAAAGTAATAGCCGTGTCACTCCATGGGTTTATTGTTGCTACTTGGTAGACTTCGGCGAGGCTGCGGAGTGTTCTTTTTCACATATTATTTGATGCGAAAGTCTCGAAGACTTTTAATACCGTACTGGTGTCTCTGGGGTGGCTTTCTGTGGCTTCTGGAATTAGAAGATCTTCGCCAATTTTTGCCACCTGCCGGAGTATCCAACATGCTCTAAGGCTGTGAGTTGGTGTGGCACCCTCTGCACTGTGAATTTTACAGGGTCCATTAAGCCATCCTTCTAGTACGGTTACATGGCCTGTAGAGGGCTTTTGCTTTTTGGTATTGAACCCGGGTGTCTGGCAATGATGCACCCTTTTATTTCGGACTGGGTTTGTATTCAGGGTCGGATTGTCCCAAAATTTTATTTCGGTTTTCCAGGCGCTTTCCATCGCATAGTACTTTCGTACTATGGACTCCAAGTCAGCGAAGCGTGTAATATCACGGAGACTTATGGCGTTGAGGATTCCCTTGTCCGTGCAATTATTGCAGAAGAATGAAATTGTGTCTTCCTCGCGGCAGTCCTTTATCCTGTTCATAACTAGGAGGAATCTGGCCCAGTAATGATGTACTGTTTCTTTGGGCTCTTGCCTAATTTGGGATAGATCGCTTATGTATGGGTGGGTGGGTGTAATCTAATCCAAAACCTCACCCAATCTGAGACCCAGAGGCCAGGGAGTTTCCGAACTCGGAAGTTTGGATTCTTGGATGCTGTCCAATGAATCTAGCCCGTCGCCTGACTTTAAGTTCAGGTCTTGAGTGATGTCCTTCCCTCCGCGGGTATCCGGCTTGGAGGGATCGGGAATCCGGACATAGCTAGTCCTTAAGATAGATGAAGGGTCGCCGCACTGTCCTTCTACCACGGCAACGAGATGGGTGACCTGGGAGAGTTAATCTCTCTTAGATCGGGTTTAGGCCCAATCTGGTCGTAATCTGTAGCGACTCCCAGGGCGGCGATGCGATCCAAGAGCTCGTTTAGGGAAGAGAGCTCCATTGGATCTAGCTGCTCGTCGAATTCCAAGCTGACGTGAAGATTGCTTTCGATGACCCGAGAGGTCATCGTCGACGCAGCAGCCAAACAGGCGGTCACAAGGAAACCACCTAGCCGGAGAGTTTGGCCGATAGCCAAAGCTCCCTTAGCAATGGTGCCGTCTTTAAAGACGAGATGAGGCATCCTTGCTGATGGCGACGGCACAGAGGAACTCTCAATGAAAGCACCAATGTCGGTGTCAAAACCGGCGGATCTCAGGTAGGGGGTCCCGAAATGTGCGTCTAGGCGGATGGTAACAGGAGACCGGGGACACAATGTTTCTACCCAGGTTCGGGCCCTCTCGATGGAGGTAAAACCCTACGTCCTGCTTGATTTATATTGATGATATGGGTAGTACAAGAGTAGATCTACCACGAGATCGAGGAGGCTAAACCCTAGAAGCTAGCCTATGGTATGATTGTTGTTGCTACGGACTAAAACCCTACTGTTTATATAGACACCGGACAGGGCTAGGGTTACACAGAGTCGGTTACAATGGTAGGAGATCTACATATCCGTATCACCAAGCTTGCCTTTCACGCCAAGGAAAGTCCCGTTCGGACACGGGACGAAGTCTTCAATCTTGTATCTTCATAGTCCAGGAGTCCGGCCGAAGGTATAGTCCGGCTATCCGGACACCCCCTAATCCAGGACTCCCTCAGGGTCAATATCAATCAACATCTTCACCAGGAGCATCTCTGTCGGGGAAACTGATCCATGAACACCTATGGGGCCGGCGGACCGAGCCCCTTTCGGTTCGGCGGGGGGCGGAGATCACACGAAGAGCAGATCGAGGCAAAGCACACGAGCAGTTTACCCAGCTTCGGAGCTCTCCGGAGAGATAACACTCCTACTGCTGCTTGTTTGATTATCTTGTGTTCTTGCTCCAGAGAGAGAGAGAGCATAGTGTTTTTCTGGGTTCCGAACCAGTCGAACTTGTTCCCCCCTCTACGTTGCGCATGGGCCTCCTTTTATACGCTAAAGGGGTCACCGACAGGTGGCAACGCAGAGAAGGGTACAAATGTAAAAAGTGGGGTGGTTGGTACAGTTACTTGTACAGTGCACCCTACCTAACCCTGACGGCAGGGGACAAGGGCATTAAATGCCCGTCTGAGTCGCCCATATAGTGCAGAAAAGGACCGTTAGGGGCGCCACCGTTCGCCACGATGGCGATCTTGTCAGCTTCGCATGCCACTGCGCACCGCTGGCTGCAAAGCCTCCCGCCACGCGCGCCTGGAGAGGCCCCCAGACACGTTGGTGGATGCGCTGGAGCGTGGGCACAGAGTGGCCGCCTGCCGCGGCAAGCGCCTTGCCGCTGCTGTTATCTTGTCGGGTCCGGAAGCTTGTCGCTCACCGGGCCTCGAGGTACCTTAGTTGGTCTTCCCGGCAAGCTCCTCTTGCCGGGGCCTTGTTGCCTTGCCGGAGCACGTGGCGCGTCGCGGCAAGTTCCTTGGAGTGCCTTGGTTGGCCTTCCCGGCAAGCTCCTCTTGCCGGGGCCTTGTTGCCTTGCCGGAGTGCGTGGCGCATCGCGGCAAGTTCCTTGGAGTGCCTTGGTTGGCCTTCCCGGCAAGCTCCTCTTGCCGGGGCCTTGTCTCCTGAGCTTAAATACTTTGTTCTTGAATGGCTCCAAGGGAACCACGGAGGATCTTGGCGTCCGCCCGGCAAGCCTTGCCGCGGGGTGCTGCAACTGCCCGTGCACAAGTTCGGGGTACTAGGGTACCCCTATTCTAGTACACCGACAGGAGCCCCCGGGCCTGGGCCAGACACGGTGCCGAGTGCTGTGGGGCCAGGCCCAAGACAGGGCATGGGCACACGCGGACTGGGCCACGCCGAATCTCGCTCCGTATCCACCACGCTCTCCCTTAACGGCACGCGTTGAATGCAGCGTCGTGGGAGAGATCGTGGGTGGTTCTTTATTCGGAAGGGCGAAACGTCCGCCCCATCCCTCTTTATAAGCAGAGGAAACAGGGGCAGTTCGTTCCCCCTCGCTGGTTGCTGCTACTCCATCTTCACGAACCTCCGCTGCTCCCCCCTTCTTCTCGAAGCCGAGAGAGCAGCGCTCCGCCCCCCATTGTCACCAGCATCACCAACGCCGTCGACCTCCCCCACCATCTCCGCCATGGCTCCGAAAGCCGACAAGGGAAAGGGCGTGAAGTCGGCCGAGGCGCAGCGGCTCGCGGCGCTGCGGAAGGAGCGGACGATCTTCTCCCCCCAACTCGGCGTGAAGGAGCTGAGGGAGTACTTCTACCTCTTTTGGGCGACAGAGACACGTGCGCATCCGCGCACGAGGGTACTCCCGGCTGCTGCTTCGGAACTGGCTCCAAACGGGTACCCATTCTTCGTGCTGTTCTTCTATTGCAGGCTCTGCCCGCCCTTCTCGAAGTTCTTCTGCGATATCATGAACACCTATGGCCTCCGCCTCCTTGATTTCACCCCCAACACCGTTCTGACCATGGCAGTTTTCACACATTTGTGCGAAAACTTTGTCGAAGTCCACCCCAATGTTGCCCTTTTCCGCCACTTCTTCATGCCTCAGGTAGAGAGAGGAGAGCCGCTTGCCGGAGGGATCGCCTGGATCTCGAGAGTCGGCAAGAAGGAGGCGTACTTGGAGGGTGAGCTCCGCAGCAAGTGGGAGGAGTGGAGAGCGGAGTGGTGCTGGATCGTCGAGGAGAATCCGCAGCCCTTCACCGCCGTGTGCCAAGCTCCAATAGTGCGTGGCAATGACTGGAGCAACGTGGCCCCGGAAGACGAGAGGTTGAAGATCGCCATCACTAGGATCCTTTGCCTCAGGCTTGCCGGGCTCACTGTAGGTGTTGTAGGCGCAGATTTCCTCCGCCGCCGCATCGCCCCCTGCAGGAGAGGGGGAGGCCCGCCTGGGAATTCAAGAACTCGGCGGACATCATGAGGCTGCGGCCGGGCCTCAACTACAACTTCACCGTCTTGGAGCTGGATGCAATGCTCCTGGAGTTGTTCAAACGCGATCCCCAGCACCCATTCACACTGGCGAGGGGCGTCGTTCCATTGTGCAATAATTCTTCGCTTGACCGGATCCGCGCCATGATGCCGTTGTGCAATTCACACGGAATCGTTCCAACTTGGCAAGAGCCTGCGGATGACGTCGTGCAAGCGTTCTTCGACAACTTGGAGGAAGTGCCGTTCCGCGCTGACGAGCAGAAGAGCCTCACCCATGACACCACCGACGAGGAGCTGCAGCGCATCGCTACTAGGGCAGAAGAGGCTGCGGCCGCAGCTGCCGCGGGCGCGTTCGGGTTCACTGTGGAGGAGGCGAAGGCGGCAGAGGCGGATACCTCGCCGAGCGCACGGAGTTCATTGGCGAGGAAGAGACTGCCGGCTCTGAAGCTGAGCCGAGCGAGGCCGGTGAGGAAGAGCCCGAGCCTTCAGAAAGCTTGCCATAGGCGGAGCCCCCGGCCCCGCCAAGAAGGCGTCTTCGCAGGGCCGCGGACGTAGCGGGGCGGCAGCCGGGTCAACAGCCGCCGAGCCGTACGACACGCTCTACCGCGGCAAGCAATGTTGCCGCGAGAGCGCCTCACGCAGCAGCGGCAACTGGAGCGGGATCTTCCCGGGCCACCGCCACTGCCCCCGCCAAGCGCGCAAGGGATCCTACTCCTCCGCCTCGCCGCACCGGAGGGGAGCCAGACTTCGATCTTTCCGCGCTCAGCTCCGACGAGGAGGAAGAAGAGTAAGTTTCTTTGGTGCTCTTGTAATTCTTCAATCTTGCTGTTTTTATCTTGTATCTGACTTGCTTCAATCTGAACTCCTTTCTTTTCAGGACGCTGGCCCAGAGAGCGGCGAAGAGGGCCAAGGCCGTGGTGATTGTCATCGAAGATGACCCCACCGTGTCAGCAGGGGGTGGGTCCGAGACCACCTTGACGGACCCGGCAACCACTCCTTAAAGCAGCCCCCAGCGCAGCCCCCAGCGTAAGTTCATAGTTAGCTTTCTGCTGTCAGGCGCGCATGAGTGCTTTTTCCTTTGTTGATATCTTGCTTGTTGATTTGTGTAGGAGCAGAGCAGCCATATCAGGAGCGCCCGGAAGCTGGTCCCGAAGTGCCATCTGCTTCGACTACGCCGCCAAGGGAGGAGTCCCCGGCAAGGGAGCGCTCTCCGGCAAGGGAGAACTCTCCGGCAAGGGGCAGCACCGTCGATCCTGCGGCGGCCGAGACCGCAATTGCAGATCTTGGCACAGGTAATTCACTTGTCCAAAAAACTTTCCCTTGGGTTCTTCTTCTTCTGATTTTCTTCTCTTGGATTTTCGATTGATTTTTCTCCCTTCTTCGTTCTTCAGACCCATCTGCTACTAAGCCAATGGAGACAGAGGGCGCCGGCGAGGAAGGCGCGCATGGCAGCACTGACGACGCCGCCGCCAATGAAGAAGGGGCCGGTGCTGATGAGACCGCCGGCGAGGAGGCCGCCAAGGCTGCCGCCGCAGAAGCCGGCGAGGGGTCGGGCGATCGCACTGACGACCCTGAGGCCGCAGGAGCGCCAGGCGCTGCGCCGACCGCCGATCCCTCTGCCGCTGCTGCGGAGCCGGACTCCGAGGAGCCCCAGCCCGGCGCCTACTTGAAGGCCGGCGACGATATCTTCATCAAGCTACCCTGGGCGTCGAGCTCCAGGGCGCCGGTCGAGGGGGAAACTTTCGATGAGGAGGTGCTCGCCTCCGCTGGACTGTCGTTGGTCGACGCGCCCAGCAGCAGCAGTGGCGAGCCTGAGGAGGAGCAGCTGCTGCGGAAGCTGCTGTCACTCTACCGCGCACGGCAAGCCAAGCTGGCTTCCCGGGAAGCGCTTGTCACGAAGGCGGGAGTTGATATGGAGAAGCGCACGGAGGAGCTCCGGGGCCACAATCAAGAAGCTCTCCGGTCCCTGGCACAGGAGTGGGAGCGACTCGCCGAGGAGCGCACGGCCTTCCTTCTCGAGAAGGCCGAAGCTGAGGAGGAACAAAGGCTGGCCGCCGAGAAGCAGTCCGCGCGAGAAGGCGAATTGGTGCAGCGGAAGGCCAACCTCGACAGCTACGAGGAGGAGCTCGCCGAGCACGAGCAAGCACTTGGCAGGGCGCTCAAGGAAGCAAAGGACGCTGCCGCAATCGCAGAGGCCGCCAAGAAAGAGCTGGAGGAGAAGGTGGCGCAGCTGGAGGCCAACATCGGGAAGAGCGGCGAGGAGCTTGCCGCGCTCAAGCGTGAGCGTGAGAAGGATGCTGCCGCCCACGGTGAGCTGCAAGGTCTTCTTGCTGAGAGGGTCAAGGAGCTCAGCGCCGCCAAGGATTCCAATGCAGATCTGAAGTTGAAGCTGGCCACGCTGACGCAGACGCTGGACAACACCAAGGAGCGGGAGAAGACCTTGTCGGAGAAGGTCAAGGCTGGCAAGGCGTTGCTGGAGAGCATCGCAGTTACCCAGAACTCATTCAGAGATACTGTGGAGCACTGGACCGAGGGTCTGATGAATATTGCCGCAGTCATCGACGAGGAGCTGGCGCAGCTGGGGATGGAGGACTTTGGGTATCCCTCCGACGAGAATCTCCAACCCAGCGCCAAGCTCAGCCTGTTCTTCAAGGGCGTGGCGACGGCACTCCAGCGGCTCCGGGAGAGGATCCCAAAGCAGCTGGCCGATGAGTCGCGCAGAATCTGCGCCGGAGTTCTCCAGAAGGTGCTGATGAAGGTGGCCTTCCGCAATCCAGGCCTCAGCTTCACCAACGTCCTCAAGTCCTTGCCGCCAGACGCCGATCGGGACGCACTCAAGGCCCTTGTCGCACCCATTGTGGACAAGGTGAGCAAGATCAAGAGGGTTGAGGGCGATCGCGTAGACTAGGCCGCCCATTTCTTCTTTTCCCTTGTCGCTGCTAATCATGTTATGAAAACAGTCTGTTAGAGCTGCGACAAGTTATCTTGTAATATAACTTTATTTCTGTTATCAATTGCTATGTTATTTCCTCTACTAGATTCCCTCCTTTGTATGTTTTTACCCTATGCTTCTAGGGAACTTGTCGGCGCAGGCACCCGAGCCGCGAGCGCTGAGTGCGGAACGTCAGCAGCCTGCTGGCGGCGCTGCTTCCGACAAGAAACCTTGTCGCGACTAGATGCAGCACACTTAAGTTGTTGAGCGGACTCGAAACAAAGTAAGGGCGCAACTAGCCACGAGTTGGTTCCTCCGCGCACAGGTTTTCCATACAAAGCAGGGTCGTTCGAGGAAGATAACTCAAAAATTTAAAAATTGATTGCTCAAACTTTGGCAACTTAGCTTTTCTGTCGTTTTCTTCCCGGCAAGGCAAAACTTTGCTTGAACGACGCCTGGTCCATACCACAATCTTCTCCTTCCCCCCCCCGGCAAACTTGTGTGCGAGGGAACCTTCTTTTCCTTTGTTGAGAAAAAAGAAAGAAGAGAGAATAATGATATGGATCCCTTTGGCTCGTTATTGCTTACCGGATGTAGGTGCTGCACAAAGTGTCAGATAACGCATGCAAGATAGAAACTAATGCATGAAATGGACAAGTTGTGCGGAGCACATGGGGTTTTACTTATGCACGGGATCTGCGCCCGGCTTTGTACAAAGGATTACATGCAACAGCGGCAAGACTTGTACAAAAGGTGGTTGCCGGAACGGGTTCCGGCAACCGCGCCCTACGGGAAAAACTTACGAAGATGTTCTATGTTCCAGGAGTTGCTCACCGGAATGCCATCTTCGGTCTCAAGGCGGACAGCGCCGGGCCTAGTGACTCGTTTCACCCGATAAGGGCCTTCCCACTTCGGCGTCAACTTGTTGGAATTCTTGGCGGATTGAACGCGCCGAAGAACAAGGTCGCCTTCCTCGAAGCTTCTGGCCTTAACTTTGCGGCTATGGTAGCGGCGCAAAGCTTGCTGGTATCGAGCAGCTCGTACAGCAGCCTGAAGACGATCTTCCTCAAGGAGCAGCGCGTCGTCTTATCGCAGCTGTTCTTGCTCAAGCTCATCATAAGCGAGCACTCGAGGCGATCCGTATACGAGTTCCGTGGGGAGAACTGCCTCTGCTCCATAGACTAGAGCGAAAGGCGTCTGGCCAGTGGCTCGATTTGGCGTTGTTCTGATCGACCAAAGAACCACCGGCAGCTCCTCGATCCAGTTTCTTCCGCACTTGCGCAGCCTGTCGAAAGTTCTGGTCTTGAGCCCGCGCAGCACTTCAGCATTTGCCCTCTCTGCTTGACCGTTGCTTCTCGGATGAGCAACAGAAGCGAAGCAGACCTTGGCGCCAAGGTCTTAGACGTACTGCATGAAGGTGCGGCTCGTGAATTGCGTGCCGTTGTCGGTGATGATCCTGTTAGGGATCCCGAAACGGCAAACAATTGACCTGAAGAACTTGACTGCTGACTGTGCTGTCACCTTCCTCACTGGCTGCACTTCCGGCCACTTTGTGAAGTTGTCGATTGCGACGTACAAGTACTCAAAGCCCCCGATAGCTCGGGGGAAAGGGCCGAGGATATCGAGCCCCCAGACCGAAAATGGCCAGGATAAAGGGATCGTCTGGAGAGCTTGAGCTGGCTGGTGTATCTGTTTGGAGTGGAACTGGCACGCTTCACACTTGGTTACTTGTGCAGTTGCATCCTGGAGGGCTGTCGGCCAAAAGAAACCTTGCCGGAAAGCTTTGCCGGCAAGTGCTCTTGCGCTAATGTGGTGGCCACATATGCCTCCATGTATCTCTGCCAACAGCTTTTGTCCATCTTCCCGGCAAATACACTTCAATTTCACACCATTGAGTCTTCTTCTGTACAGTATGCTATCGACAAACTGGTACATACTTGACTACCGGGCTACTTTTTCTGCTTCTTCTTGCTCTTCGGGAAGTTCTCCTGTCTGAAAGAAATGGACAATCTGCTGTGCCCATGCTGGAGCTTGTGGCTCGACAACAAGGACTAAAGGCACATCTGCTGCTGCGGGAACATCCGCTTCTACGGCAAGGACTTGCGGCCCTGCCAGAGCTTGATGTTCCCCGGCAAGCTTGCCGGAGCAAAACTTGTCGGGAGCGTCTGCTTCAATGGAACAAACCATAAGGCTTGCCGGAGCAGACTGCCCCTCAGCATCCTTGGTGTTGATCTTGGGGACTTTCTTGGCGGCGGCTTCGGGGAGCTCTGCCGGAAAGTAGTCACCAGAAACCAACTTCCTCTTCTTTCTTTGTATAGTTGATGGTGTTACGGATGGTTGAGTCAACTTGAGCACAAAGATCCCTGGTTCCATAGGTAACTTTAGTGCGGCGCACTTTGACAGGCCATCAGCAATGTCATTCTGAGCTCTTGGGATATGCTCCATCTGTAGGCCGTCAAAGTGCTCTTCTAGCTTCCTCACTTCATCAACATATGCTTCCATCAATGGACTCTGGTATTTCTTGTTCACTTGGCGGACGACAAGCTGTGAGTCACCCCTGACAATGAGCTTCTTGATCCCAAGGTCTGCTGCGATTCTGAGACTGGCAAGCAATCCTTCATACTCTGCAGTATTGTTGGTTGCTTGCTCCTTGGGAAAGTGCATCTGGACTACGTACTCGAGGTGCTCTCCGGTGGGCGCGACAAGCAGCACGCCCGCACCGGCGCCTTGCAGCGAGAAGGCACCATCAAAGTACATCAGCCACTCTTTGCTTGCCTCTTTGACGGGGATGCTCGTCTCTGGAATTTCTTCACCTGGTGTTGGCGTCCATTCTGCTATGAACTCTGCCAATGCTCTGCTTTGGATAGTTGAAGTGCTCTCAAACTTGAGGCCAAAGCTTGACAGTTCCAGCACCCACTCGACAATCCTGCCTGTCGCTTCTGGATTTTGCAGTATCCTCTTCAGCGGAAAGCGAGTGATGACTGTGATATCATGTGCTTGGAAGTAATGGCGCAGCTTTCTCGAGGCCATGAGGAGGCCTAAAAGCAACTTCTGCACACCAGAGTACCTTGATCTAGCCCCCTGTAGAAGGGAACTGACAAAGTAAACTGGACGCTGCACCATTCTCTTCTGCATCTTATCATGCTCCTGCGTAGATCCATCTCTGTCGGGACCAGAGCTTGTCGGCGAAGCCCCCTGCTTGTCGCTGGACGCATCTATCGTGGTTGCTGGCTCATCATCTGTCTCCCTCTCCGCCACTAACGCAACACTAACCACTTGATTGGTTGCCGCTATATACAGCAGCAACTTCTCTTGCGGCTTAGGTGCAACAAGTGTTGGAGTGGAGGACAGGTATCTCTTCAAGTCCTGCAGTGCAGCCTCCGCCTCCGGAGTCCATTTTATTGGACCTGCCTTTTTCAAAATTTTGAAAAATGGCAGGGCGCGCTCAGCAGATCTAGAGATAAACCTGCTGAGAGCAGCCACGCAACCGGCAAGCCTTCGTATATCCTTGACGCGCTTTGGTGCTTCGATCTGCACAATGGCCTTGATCTTGTCGGGATTGGCTTCAATTCCCCGCTGAGACACGAAGAACCCAAGAAGCTTGCCGGAAGGGACTCCAAACACGCACTTCTCGGGGTTAAGCTTGAGGTTGATCTTGCACAGATTTGCAAATGTCTCGTCTAAATCTTGAATCAGGGTCGCCCTGTTCTTGCTCTTGACCACTATGTCATCCATGTAGGCTTCCACATTTCTGTGCATCTGTGGCTCAAAAGCGTGGTGGACTACCCTTGCGAATGTTGAACCAGCATTCTTCAAACCGAAAGGCATCCGTACGAAGCAGTACGTGCCACACGGGGTGATAAATGTTGTTTTCTCTTCATCCTCTTCTGCCATGAAGATCTGATGGTATCCTGAGTATGCATCAAGAAATGAAAGCAAATCACATCCGGCTGTGGAGTCAACAATCTGGTCAATGCGCGGTAAGGGAAATGGGTCTTTGGGACAAGCTTTATTAACATCAGTGAAGTCAATACAAAGCCTCCATTTCCTGTTAGCCTTGCGCACGACAATAGGATTGGCCAACCACGTGGGATGGAGCACTCCTCTGACAAGGCCTGCTGCTTCCAACTTCTTGATTTCTTCTGCGATGAATTCTTGGCACTCCACTGCCTGCTTCCTGACTCTCTGCTTGACGGGTCGCGCATGAGGACAGACGGCAAGGTGGTGCTCAAAAAATTCCTGGACAAACTCCGCCGCTATTGTCTATGGGCAAAAAATTCTGATGATGGGATCAAATCCAACTCCCTTGCTGCATGGGAGCTTGTCTGTCGACCGAAACGGTGTGGTGGCCTTGGTGTTATTAATGTCAGAATACAAAATACCGCGCTTCTCCTAAAATACTTGTTCAAATTCTACAATCGTGAAGATGTACCCTGGGTTCAGCTGATCTGGGAGACGCACTACCCGAACTAGGTGCCGCACACCGCCGAGCCAGTGGGTTCTTTCTGGTGGAAAGATGTAATGCAGCTCAGTGGAATCTTCCGTGGGATCACCAGGGTGGTCCCCGGAGATGGTCGCACCTCACTTTTCTGGAAGGATGTCTGGTTTGGAGACCCAGCCTCCGCATTGATGGATACGCATCCGCGGGCATTCTCATATGCTCTGAATGAGGATGATTCTGTTGCCAAGATCCTCAAATCCACTGATCCTGCCTCGATCTTCAGTCTGCCTCTTTCGATCCAGGCCAGGGAAGAGATCAGAGAGATACAGCAAGGGTCCACACACATCGGTCTGGATAGTGGATCGGTTGATACTTGGGTCTGTGACCTGGGACGATACTCGTCTAAGAAATACCATATCCACTGCTTCAGGCAGGTAATGGCTGATGAGGCCTTTGGATGGCTATGGAAATCCAAATGCCCGATCAAGTTCAAGATGTTTGGGTGGCTGCTTATGGTAGATTGGTTGAACACCAGGAATATGCTGAAGCGGCGGCACTATAATGTGGATGGGGGCGACTATACTTGCATGCTCTTCCAAAACCCACCCGAGGAAACCGTGGAACATCTCTTCTTCACGTGCCCTTTTGCCCAACAATGCTGGAGTAGGATTGGTCTGATGTGGCCAGGGGGACCAACAGGCTTGCCATTTTGCATGGTGGTAGAGATGACTGGCGTCGGCCGCTATTCATGGACATCTTCTTGCTTGCTGCTTGGAGCCTATGGATGGAAAGGAACAACCAACATTTCAGGAGGATCCCGCACTCGTTTGGGGCATGGTTAGCTAGATTTAAACATTTGTTGGGTTTGGTGACTCACAACTGTCCTGAGAAGGTTCATCCTTTCCTCTCTGATTTCATTGTTAGTTTGGGCAGCTAGCTTTGTATCAATCATGGCCGGGGGGCCTAATAAACCTATGTAACACAAATGTAACGGTTCTGTTGTGAGTAATACAAAGTCAGTGGGAGCCTCTCCCACTGTCACTAACTTCAAAAAAAAAAGTGTCTTGCGTTCTGCTGCGGCTGCTGCTTCCCGGTAGATCTTGTCGGCACAGATAAGAGCGTCCTTCTTGTCGCCAGGGACAGAGATGACACTTATCGGGCCTGACATTTTCAGTACGTTGTACGCATAGTGAGAGGCTGCCATGAACTTGGCGAGTGCCGGACGGCGAAGGATTCCATTGTAAGGTAATGGAAAGTCAGCAACATCAAACGTGACCCTCTCAGTCCTGAAGTTCAGCTCGCTGCCAAATGTTACCGGCAACGTGATCTTTCCCTTCGGCTTGCTCCTTCCCGGGTTGATTCCTTGAAATGTACCGGTCTTGATAGAGGCGGGGGTGTCCCGATCTTTCGATGAGATGATAACTATCGATTTGGTGAAGATGACTTTGACGATCCGACTACAAACGTGCACGACGTTGCGCCTTAGCAATCGCTAAACCAACTCAGAAAGGTTATTGACCACGCTGGAGCACAATCAACCTGACCACGAAGGTCTATTCCTGCAAGCAATCGAAGAACAAGCAAGAATATGATAAAAGCAATCTGAATATTGCGAGTATATATGAAGTATTGATAAAGGTGGGGATCCGTAAGCGGTCTTGGTCTGGTCGTTGGACACAAACGAAGTACACGAAGTTGCAATGGCTAACTTTTAACTAAACAAATCCCCAGGAAAAGCTACTAGATGGATCTACTTATATAGGAGCAAGGGGTGGCGGCCAAGGAGGTGGGAGGACGTCCCAAGGCAGCCTAAAACTAAATCTAGGTCGTACAAGGCCAATGGGCCCAAGTGGAGGTGATGTAACACCTTTGGACTTGTAGTTTGACTCGGATTCTGCTGCAGCATCAGATTGTTTCGTCCACAACTCAACGCTCCGGACGAATTTGAAGGTGATTCCAATTGGGTTGGAAAGTGCACGAAATCTAGTTTCCAACAAAAAAAGAATCACCCAATTCGGAGTCCGTATGAAAAACTTGTGTCCGTTTTGAGTCAGGTGTGTCTGTGCAGTCCGAATCTGAATCCAGAACGTGAGCGACTTGGACTCTATCTTCTCTTGGGCCAAAAGTGACGTGAGAGAACTTTTTGGACAGCAAATAAACATCTCTTTCTTCCTTATCTTCATATGTGGATTGTACAAATGTCCCATACACCTGCAATTAGACAAAACACAAAAGTGTGTGAAGTATTTTTGTTCTGGATAACATAAATAGATTATTGAATAGTTTGCACTAGAAATCACCTGACAAATATGCATATATGCAATATTTTTGGTCATATCCAAGGTAGTCATGTCCTCATCATCCTCCCCTTCTTGAAAATAAAGCCGTCCTCGGCGTTGGTTAATCTGAAATGTGGCTAACAAAAGAGACAAGGTGTACATGTTGTATATGTATATGTCATCCATTTTTACTTCCCTTGATTTTTGCATATATGACACATGAATAGATGAGTAACTTGCATAGTTCATAAAATCTAAAGCCAAAAAATTAGCACAAGAAGTAGAAGGCATGAAAATATTGCAACTCAGTTTGCACATATAAGTGAAGCTCTTATTCATTTCAAAAGATTCAAAATGTTCATCATTAAACCATCCCAACATTGGTGAATAAACCTTACTTGCATCAAATTTACATGCTACAACATGCTTAAATAAGCAAACATGCAATAAGTCATTCAACACAGAATCATCACCAAAATTACAAGTCATATCAAAATGATTAAACATTGGTTCTTTTGCATCAATAGTTAATTCAATGGGTGCACTCAAAATTGTTGGTATTTCAGTTGTTTGATCACATGGCAAAGTCAAATTATCAACGTAGTCCTCTAAAATAGGTGGTGTGATCAAAGTAGTGGGTAGCTCATCAGATGGCGCATTCAAATTGACAAGGCATTCATCATTCTCATGTAGAGATGGAAGATCAGTACCTTTGTCATTACCTCTTATGATCAACTCAGATGATGTAGCCACTCTCGGGGGCGATGTGTCACATGGTGGAGGTGATGTAGTCCTGACAACAACGGATGTGGTTGTCATAGTATGCCTAGTAGTTGAAGGAACAATCATATCAACTCTTGGAATGTGCATCGTGCGCTTGTTCTCCTCGTGGCCAACACGTCGTTTTATTTCCTGTTCAGCTTTGCAAGCAAGATGAAACAAATGGTCCATAGGATAACACTCTTCATGAATTAGTATCTCTTGAATATCACGGTTTAATCCTCCCCAAAATCTATCCATAAAATCATCTTCACTTTCTTCTAAAGAGGAATGCAACAAGGTAGTTTGTAAATCATCATAATATTTTGTTACAGTTTCACTACCTTGTTTTAAGTGTTGCCACTTCTTAATCATGTCACGAGTATAATAAGAAGGGACGAAAGTATGTCGCATGGCAAGTTTCAAATCATCCCAAGTAGTAGGTATATAATCAGGGTGTAACCGACAATATTCACTCCACCAAACCAAAGCATAACCAGTGAAAGAACCAACCGCAACCTTAACCTTTTTATGTTCATCGAAATTATGGGAAGCAAATATATTTTTTATGTCGAACTCCCATTCAATATATAAAGCAGGTTTAAAACGGCCATTAAATGGTGGTATAGATACATTAACCTGATCATGTGCATTTGGATGTTTGTGCACCTCTCGTGACGGTTGTGGTATTTGCAAAGGTGGTGGCACGTCTCCCGCGATCGACAAAGCCCATGAATTGACTCTGGATCCTGTCATGATTAGTAGAACAAGAAACAAAACCCAAAAATAATGTTCCTATAACTACTAGGATGTGGTGGTAAAACGCTCACAGTAAAGCAAATATCAATGTCTTACAAGTTCTTACATGCAGCAGGCGGTGATCGGCAACCAGCGGTGTCAAGTAACTCCGAATATTGAGTAAAGCGATTGCCAGGGGAGCGTACGTATACACGGTGTAGAAATATGTGGAGCTGTGATAAAGGCAAAGGTGTCCCGTCTTTCGATGAGATGGTGGATTTCGCTTTGGTGGAAGTCGACTTTGACGATCCGACTACGAACGTGCGAGGACGTCGCGCCTTAGCAATCGCTAAACCAACTCCGAGAGGTTATTGACCACGCCGGAGCACGATCAACCTGACCACGAGGGTCTGTTTCCTGCGAGCAAACGAAGAACAAGCAAGAAACTAAGATTGCAATCTGGATATTGCGAATATAAGATGAAAGCTTTATTGATCAAGGTGGGGTTCTGTGACGCCTTTGTCTGGTCGTTGAACACAAACGAAGTACGCGAAGTTGCAGCTATGGCGAACTTTTAATCTAAACAAAACCCAAAGTCTAAACGATGCCCTAAGGGCTGTATATATGGAGGAAGAGGGGTGAATTTCGTGGCCCTTGGTGGAGGGGTCCGAAATCAACCCTATCTCTTGTTTCCCCACACATACGGACTCTAAAAATAGCCTATACTTATGTATTTCGAAATTACATGGGCCTGGCCCAATAATAAGGTGACGCAGCACCTAAAATAGCCTCGGGACGAAATTTATGAAGTGGCATCTTGTATATTTCGTCCAAGGCTTCATGCACCCATTATGGTGGCTTCAAAGTCCTGAAATCATCACTTGTAACTCCGTTCTTGTTCCCCTTGCGCATGCCATCATCTCCATGCTTGTTCTTGCTCCAATGTTCATCCTTCTCCAAGCTAGGCCCTTCATTTGTAAGCAAAACAAATGTATCCAATTTAGGCAGCATCATATTCTCATGAACATTAGAATCATTACCAAGAAACGAAAGTACCTGGTAATTTAGTTGGCGTGCACGAGCTCTAGTAATTGGTCCAGTATGTATAGCAGCAGGGGCTGTGGGTGTAACAATTGTATTGATGTTCTCATCACACGGTTTAATCCTCCCCAAAATCTATCCATAAAATCATCTTCACTTTCTTCTAAAGAGGAATGCAACAAGGTAGTTTGTAAATCATCATAATATTTTGTTACAGTTGCACTACCTTGTTTTAAGTGTTGCAACTTCTTAATCATGTCACGAGTATAATAAGCAGGGACGAAAGTATGTCGCATGGCAAGTTTCAAATCATCCCAAGTAGTAGGTATATAATCAGGGTGTAACCGACAATATTCACTCCACCAAACCAAAGCATAACCAGTGAAAGAACCAACCGCAACCTTAACCTTTTTATGTTCATCGAAATTATGGGAAGCAAATATATTTTTTATGTCGAACTCCCATTCAATATATAAAGCAGGTTTAAAACGGCCATTAAATGGTGGTATAGATACATTAACTTGATCATGTGCATTTGGATGTTTGTGCACCTCTCGTGACGGTTGTGGTATTTGCAAAGGTGGTGGCACGTCTCCCGCGATCGACAAAGCCCATGAATTGACTCTGGATCCTGTCATGATTAGTAGAACAAGAAACAAAACCCAAAAATAATGTTCCTATAACTACTAGGATGTGGTGGTAAAACGCTCACAGTAAAGCAAATATCAATGTCTTACAAGTTCTTACCATGCAGCAGGCAGTGATCGGCAACCAGCGGTGTCAAGTAACTCCGAATATTGAGTAAAGCGATTGCCAGGGGAGCGTACATATACACGGTGTAGAAATATGTGGAGCTGGGTTGGCTATATATGGTAGCAAAAGATTAGCAATAATCAATTCAAAGATGCAATGTTGAATAAACGCTCAACGACGGTACTGTGCTGGTCCTAGGCTAGACCGGACTAGAGACGCGAGCCTAGAATACTAATAAGGTCAAGTCGTAGCACAACTAGCATCAATGAAGGATACTAAGTAGCTCTTGACAGCAAGATATAAGTGAAGATCACAACGGCAGTGAAGATAATGATGAAAAACAACTGCCAAGCAGGATATACAACAACTCTCTCTCCAACTTTCCTCTTGAAAAGTTTAAGACAATTTTCTGATAAATTCTTTCAAAGAATGCTACTAACTCAAGCTTTCCAATGCAAAAAGAATCACTCAATTCCGAGTTGCTATGAGGAGTCAAAGAATTCTAAAACTGGCCTAAAAAATTGGAACAAGCTGTGTTCACGAACTTCGGAGGGTAAAAAGACCTATTTAGAAGCCGATTTTGAGGTGTCAAATATTGAAATAGCTTCTGCAACTATTTAGATGAGGCTCGTCGCTATCTTCAATTTGAGTACTCACGGAGCCAAAACGGACTTCGTGTGAGGAAGATACACCTGTTTTACTGAACAGTGCGCAAAACAGATTCCAATCCGAATTCAGGTACGAGATTGATTCTAGATAGATCCAATTTTTTTTCTTCTCTCTTTTTTTTTCTCACGCTTTTTTTTTCTTTTTCTTCTCTCTCTTTTTCTTTTTTTTCTTTCCTTTTTTCTCTCTTTTTTTTCTTTATATTCTTTTTCTCCCTCTTTCCAAGACAAACTAGATAAGATGCAGATTCGATCAGGCGAAGATGTGAGTGACCTCAACTATGATTATGACAATAAACAGTGCGTAGCACATGGTGGAAATTGGTGGATGGGATGGTGGACAGCGAATGGGATAATGATGCAGCGGCTGCGTGACTAATGTGAACAGAACTCGAAACTCTAAAGGAACTAGACACTAAGACCAGCAACTCGACACGGCGATGCAACCGATAATTCAATAATGCAAACAATGAAAAGAAAATTGCAAAGGCTCAGACTGGCTTGGACAAAGGATGAATAGATCTAACTCTTTTTTGTGGATTTTTCTTGGACAATAGGTAAGAAAATAAATCTAATCTAGGAAAACTGGAAATTCTCACCGAGCAACCTGAAAACTGATACCACTTGATAGAGGCGGCGGTGTCCCGATCTTTCGATGCGATGATAACTATCGATTTGGTGAAGATGACTTTGACGATCCGACTACAAACGTGCACGACGTTGCGCCTCAGCAATCGCTAAACCAACTTCGAAAGGTTATTGACCACGCTGGAGCACAATCAACCTGACCACGAAGGTCTATTCCTGCAAGCAATCGAAGAACAAGCAAGAATATGATAAAAGCAATCTGAATATTGCGAGTATATATGAAGTATTGATAAAGGTGGGGATCCGTAAGCGGTCTTGGTCTGGTCGTTGGACACAAACGAAGTACACGAAGTTGCAATGGCTAACTTTTAACTAAACAAATCCCCAGGAAAAGCTACTAGCTGGATCTACTTATATAGGAGCAAGGGGTGGCGGCCAAGGAGGTGGGAGGACGTCCCAAGGCAGCCTAAAACTAAATCTAGGTCGTACAAGGCCAATGGGCCCAAGTGGAGGTGATGTAACACCTTTGGACTTGTAGTTTGACTCGGATTCTGCTGCAGCATCAGATTGTTTCGTCCACAACTCAACGCTCCGGACGAATTTGAAGGTGATTCCAATTGGGTTGGAAAGTGCACGAAATCTAGTTTCCAACAAAAAAAGAATTACCCAATTCGGAGTCCGTATGAAAAACTTGTGTCCGTTTTGAGTCAGGTGTGTCTGTGCAGTCCGAATCTGAATCCAGAACGTGAGAGACTTGGACTCTATCTTCTCTTGGGCCAAAAGTGACGTGAGAGAACTTTTTGGACAGCAAATAAACATCTCTTTCTTCCTTATCTTCATATGTGGATTGTACAAATGTCCCATACACCTGCAATTAGACAAAACACAAAAGTGTGTGAAGTATTTTTGTTCTGGATAACATAAATAGATTATTGAATAGTTTGCACTAGAAATCACCTGACAAATATGCATATATGCAATATTTTTGGTCATATCCAAGGTAGTCATGTCCTCATCAGGTCTCTTCGAGCTCGCTGTCAGAGATCTAGAGTTTCTGGAGCACCACGGAGGAGATCAGGTTCAAGCCGGCCCCGCCGTCAACTAGCATCTTAGTGACCTTGAGGTTGCGGATTGTTGGTGAAACCAACATCGGCAAGCACCCGACCGCAGTTATGCGATCAGGGTGGTCCTCAATATCAAAGATGATAGGCATGCTGGACCATTTCAGAGGCTTGCGTGACTCGACGGGTGGTTCTGCTGCATTAACTTCCCGCACCCACTGCTTGAGCTGACGGTGCGAGGTATGCAGAGAAGCACCACCATCAACGCACAGGACCTCTGTGGCTTTCTGGAACTCCTGCTCATCAGTCTCCTCATCATCCATGTCTTCATCGTCGTCGTCATCTTCATCCTTGTCGCGGCCGCGAGGAGGTCTGTCTCCTTGCCGCTGCTTGGCCTTGCCGCGGCGTCCTCCTCGGCCGGGACGTTTCTTGCCGGATCCCCCAGCACCTTCCTGGGCCTTCTCCTTGTCGCGTCGCTCGTATTCAGCTTTCCGTTGCTCAACAAGCTGCTCGACTTTTTTGCATCTCTGGAGATCATGGCCCTTGGTGCGGTGGATCTTGCAATACTGCTTGTTGGTGCCGTCCTACTTGTCGGCGACCGCCACCTCCGCGGCAACCTCCTTGCCGGAGTCACCAGCTTTGGCTTTCTTGGCGCCACCACCGTTGCCGGACTGCTCAACAACTAGCACCTCTTTGCCTTTCCTCTTCTTGTTGTTCCGCCGCCGGTTTTTCCTTGCCGGGGCAGCATCTTCACTGTCAGATCCTCCTGCTCCTACATTCTCTCCGAGGAGTCTCCTCCCTTCCTCAGCACGTGCACACTTGTCGGCCAGTGCATATAACTCACTGACGTCCCTGATCTTGCACATCGCCATTTCCTCCCGCATCCTGCGGTTTCACACGTTCTGATGGAACGCGCTGATCACCGCGGCAGGGTGGACGTCTGGGATGTTGTGCTGCACACTGCTGAATCTCTGAATGTACTTGCGCAGGGGCTCTCCTTCCTTCTGGGCGAGCAGATGAAGATCACTCTCCCGGCCATGAGGCTTGTGTCCGCCTGTGAAGGCGCCGACAAACTGATGGCACAGATCAGCCCAAGAGGATATGGAGTTGTCCGGCAAGTGCATGAGCCAGGATTTGACGTTGGGCTTGAGCACCAGCGGGAAGTAGTTGGCAAGGATCTTGTCATCCCGTCCCCCGGCAGCCTGCACCGCAATGGTGTAGATGTTGAGGAACTCCGACGGATGCGTCTTGCCGTCGTACTTCTCCGATACGTCTGGCTTGAAGTTCTTCGTGCTGGGCCACTGGACTTGCCGCAGCTCACGAGTGAACGCAGGGCAACCTACCGCGTACGGCAGATCGCCTGGTTCCCCTGGCGCATGCATGTCAACAGAGGGCCCAGCGCGCTTGTCGGATTGATGTCGCACTTCTCTTCGGCGCTCGATGCGAGTTCGAGCGTCTTCTTGTTGTCAATCATGAAGAACTTGGCGCTGATCGCGACGAGCTCGTGGATCCGACGATGCGGTGGAGTCGCTGTCGAGGTGGATCCGGCGAGTCGGCGATCTTGGCCTTCGGGGTGGTGATTGAATGGTAGTTGCACCTCCACCCGTTTCGTCGCCACCGGCTCATGCCCGGCAACCCTGCCGCGGCGGCGACGCGCTCGACCGCCGTGGAGTGTCGCCGTTGGCGTAGCCGATGAGACTCTGAATGGTGGCCCTCCATTCGTTGATCTTGTCCGACGTCGGAGGGTAATCTAGGAGCAGTTGAGCTCGCGCCAAAGCTTCTGCTGGAGTGGTGGGTGGCCGTGGCGGACGGCGCGAGGAGCGGGACGTGCTCGGACTTCTAACTATGTTAGAAGGAGCAGTATCCCGTCCAGGCGACCGTGCCCCGCTCGTGCCAGCACGCTGGCATGCATGCTGGTCTTGAGCGCCCCGAGATCCACCAGCTTGGTCTTGGCCTATCATGCGTATGGCACTGCAAGTGCCATGACGCTGTTGGAAGTGCGCCTCCTGAGAGTGGCGCGGAACATGTACAGTCGCCGAGGTTTGTGCAGCCTTGTCCTTGGACCTGGCAGCATCATAAGCTTCCTCATTGACGTCCATTCTTCCGCCGGCGTCCATTCCACCACCCGTTTTCTCCAACGGTGGCGGAAGTGACGTGGACGGAGCGGCTGCCGCCGAAGTCTTCTTCTTCGTTGGCATGTTGATGAAGGGAATGAAGATCTAGCTCGTGTGAACGCCGGATCAGGTTCACACAATCTCGACGCCAAAAATGTCGGGGAAACTGATCCACGAACACCTATGGGGCCGGCGGACCGAGCCCCTTTCGGTTCGGCGGGGGGCAGAGATCACACGAAGAGCAGATGGAGGCGAAGCACACGAGCAGTTTACCCAGCTTCGGAGGTCTCCGGAGAGATAACACTCCTACTGCTGCTTGTTTGATTATCTTGTGTTCTTGCTCCAGAGAGAGAGAGAGCATAGTGTTTTTCTGGGTTCCGAACCAGTCGAACTTGTCCCCCCCCTCTACGTTGCGCATGGGCCTCCTTTATACGCTAAAGGGGTCACCAACAGGTGGCAACGCAGAGAAGGGTACAAATGTAAAAAATGGGGTGGTTGGTACAGTTACTTGTACAGTGCACCCTACCTAACCCTGATGGCAGGGGACAAGGGCATTAAATGCCCGTCTGAGTCGCCCAAACAGTGCAGAAAAGGACCGTTAGGGGCGCCACCGTTCGTCACGATGGCGATCTTGTCAGCTTCGCATGCCACTGCGCACCGCTGGCTGCACAGCCTCCCGCCACATGCGCCTGGAGAGGCCCCCAGAGCGACATGTTGGTGGATGCGCTGGAGCGTGGGCATAGAGTGGCCGCCTGCCGCGGCAAGCGCCTTGCCGCTGCTGTTATCTTGTCGGGACCGGAAGCTTGTCGCTCACCGGGCCTCGAGGTACCTTGGTTGGTCTTCCCGGCAAGCTCCTCTTGCCGGGGCCTTGTTGCCTTGCCGGAGCGCGTGGCGCGTCGCGGCAAGTTCCTTGGAGTGCCTTGGTTGGCCTTCCCGGCAAGCTCCTCTTGACGGGCCTTGTTGCCTTGCCGGAGCGCGTGGCGCGTCATGGCAAGTTCCTTGGAGTGCCTTTGTTGGCCTTCCCAGCAAGCTCCTCTTGCCAGGGCCTTGTCTCCTGAGCTTAAATACTTTGTTCTTGAATGGCTCCAAGGGAACCACGGAGGATCTTGGCGTCCGCCCGGCAAGCCTTGCCGCGGGGTGCTGCAACTGCCCGTGCACAAGTTCGGGGTACTAGGGTACCCCTATTCTAGTACACCGACAATCTCCTCTCAAACCCTAGTTCATCTCTTGTATCCGATCTTTGTCTCAAAACCTCATATTGGTACCTGTGGGTTGCTAGTAGTGTTGATTACTCCTTGTAGTTGATGCTAGTTGGTTTATTCGGTGGAAGATCATATGTTCAGATCCTTGATGCTATTCAATACCCCTCTGATTATGGACATGAATATGCTTTGTGAGTAGTTATATTTGTTCCTGGGGACATGGGAGAAGTCTTGTTATAAGTAATCATGTGAATTTGGTATTCGTTCGATATTTTCATGAGATGTATGTTATCTTTCCTCTAGTGGTGTTATGTGAATGTGGACTACATGACAGCTCACCATGATTTGGGCCTAGGGGAAGGCATTGGGAAGTAATAAGTAGATGATGGGTTGCTAGAGTGACAGAAGCTTAAACCCTAGTTTATGCGTTAATTCATAAAGGGCTGATTTGGATCCACATATTTCATGCTATTGTTAGATTTATCTTGATTCTTCTTTCGTAGTTGCAGATGCTTGCGAGAGGGGTTAATCATAAGTGGGAGGCTTGTCCAAGTAAGGATAGCACCCAAGCACCGGTCCACCCACAGATCAAATTATCAAAGTAACAAACCTGAATCATATGAGAATGATGAAAACTAACATGACAACAATTCCCATGTGTCCTCAGGAGTGCTTTGCTTTATATAAGAGTTCGTACATGCTTGTCCTTTGCTACAAAAAGGATTGGGCCACCTTGCTGCACCCTGGTTACTTTTGTTACTTGTTACACGTTACGAATTATCTTATCACACAACTACACTACAAAAAAAAAGACACATCCATGACATTTTGGGCCGAACGAATTTTTTTCTATCATGCTTATGACAGTTCTATGACAATAATTGTGACAAAACCCGGTATCATCATAGATGTGGTTGGCTCCTACTTCTATGACAAAAAATCATGAGAGAAAATGGGCTTTTCGTCCTGGGCGGGCTAGGGACGCAGCTGCATGACATTCTTTGGGCCGTCCATGATGGAAAAAAACTTGGTAGAAGCGAGGGCGAGGAAAATATCGGGGAGTTCCCGGTTACGGTGGGTGGTCGGGGCCGAGCGATGCACAGAGGTTTGCACGTTTCTCTCATACACGTATGCGCATGTGTGCGAGGTGTTGCACTCTAACTGAACCCGAGCGAGGCATTGGGCTCTAACTGAACCTGAGCGATTGCACTAGTGATGCGACATTGTCTACGGACACGGATGTTTCGTTATTAGAGAAGTATGTCATACCATCTAAGTGTCGTGACAAAAGGAATCAAATTGTTACTGTCAGTTCTATGCATAAACAAAGTACGACCAGGCCGTGTTTAGCTTTGGAGATACAGGTACTACAGATTGGCAGGATGAAATTTCAGATTATTCCAGAGAAAGAAGTGAAGCCTACCTTTCGAACACCATGCACGATTGAAATATTGAGTCCAACTATTTTTGAAGCAACAGTATAAGGATTCACAATGGTGCATGCACGTGGTTGTCAAAGTACTAGTCCGTTTTGGACTTTTGTGTTCAACGTGGCCGGATACTTAAATTAGTTGAGATTTCATTTGTTAGGATAGAAGAGAGAGAGTCCGTATGCCTTTTTCCTTGTTTAAGCGGTATAGTTTTTATCGCCTATATAAAGGGCTTGCCGGCCGACCATGTACGGGTAGTTTTTCTTTTGGCTATTTTCAATCAATCGATAGATTGGCAAGTCGGGGTATCTTCAGGCCGACGCGGAATATTTGTTGATAGCTTTTGAGGCTTTGTGATTTTGGTTTGAGATTGATTCTAGAGTTTCAATTTCTGTTGATCTGCTGAAGATCGTCCACGTACTTCCTCTTTCGGGTGTGCGTGTTGTTTTCGTGGTGATTGCATCTACAAGATCGTGAGCGCCACACTGTTTCAGGTGACACTGTACCGTTAAAGATTGGGCAAATTATTCACGCCATCGTTTTTCTGTCGACGGTCGCATCAAGTGGCATTCAGAGCAAGGTTGATCATGGTACAATTGCTTTTCTTGCTATTTGATTCAACTGTTTGAAAGATGGTGAACTCATACCATGACAAATCTGATCATGAGGAGGTCGATGAGCTTCCAGAGGGTTTGGAGATAAGTGATGATTTGCATATCCATCTGATGGCGATCAAGGGAGCCAACAAGAAGCTTGGGACAAGGGTTGATGAATTGTCTGCAAATATTGTAGGCGTCGAGGACAGGTTGAACGAGCGTTTGACTGCCAGTGACCGACAGTGCACTGATAGTCTATAGGTGGTGAGTGAGAGTCTTAATCGGCTGACCGCAGCAGTTCAGCGCCTTCAGGCGAGAGATGTGGCACCCCGACAGTCCCACTCACCACGACGACATCGTGACCGCGACAACGACGATGATGGTGATTTTTCTGAGGATTCCGATGCACGTGGAGGCTTACCTCACCGACCACGGCATGATTCTGGGGCTCACCGCCATGCTGGGAGGTTCCGTGACTATGGCGGCAATCGTGCCCACGAGGATGATGGTTTGGGCCGAATCAAGATAACCATACCTGAATTCTCGGGATGTTGTGCTGACCCAGAGAAATATTTGGAGTGGGAGATGCGCGTAAATTAGATTTTTGACGGTCACAACTACTCCGAAGAGAAGAAGGTTTGTGTTGCATCTATGGAATTTACAGAGTATGCTCTTGTATGGTGGGATAATAAGAACCGTACCCATGAGTGACCAGTGACATGGGCTGACATGAAGCGAATCATGAGGGAACGTTTTGTTCCTGCTTACTACACTCGCCAGCTTCATAGTAGACTGCGGCGTCTAGTGCAAGGTACGAAATCAGTTGATGAGTACTATAAGGAGATGCAAGTTTTGATGATCCGTACAGCTGTGCGTGAGTCTGCGGAGGCGACCATGGTACGTTTCTTTGAGGGGTTAGAAGAAAAGATTCGCGACCATGTTGATTTAATGCAATATAATGATATTAATGAGTTGCTTCATCAAGCGGAGTGTGATGAACGTTGGGTATTGGAGAAGCAAGCTTCAGAGACTCGTCCAACTTACAATAGTGGGCGACGTGGTTCTTCTTCTATTGATGGTGGGTTTAGTGCTAAACCGACCCCTTCTTATAAGTCGGGAAGCATTGAACGGAGCAAAGTGGTGGCTGTGCCAAAGGAGGTCTCTTAGGTTTCATCTAGTGCGACTTCATCTCATCATCGTAACATTATTTGCCACAAGTGTGGAGGACGTGGACACATGAAGCATGAATGTTCCAATCAACGAAGGGTTCTACTTGTTGATGCAGAATATATTTCAGAATCTGAAGATGAGATGCCAAAGTTAGAGGATGGAATCGAAAGAGGTCATGGTGATACCATACTATGTTATCCTCAAGATGATCCTCATATGGAGAGTCTGCTAGCACATAAGGTCCAGCGAGATGACAAGGTCATTTTTTAACCAGGACAACGACGGGGTATTTTTCAAACTGCATGTACCATCAAGGGAGAAGTATGCAAACTGATAATTGATGGCGGTAGTGCTAGCAACATGATTAGCAAGGATGTGGTGGAGTCTCTTTCTTTGCCAACTTGGGAGCACCCAAAACCATACTATATGAAGTGGATCAATGATGTGGGCAAAGTGAAGGTTACTCACAGGGTGAAGGTTCCTTTTTCTATTGATGGCTATGTGGATAAAGTGGAATGCGACGTTATGCCACTACATGTTTGTCATTTCATTTTGGGGCGTCTGTGGCAGCATGATGTTAACGCTCTTCATCATGGGAAAATAAATAGGTACACTTTTATGCATAAGGGCGAGTTCTATGATATTGTTCCCAAAGATGCAAAAGATATAGAGTGTACCATTGAAGTGTTTAAAGAAAAATCTACAAGACACCAGTCAGCGAAGACGATTTCTCTTCAAGGGAGGGGGGTGATGCGACATTGTCTACGGACACTGATGTTTCGTTAATGGAGAAGTATGTCATAGCAGCTAAGCACCATGATAAAAGGAATCAAATTGTTACTGTCAGTTCTATGCATAAACAAAGTACAACCAGGCCGTGTTTAGCTTCGGAGATACAGGTACTACAGATTGGCAGGATGAAATTTCAGATTATTCTGGAGAAAGAAGTGAAGCCTACCTTTCGAACACCATGCACGATTGGAAATATTGAGTCCAACTATTTTTGAAGCAATAGTATAAGGATTCACAAGGGTGCATGCACGTGGTTGTCAAAGTACTAGTCCGTTTTGGACTTTTGTGTTCAACGTGGCCGGATACTTAAATTAGTTGAGATTTGATTTGTTTGGATAGAAGAGAGAGAGTCTGTATGCCTTTTTCCTTGTTTAAGTTGGTACAATTTTTATCGCCTATATAAAGGGCTGGCCGGCCGACTGTGTACGGGTAGTTTTTCTTTTGGCTATTTTCCATCAATCGATAGATTGGCAAGTCGGGGTATCTTCAGGCCGCCGCAGAATATTTGTTGATAGCTTTTGAGGCTTTGTGATTTTGGTTTGAGATTGATTCTAGAGTTTCAATTTCTGCTGATCTACTGAAGATCGTCCACGTAGTTCCTCTTTCAGGTGTGCGTGTTGTTTTCATGGTGATTGCATCTACAAGATCGCGAGCACCACATTGTTCCAGGTGACACCGTACCATGAAAGATTGGGCAAATTATTCACGCCATCGTTTTTCTGTCAACGGTCGCATCAACTAGCTATGTTACTGAACCCCGATCAATCCCTTGTTGTTAACTGAACCCGAGTGATTCCTTCGCTATTGCTGCTAACTGAAGCCGATCAATGCTACCTCTTGATGAACAGTGAGCATTGTTGGGGGGGGGGGTTGGATGAATAGTTCCCAATGGGAGGTTGGATGAACATGACCCCGTGGTAGTAGAGGCCGTTGTTGCTGGATGAACAGGACCCCAACCGAGCCGGTTGGGGGTGGATGAACAAGACCCCATGGAGGGCTGGATGAACATGACACCGTTGAGGGCTGGTTGAACAGTAGCCGGTGGAGGGCTAGATGAATAGTAGCCCGTGGAGGGGTGGTTGAACAGGACCCCGTGAAGAGGGCTGGTTGAACAGTAGCTGGTGGAGGAGCCATGGAGGCTGGATGAATAGGAGCCCGTGGATGAACAATTGTAGGTGGAGATTGGTGGAAGTCGTCGGTGGATGAACAGTAGCCCGTGGAGGCTGGAGGAGGTCGACGGTGGAGATGAACAGTAGCCTGTGGAGTCCAGTTATGTGGTACGCCACGCCCCTCCCGATGAACAGGACCCCCGTTTCGACCGTAGCACTCCAACACAAGTTTGTTTCCTCTATTTTGCGGTACGCCACACCCCTCCCGATCAACAGGACCCCATTTTGACCGTAGAAGGTCTAAGAGAAGTTTGTTTCCTCCGTTTTACGGTACGCTAGACCCTTCTCGATGAATAGGATCTTGTTTCGATCGTGGCTGGTCGAACACAAGCCCGTTTCCTCTGTTCTGTGGTATGCCAGGCCTCGTTCCGATCGGCTGTTCCATCCAAGCCGGTTGGCTCCCGATGAACACGACGATGCAGTTTCTCCGTTCTGACCCAGCCTGTACACGAGCTCTGGCCGTACGTATGCGCGAGTAGGCGTTCGAGCCCCTGCCCGTATGTATGTACGTGGCCGTATTTTTTGGCGTGTGGCTGTATGTACGTGTACACGGTTTACACGGGACAGCCTGAACTGCTACATGGGGGTCTCTACTATGACATGTGCCGCTACTTACTCGGCCATGGTTCATCGTTGTAGAGGGTCCAGTCGACCAGTATGTACGTACATGTTCACGACAAGACAGACAACGGTACGTACGCTTCGACCAGGTGGGTCCCAGCTACCAGGGAGGATAAGGACGCACTTCCTTGCATGCGAAGATATAGCTGCTGGGTCCCAGCTATCAGGGGGGGTCTTTTTTTCCCTGTAATAAGGATGCACTTCCTTGCATGTGAAGATGTAGCTAGTGGGTCCCAGCAGTTAGGGGAAGAAAACATTATTTTTCATGGTAAAAAGGATGCAGTTGCATGCATGCGTCCATGGGCGTGGTGCGTCCCCACTGTCAGCCTCTCGCGTACATTCATCTTCCGATGACTCTCGTTTGTTGACCACATTGACCACACCGTGCCGAGTGTAGCAAGGCCGATGGACGACAGCGAGGCCCCAGACTGGAACAACCCAGAGATGGGGAAGACGCGACAGTGGAGTCGCAGATGGGGAGGAGTGGGAAACTTGACTGGTTCGGGTGCACGGTAGCATTGCCGCTCACGTGAGACAGGAGCAAGAACAGAGGTTGAAGAAGGAGCACGGCTGTTGGATTAACATCCAACGGTCCAGCTGCTAGAATCATTTGTTGATTAAGTTGACAAAGCCCTCCATACACGTCCGCTTAGTAGGCCCACAAGTCAGCCACCAAATCTGCTGGGTCCCAGCTGTCATCGGGAGGAATAGTTTTTTTCGCATAACAAGGAGGCACTTCCTTCCATGCGATGATATAGCTGGTGGGTCCCAGCTATCAGGGGGAGGAAACATTTTTTTAGCTTAATAAGGAGGAACTTTCCTTGCGTGCGACCATGGACCTCGTGGGTCCCATCCGTTGGGCTCTCCATGTCTAGTCCTCTTCCGATGACTCTCGTTTGTTGACCACACTCCATGATAGCATGCCTAGTTTCATCAATTTCAGACGAGTTTTGGATTTACTAGAATTTAAAAACCAGGTATCTCAATGTTTGCGGCCGAGTGACGGTGGCAGGGTGTTTGAAATTCATTCTCATTTCTTGCATGGGACCTAAGCATGCAAACAAGGACACAGATTTGATTTTTCAACCAGTTTATATGCACTTGAGAATGTGCATGTAGTTCAAATTCGAATTATTCACATAAAATGCCTGGAAATCCCAGTTAATGTATAAAAATGTCCAAACAAACCCCGGAAAATTCCAAAAATAAACACAACACTCCTGTTGTTCTATATTGACACTCGAAAAAAATTGAAAGCAATAAGAGACAATGGATATCGTTTCGTCCCCAAAGGTGGCACGTTCCCAGACTGGAACGACCCGGAGATGGGGAAGACGTGGCAGTGGAGTCGCATATGGAGAGGAGTGGGAAACTTGACTAGTTTGGGTGCGGTGTGGGCCTACACTTGACAGAGAATAACAGGAGGTGCGGAGTGGAGGGATGGCCTGGTCATCGGCGGGATAGTGTTTCGTTGCGAGGCACGCGAAATAGCGCTACTGGACACCGGAGGCTAGAGCAGGCGGTCCCGACAGCGCTGGGAAAGACGAGAGATTGAAGAAGAATGTCGACCATTGGATGTAAATCCAACGCCTTGCTTAGGCTCCGACCTTTGTATTTTTATTTTTTGTGGAAGTGCTTAGGCTTCGACCTACTGGCCCACATGTCAGCCAGCCCATTTATTTTTTAGTCCATTTGGTTGGCTGGGAGAAACAATGATGTAGCATCTATGCAGCCCGTTTATATATTATGGTAGAATTTATAGCCCATTTGCATTTTTCTCGAAATCCGCGGACTTGCTGGGCTGGGTGAAAATATCATGTTGGGCTGGACAGAGAAATGTTATAAAAACATAAACACATGATTGCACGTCTATTACTGCATTGGTCAGTAAAATCTTTGCAAGCTTATGTACGCAATCACTAGGAGTTAACTTGCCAAGTTATATATAAACAATTATTATTCTTATTTATAAGAACTTTCAATTTAGGAAATAAAATATCATTTTAATTTGATGAGTTAATAGGATGTGGGGTATTATTATATTTTAGGCTAGACATGGGACAATTGAGTTGGTTCTAGGAAAAGTACTGGGAGAAAACTCGGTTTACATCGAAAAAGAAAGTGTGAGAAAATTCAGATGTAGGAATAATGAAAATGAAAAATAAAGGAAGTGGGATGGTCTATAAAATGGTTGGACGAACAACAGGTTTAACGGAACCTTATGTTGTTTCTATTATATA
>NC_041392.1:359332999-359381432 GCF_002162155.2 Triticum dicoccoides
TATATATGTAATAAAATAAGATATAAATATATATACTATTATAGAAGGGAAAACATAGGTTCAGTTTTGCATTCTTATAGAAAAATAGAACTGAGTTGCGTGTCATCTTGAAAAAACAAACATAACTTAGGATGCTGATGTTATAGACAAGCTAGGTTGGGAGGCCCAGAGGCCGCTTCATACCTGTTGGATCCAAAAAACGTTGAAACATGTCGTGGGCTGCCCATGTTAAACAAATGATGAGGACATGACTACCTTGGATACGACCAAAAATATTGCATACATGCATATTTGTCAGGTGATTTCTAGTGCAAACTATTCAATAATCTATTTATGTTATCCAGAACAAAAATACTTCACACACTTTTGTGTTTTGTCTAATTGTAAGTGTATGGGACATTTGTACAATCCACATATGAAGATAAGGGAAAAGGAAAAGTTTAGGTTCTGTTCAAAAAGTTCTCTCACGTCACTTTTGGGCCAAGAGAACATAGAGTCCAAATCTCTCACGTTCTGGATTCAGATTCGGACAGCACAGACATACCTGACTCAAAACGTCAACAGCTTTTTCATACGGACTCCAAATTGGGTGATTCTTTTTTTGTTGGAAAGTAGATTTCGTGCTATTCCCAACCCAATTGGAATCATCTTCAAATTCGTCCGGAGCATTGAGATACCGATGAAACAATCTGACGCTGCAGTAGAATCCGAGTCAAACAACAAGTCCAAAGGTGTTGCACCACCTCCACTTGGGCCCATGAGCCTTGTACGACCTAGGGTTAGTTTTAGGCTGCCTTGGGATGTCTTCCCACCTCCTTGGCCGCCACCCCTTGCTCCTATATAAGTAGATCCATCTAGTAGCTTTTTCCTGGGGATTTGTTTAGTTAAAAGTTAGCCATTGCAACTTCATGTACTTCGTTTGTGTCCAACGACCAGACCAAGACCGCTTACGGATCCCCACAATTATCAATACTTCATATATATTCGCACTATTAAGATTTCTTTATCATATTCTTGCTTGTTCTTTGATTGCTTGCAGGAATAGACCTTCGTGGTCAGGCTGACCGTGCTTCCGGCATCATCAGTAACCTCAGGAGATTGGTTTAGCGATTGTTAAGGCGCAACATCGTGCATGTTTGTAGTCGGATCGTCAAAGTCGTCTCCACCAAATCGATAGTTATCATCTCATCGAAAGATCGGGACACCCTCGCCTCTATCAAGTGGTATCAGTTTTCAGGTTGCTCGGTGAGAATTTCCAGTTTTTCCTAGATTAGATTTATTTTCTTACCTATTGTCCAAGAAAAAGCCACAAAAAAGTTAGATCTATTCATCCTTTGTCCAAGCCAGTCTGAGCCTTTGCAATTTTCTTTTCATTGCTTGCATAGTTGAATTATTGGTTGCATCGTCGTGTCGAGTTGCTGGTCTTAGTGTCTAGTTCGTTTAGAGTTTCGAGTTCTGTTCACATTAGTCACGCCGCCGCTGCATCGTTATCCCTTCCGCTGTCCATCACCCATCCATCAATTTCCACCACATACTACCCACCGTTCATTGTCATAATCATAGTTGAGGTCGTTCACATCTTCGCTAGATCCAATCCGCATCTTATCTAGTTTGTTTTGGAAAGAGGGAGAGAGAAAAAACAAAGAAAAAAAAGAGAAAAAAATAAAAAAAAGTTAGAGAAAAAAAGAGGGATAGAAAAAAGAAAAAAAAAGTGTGAGGAAAAAAAGAGAAAAAAAGAGAAGAAAAAAACAAAATTCGGATCTTTCTAGACTCAATCTCGTAGTTGAATTCGGATTGGAATCTGTTTTGTGCACTATTCAGTAAAACATGCATAACTTCCTCATACGAAGTCCGTTTTGGCTCCGCGAGTACTCAAATGAAAGCTAGCGACGAGGCGCTTCTACATAGTTATAGCAGCTTGTTCAATATTTGGCACCTCAAAATCTGCTTCTAAATAGGTCTTTTTGTCCTCCGAAATTCACAAACACAACTTATTCCAGTTTTGCAGGCCAGTTTTAGAATTTTTTGACTCCTCATATCAACTCGGAATTGAGTGATTCCTTTTGTGTTTGAAAGCTTGAGTCAATACCATTCTTGAAAAATTATCAAAAAATTGGCACAAACTTTTCCAGAGGAAAGTTGGAGAGAAAGTTGTTGATATATCCTTCTTGGGTGTTGTTTCATATCATTATCTTTACTGCTATTGTGATCTTCACTTATATCTTGCTGTTGAGAGCTACTTCATATCCTTGATTGATGCTAGTTGTGCTACGCCGTGACCTCATTAGTGTTCTAGGCTCGCGTCTCTAGTTCGGTCTAGCCTAGGACCAGCACAGTACCGTCGTTGAACGTTTATTCAACATTACATCTTTGAATTGATTATTGCTAATCTTTTACTACCATATATAGCCAACCTAGCTCCACATATTTCTACACCGTGTATACATACGTTCCCCTGGCAATCGCTTTACTCAATCTTCAGAGTTATTTGACACCGCTGGTTGCCGATCACCACCTGCTGCATGGTAAGAACTTGTAAGATATTGAGATTTGCTATACTGTAAGCGTTTTACCACCACTTCCAAGTAGTTCACAGGAACACTTTTTTGGATTCTGTTTCTTGTTTCTACTAATTATGACAGGATCCAGAGTTAATTCATGGGCTTTGTCGATCGTGGGAGACGTCCCACCACCTTTGCAAATACCACAACCGTCACAAGAGGTGCACAAACATCCAAATGCACATGATCAGGTTAATGTATCTATACCACCATTTAATGGCCGTTTTAGACCTGCTTTATATATTGAATGGGAGTTCAACATGAAAAATATATTTTCTTCCCATAATTTTGATGAACATAAAAAGGTTAAGGTTGCGGTTGGTTCTTTCACTAGTTATGCTTTGGTTTGGTGGAGTGAATATTGTCGGTTACATCCTGATTATATACCTACTACTTGGGATGATTTGAAACTTGCCATGCGACACACTTTCGTTCCCGCTTATTATACTCGCGACATGATTAAGAAGTTGCAACATTTAAAACAAGGTAGTGACACTGTAACAAAATATTATGATGATTTACAAACTACCTTGTTGCATTCCTCTTTAGAAGAAAGTGAAGATGATTTTATGGATAGATTTTGGGGAGGATGAAACCGTGATATTCAAGAGATATTAATTCATGAAGAGTGTTATCCTATGGACCATTTGTTTCGTCTTGCTTGCAAAGCTGAACAGGAAATAAAACGATGTGTTGCCCACGAGGAGAACAAGCGCACGGTGCACATTCCAAGAGTTGATATGATTGTTCCTTCAACTACTAGGCATACTATGACAACCACATCCATTGTTGTGAGGACTACATCACCTCCACCATGTGACACATCACTCTCGAGAGTCGCTACATCATCTGAGTTGATCATAAGAGGTAATGACAAAGGTACTGATCTTCCATCTCTACATGAGAATGATGAATGCCTTGTCAATTTGAATGCACCATCAGATGAGCTACCCGCTACTTTGATCGTACCACCTATTTTAGAGGACTATGTTGATAATTTGACTTTGCCATGTGATCAAACAACTGAAATACCAACAATTTTGAGTGCACCAATTGAATTAACTGTTGATGCAAAAGAACCAATGTTTAATCATTTTGATATGACCTCTAATATTGGTGATGATTCTGTGTCCAATGACTTATTGCATGTTTGCTTATTTAAGCATGTTGTCGCATGTAAATTTGATGCAAGTAAGATTTATTCACCAATGTTGAGATGGTTTAATGATGAATGTTGTCAATCTTTTGATACGAATAAGAGCTTCACTTATATGTGCAAACTGAGTTGCAATATTTTCATGCCTTCTACTTGTGATAATTTTTTGGCTTTAGATTTTATGAACTATGAAAGTTACTCATGTATACATGTGCCATATGTGCAAAAATCAAGGGAAGTAAAAATGGATGACATATACATATACAACATGTACACCTTGTCTCTTTTGTTAGCCACATTTCAGATTAAGCAATGATGAGGACATGACTACCTTGGATATGACCAAAAATATTGCATACATGCATATTTGTTAGGTGATTTCTAGTGGAAACTATTCAATAGTCTATTTATGTTATCCAGAACAAAAATACTTCACACACTTTTGTGTTCTGTCTAATTGTAGGTGTATGGGACATTTGTACAATCCACATATGAAGATAAGGGAAAAGGAGAAGTTTAGGTTCTGTTCAAAAAGTTCTCACACATCACTTTTGGGCCAAGAGAACATAGAGTCCAAGTCTCTCACGTTCTGGATTCAGGTTCGGACTGCACAGACATACCTGACTCAAAACGTCAACAACTTTTTTTCATACGAACTCCAAATTGGGTGATTCTTTTTTTGTTGGAAAGTAGATTTCATGCTCTTTCCAACCCAATTGGTATCACCTTCAAATTCGTCTGAAGCATTGAGATATCGATGAAACAATCTGACGCTGCAGCAGAATCCGAGTCAAACAACATGTCCAAAGGTGTTGCACCACCTCCACTTGGGCCCATGAGCCTTGTACGACCTAGGGTTAGTTTTAGGCTCTCTTGGGATGTCCTCCCACCTCCTTGGCAGCCACCCCTTGCTACTATATAAGTAGATCCATCTAGTAGCTTTTTCCTGGGGATTTGTTTAGTTAAAAGTTAGCCATTGCAACTTCGTGTACTTCGTTTGTGTCCAACGACCAGACAAAGACCGCTTACGAATCCCCACCATTATCAATACTTCATATATATTAGCAATATTCAGATTGCTTTATCATATTCTTGCTTGTTCTTGGATTGCTTGTAGGAGTAGACCTTCGTGGTCAGGCTGACCGTGCTTCCGGCATCATCAGTAATCTCAGGAGATTGGTTTAGCGATTGTTAAGGCGCAACTTCGTGCACGTTTGTAGTCGGATCGTTAAAGTCGTCTCTACCAAATCGATAGTTATCATCTCATCGAAAGATCGGGACACCCTCGCCTCTATCAAACAACAAAACCTAGGCCATGGACCTGGTTGGCCCGGGACTGTCAGCCTTTCGATGAATAGTTGTCTCTCGATTCCTCTTATTTTGCTGACCATGTTGGGAACGACAAACGGTGGCACCGCGGCGAGAGCACCAAGGCAGAGGATGATGTCGAGACCTCGGACCGAATGAACCGGAGCAGGGGAAGACGCGGACGGAGGGGAGTACGAGGGTTGAGTGGTTCGGGTGCAGGGTGGGCCGATGGAGCTACTACCGCTGGACAATGTGTGGGAGTAGAGGGATGGCCTGACCAATGCCATAGGCTATGATGGCCAGCCACTGTATAGGAAGAGGACGAAAGATTGAACAAAATAAAGAAATACAAATGTATAGGTGGTTGGTCTCATATGTCTGTGTACAAGACCTGCTGGGTCCACCTGAGAAGAAGATTCAAAGCACGGCAGCCGAGTGAACTAGTTACATACATAAGCAAATAGCCACTAAAAAAGCAAACATGTTAAGGGGGTCTTAGAAATAATATTTCGGACAAAACAGATAATTACGACACATAGGCTAATGCATGAAACACTCGGATGATAAAGGTGCTTAAACAGATAAAGTACAACATCTAGACCTTCCTGGCACGCTTGATCATGACGCTGCAGCTGTCCGTGTACTCATCGGTTACGAGAAGCAGACACGCCCTCATGTCCAAAATCTGCCTCTACATGTCGTATCATGTGTATACGTCCTTGGCCGTGTAGGTTATGTAGGCTAGATTCAGAGGTACCTCCCACGTGTTCAGGTCCTTGGTATCGTTGTCTTCCTTCATGTTGGCATAGCAAGGGTCGATGATGGTCTCGGGAAGGTCAACCATGGAGTCCTTCTCCTGCCCGTTGCCGATGATCGTGTATTGCTTCTGGATGTCGACAAGCTTGTTGCACCAGATGGCCGAATCGGCGCGTTCTTCCTTCTCTCCACCGTAGCGAAGGTGCAGTCGGCGTTGCCGATGAAACGGGTGAATGCTCTAGAACCTCTGATGGCCCTACAACAGTGGTAGATGAGAACCTCGTCCCGCACGCATACCTGGGCGACGGCGATCTGCTGGTCCCTGTCAGGAGACGAATGGAGGGGCACAAGGTCTAGTCCTGCGACCTTGTGCTTTCTCGTCCTGTAGGTACTGCTCGAACTCGGCGAGGCAGAGCTTCACCAAGTCTAGATCGTTGGTGTACATCACATTCAACTTGGTGCAGCCATGGGACTTAACGGCAAACTGAAAGGTGAACTCCTTGCCGAAGTCCATATCCAGCAGGCTCACCTCTCGGATCGCCATTGGAGTCTCTTCAAGTGAACGAGTGGATAGGCGGCGGTAGCAATTCATTTTTTAGCTCTTGGGGAACTGGATTCAACAGTAAACTGAGTGTGTACAGGCGACAACATTTACTAGTCTCCCTCGCCGCCTATGGATTCTCTGCCTTGTTGTGGCAAAGGCAGAGAGGAACAGTGCCTCTACCTTTCCCCTACTTTTTGTCATTGGATTGAGAACGGACAGCCCAGATCTGGCGCAACAGGACCACTAAAACAGTGATATGAAAAGTGCACGAGTGGGTAGGCGGCGGCAACAGTTTGTTTTTCAGCTCTTGGGGAACTGGATTCAATAGTAAACTGAGTGTGTATAGGCGACAACACCTACTACCCCTCCCTCGCCCGCTGCATGCCCGGCAGAACATGCACCCTCGGCGCATTCAAACGCCTCCATTAAGAAACCTATTCTGGCCACACGTTGGTTCACGAGTGGGTCTATATTGGTACTGTAATAACAAGTGTTAGTGGTCAGTTTACTTAAATTTAATTAGCTTTAATATAGGTTTATTCTTAAAACAAGCAATGCATTGGCTCATTCTATCAGTTCCACAGGATCAACATGCACAACAATTAGAATTATTATTCTCAGGACGCATGCGATCAACACATTTGTCGCACTTTCACACAGATAATACTACCAAGTTTGAACTGTTTGTTACGGTTGTTGTCCTCTGTATCATCATGCCATGATTCCCAGCTTGCAAGATTTAGAACCAGCAAATAAGATTCAAATAGTAAGTACAACAAAGATGCCTACACATCTCATTGATTCCCATCTTGCAAGATTCAGAACCAACAAATAAGATTCAAATACTAAGTACAACAAAGATGCCTACACATCTCATTGATTCCCAACTTGCAAGATCCAGAACCAACCCATTAGAGCCTTTTTCATAAAGTGAATATCAGGATTAAATCCATCTTGGCTAGCCGTGTCATACAACCCAAGAACTTGGTGAATGCTCTTAACCATCACAACATCTGTAGTTGAGTATTCATGTTTGCACAACACAGATAATAAAGAGCATGATTACTATAATAGTGGCACTACTGGAAGTCAACCTGCTGCTCCACTCGATCATTCAATTCATGCCACTTTTTCTGTAGTTCACCTAAAATGAAACAAAGATTACATCATTCAGCTAGCAAGAAGCACTTTCTCTCATGAGCTCGCAGGTTCTTCTTTAGTAGTTGCACAAAAATTGAGCAACATTAAGGTTGGCTGTCCTGCTCATGTAAGGTGCAACTATAATTTGCTTATCCTTTTGTGCAGTTCCACTAAAACGAAGTGCCATTGTGGTGACAGTGATGGCTCATCTCGCAAAGTCTAATAAAATGTTGCACGAGATTACCTGCGGAATTTGATGGAGATTTTGGGAACTCCAATCACCATTTTGTTCAGTTCCACCAAAATTGCGAGATGTTGCCCACGTGTCATTTTAGTTGAACTGCACAAGACACTCATTCCAAAAAAAGTGTTTTGTGCAGTTCACCAAAAGGTCACAATAGCAACAAGGTGAAATGGATATCCCTAACTGCACAAAAAGATAGAAAGTAAACAGTTGTTGATCATTTAGAATATACGAAAAATACATGAAATGAAAAGAAGCATCTTAATTATGTTCATGGCAATCACGCAAGGATAGTAGAAATTTTAAAATGTTAGCAATGCTTCATGTTATCGGAAGCATTATGATCACAATGATATTCGTCAAATATGGGGTTACTTTAATGGTGGCATTGCTTGTTTACCAGATATAGTAAATCAACAACAGCTAAAGAGTTGGTTTAAGGGCATGGGACCGTGGGGACGCCAGGTCAATTAGCAGCGTAAAGAAGCAACTTACTTATCATACTGGGCGAAACAGCAGGAGTACCATTTGTAACATGGTTTAATTGCATCATATCACTGGAGGCATTAGGTTAACAATAACACTGGTTAGACATGTCCTTAAGGTAACAGTGTGATCACTTCATTTTACATGCACCCTTACATTAACAACAACAAAAAGTTGGTATAAGGACACGTGATAATGGATGCATCAGCACAATGTACCCACAAGGAGTCATAAAGTGGTGATGCCAACTTTGTTCATGCTCTGTGAGGGTAGCAAATCTAATCCTGGAGACCTTTTACTATGTGAGGACAGAAAATCTAATCCTGGAAACCTTTTACTATGTGAGGACAGCAAATCTAATCCTAAAGACCTTTTACTATGTGAGGGCAACAAGTTTAATCCTAGAGACCTTTTACTATGTGAGGGCAGCAAATCTAATCCTGGAGACCTTTTACTATGTGAGGGCAGCAAATCTAATCCTGGACATACTCTCTTGACTTGTCCACCAGCCGCCACTCTCTGTCCTTTTTTCAACCAATAATAGATTTGTTCCTTATCCAGTTTGTAGCACGTTTTCCCATTATTTCACTTTTCAACCAAGAGACCGGTTGGGTATCCGATCTCTACTACTTTCCCCCTGTTATTTCCTCTTTGAATCAAGTCCTAGATTCATGCTACGAATTTTCCCCCTTTCTTCGCTGTTTGAACCAAGTCCTAGATTTGAATGCATGAAGTAGCTTTACCTCTAATAATATGAAACATTTAGGTGGATTTGGAAGAGCTGATGGAAGTAGAAAAAGATGCACATGCGGACACGTGAGGATCTGGGGCAGTAGAGCAAGGCCACTTTCGAAGAGCTTATACCTAAGGGTCGTCGAGATGTCAGCGGCGAAAGGTTGGATGTGCGCACAATACGGCATGGAGGAAGAAGGGTCGGAGGACCTCCCGAGCCGGCATTGTGTTGGAGAGAATGTCACGGGTAGAGGATCGGGCCTCGCCGACAGCTGTGGGTTTCCTCCCTCACCGGCGACGACCACGTGAACGATGCACCTTAGTCCTCTACACACACCGGCCGAAGGGATCTGGCCGGATCTGTGACCAACTGTGAGCAGAGAGAAAATGTCGCTACTGCTGTCTTGTTTAGATGTGGAGAGGATGAGAGAATGAAGAGATCAACCCTAGTAAAGCAAGCGCTCAGGCCCCTGCGTACATATATAGTGGAGTGATTATATTTTCTCTCTCCAGAACAAGCTTCAATTTGTGTATGTTGCATTAAAGAAAAGAAACTCTCTATTTAAGGTGACTAACTGTACGACTCCTACTTACTAGTAGTAGTATTGTTCACTTGTGCTCCCCGGCCCTCCATTCATTGAACAACCCCACGGGTGAATAAACATACAGTACTAGTATTTATATAGAACGAACAAGCTCGAACTATTTTTGCGTAGTTAAAAGTTGAGCGTGGGGCTTTTCCCGGGAAGTACGCGCGGCAGTTTTCGCGTAGGTGGTTTGACAGACAGGCAAGGATGGTGAGGGAGTAGCGGATTCAACTTACTTACTGCTGGAAAGGTCGGGCTGTGCAATTTGACAGCGTGTTACTGCTAGAAAGACTTGTGATATGACTACTCACTATAGTCATGAATTATTAGCGCTACGACCGGGGTGATGCCCCCTTCCGTTCCGCACTCTATTCTGGTGCATGACACATCGACCCGGATGCTGGCTCTCCCACATGTGAGGAAAGTACGTAGTAAGAAGGAGCAAAGAATCATGCGGTATATATAGTGTATATACTAGTACTACTACTCACATCGGAGGAGTGCGAACCACGGCAGGCCAGTGAACCAACACTGTGAACCATTGCAGCCCAGTGAACCAGCAGTAGAAAACAATGTGGTGATATGGCCATAAAAAACAATGTGCTATGGTCCAGACTGTAGCATGTACAGTACTACTCCTCTTTGTTTGGATCCCTGAGTTGGAGCTAGTTTGGTTTAAAAGCCTCAAAGTATCCAAATAGGAGGGGTTAGTTTGAGCTAGTTTTCTCTAACCCAGTTAAAAAAAACTAGCCCGGTGGAGAGGTTCTAATTGGGTTAGTTCTCCTCGGGCCCACTAAAACAGAACTAAAAAATCTCCCCTGCCTGCACCAGATCGCTCCCCCCCCCCCGCACGACTCCTCTCCATTCCCCATCGGGCCGTCCGCCCAAGTGCCGCTCCGTCGCTCGCCCTCTCCCTCCTCCGGCTGCCATCTCCATCTAGCCTCCGTCGCCCTCCTTTGGCCGCCCTCTCCCTCAGGCCTCCGAAGCTCGCGCCGCTCCCCCTTCACCGGTCGTTTTTCTCCCTCTTCGTGCACGGCAGCGGCGCATCTACCAAGGAGGTTGCGAGAGGGGTGAGTTTGTTCGTTCCTTCTCTGTCTCACAGCCATATCATTGATTTTGCTCGCTCTAGCGCAAACTCTGATTTGGAAAAGTAGATCCTAATTAAACTTGGTATAGATTTGTGGTGCACGCATAGAATTGTTTGATGCTACTTGAGGAGGTAATAAATCTTTCTAGAGGCCCAAAGATTCAGTTCACCTTTCTAGGTATTTCAGTTTCAGGCTTGCATTATTTCTAGAGGTCCAAAGATTCAATTCACCTTTCTAGGTATTTCAGTTTCAGGCTTGCATTATTTCTAGAGCCCCAAAGATTCGGTTCGTAGTCGTCGGCAAGCGGCCCTGCTACCCATGATGGTGTCGACCTCAACTCGCAAACGCCGGCATCGGAGGGGTTCCCCGGGCTTGTGCTCTATATAGCCTTCCTCTATAGATTTGTAAAGATGGTTTGTTTATGTCAATTGTGAGAGGGAGGAGGCCACACAAAAGCCTACCACACCAAATCCGGCTGGAAATAGGGTCCAAAGTAGTCAAATGATTGAGAAAGAGTATTTATTGTCAATCTAACCCTGCCATCCATACACCTCTTTGGTTAGAGTTAGTTCAGGGTTAGAATCTAACTCTAACCTCTAACTGAGTTAGTGTTCTCCTCGTCTCGGTTCATCGCCATCATACTTTCCCCATTCCTGTGTTTTCAGTATCGTGTGAATCAAAGAGGCTCTTGGACTAGTTTAGGTCCGGTCATTTTTTATAAGTGTGTTATGTCCAAAATTTAATGAACGTTCTCCGGTTTCTACGAAAATAATCTGGTTTCATGTAGAAATTCATTTATTTATTTATTCTTCTGCGGGGGGTTTGCATGTAATTCGTGAGGTCTGAAATGTAAAGTACCCCGGCATATGCTCCGTGTCATGCATGCCATATGACCCAGATGTTCTATGTCCCACATGTCGGCAAAAGGGAGCACGTGGAAATAGCCTAGGAGTACATATGGCAGGATAAATGTGTGAAAAAATATGTACTATGAAGCGTAGCTGTGGCTTGAAAAGGAGACCTAAAGTGATGACAGGTATAGGTTGCACGCATCCAACTAGTGGTACTATACATACAACTACTTTTTCCCTAAAAAACGATGTACGAGTGCTCAGTACTCCTATTCTACCAACACGAGTCCCATCTGACAACAGCGTCCATGCTACAACTAGCTCTTCTCCCTCGTTTCTCTCTTCTAATTCTAAACTCAGCCGACGCGCGGTGGGCGGGGTGGGGACTTGTCGATCGTCGGTTTTCTCAACTGCGGCCCCACCTCATAGTGAAAATGTTATGACTGGAATAAAAATGCCATATACTCCCTCTGTTCCTAAATATAAGTCTTTTTACATATTTCAAATGGAATACAACATCCGGATGTATGTAGACATATTTTAGAGTGTAGATTCACTCATTTTGCTCCGTATGTAGTCACTTGCTGGAATCTCTAGAAAGACTTATATTTGGGAACAGAGGGAGTACTATACTAATAAAACATTAAGGCCACGAGGTGATGCAGTGTTGGTTACAGGAGACAAGAAGAAAGATGCATCCATTGACGACATCCACCTCCTCGACTCAGGGCGCCGGCCCACTGAATGGCAGCTAACTAGCAGCGGCTTTCGTGGCCAGGTCGACGTGCTTCTAAATAATGGCATCCAAAAATTCCAGGTGCTGGAAGAAGGCCAACGTCTTTCTGTCCTCGCTAGCCTTGTAGTGGCCTATGTCGATGATTTCCTCGTATACGTGGATGTGCAGGTCGATGATTTCTTCCATGGTGAGGCGCTGTGTGACGAGCGCAGCCTCGAGGTGCACATTCCTCGTCGTGACCTCCAACACCTACAGGGCCAACAGGGCTTGAAAGAGTTCGTCACCATGGAGGACGATGAGGGTGGAAGGTAATGAGGAGCCTACGCGCGCGGGCTGGAGCAGTACGGCAAGGTCGTCCGCGCACTTCTTGACGGCAGTGAACTTGCGGATGGATTGGACCATCATGTCGTCCATGCGAGAGGCGAAGCCGGCGTTGGCGAGGGCTACAACATCGGCGGTCGCCATCACCATCTAGAAACGCTGCACGGTGCAGGGCTGCAGGCCGGCGTCATAGATGATTTGGCACAGTCGTCTGCCGCTCGCGTCCATCGCCTCCATAGGTGCTTGTGGCGTCTGGTCACTTGGTCTTGGATTGGAGTGAGTAGTGTTGCGCAGGGACTAGGAGTAGATGGATTGGAGTGGTGGGGTGCCTTTATATGAGAGTCCAAACTCTGTTGAATTCACATCGTGATGGCTCTATTCTGCTTCTCCAATTAATTCCCTCTGCATGCCAATTGAGGATGCATCATTGACCGTTCAACGTCTCGGGAACCACTACCCTCTCCCTCCTTGGCATTCAAGTTGTATCAATGTAAATGCGGGTCAAGAAGGCACTAGTTACTACATTGTGCACCGCGACAGCGTGCGGGTGCGACGCGAACAGCACAGGCATGTTGTACTTGTTCCACTTTCTCGTTTTGAACTCGTGACTTGTAGTAATGCTCAGTTTTGAATATACTTTATAAGTTTGGTTGTTGCGCCAATATATACAACACTCCCTCCATGTAGGTTGGGTCGCTAAAGTCAAAATTAGACACAAAACATGATGGTGAAGGACCAGTCTACCTCGGTCCCGGTTTATTGCTCCCTGTCATAATCCGTGCAAAATTTTGACCATAAATTTGACTAACAAAAGGATCATGCATGTCACCAAAATTCTATCACTGAAAACTATGTTCAAATACAAATTAACTTATATAATTTTTGTTGACATGCACTATCATTTTGTCAGTTAAATCTTTGGTAAAATTTAGCACAATTTACAAAAGGGACTAATAAACCAGGACCTAGGTAGTAGCACACCAGGTCGAAGACAGTGATACTACATATAATTAACACCTAATAAGAGCAAGGGATCACACATGCATTTACGACTGGAATAAAAGTGCCATACACAAATAAAACATTAAGGCCACAAGGCGATGCAGTGCTCGTCATAGGAGGCAAGAAGAAAGATGCATCCATCGACGACGTCCTCCTCCTCGACTTAGGGCGCCGGACCACCGAACGGCGGCTAAGTAGAAGCGACTTTCGTGGCCAGGTCGACGTGCTTCTGAACAATGGTGTCCAAAGATTCCAACCGCTGGAAGAAGGCCAACGTCTTTCTGTCCTCGCTGGACTTGTAGTGGCCTATGTAGACGATTTCCTCATAGACGTGGATGTGCAGATCGACGGTTTCTTGCATGGCGAGGCGCTGCGCGGCGAGCACGGCCTCGAGGTGCACATTCTTCATCGCGACCTCCGGCAGGTGCAGGGCCACCAGTGCTTCAAAGAGTTCGTCACCTTGGAGGCCGATGAGGGTAGCAGACAACGAGGATCATGGGCACGCGTGCTGGAGTAGTATGGCAAGGTCGTTCACGCGCTTCTTGATGGCGGTGAACCTGCGGATGGAGTCAACCATCATCTCGCACATGCGAGAGGCGACGCCGGTGTCGACAAGGGCTATGACGCCGGCAGTCGCCAGCACCATCTGGAAATGCTCTGCGGTGCAGGGCCACAGGTTGGCGTCTTGGACGACCTGGCATAGCCGACTGCTGCACGCGTCCATTGACGCCATGGGTGCTTGTGGCTTCTGGTCACTTGCTCTTGGTCTTGGATTGGAGTGGGCAGTGTTGCGCAGAGACTAGGAGTAGATGGATTGGAGTGGTGTGGCGCCTTTATATGACAGTCCAAACTGTGTTGCATTCACATGCTCCATTCTGGTTCTCCAATTACTTACTCCTACCTCGGCATGCTACTTGAATGTGGAGGCATCATTGACCGTTCAATGTTTTGGGAACCGCTACCCTCTGCGTCATTGCCATTCAAGCCGTATCAATGTAAATGCATGTCAAAAAGAGACTAGTCAGTAGTATAGTCAATATTGTCTACCGCGACCAAGGCGGAGAGGAAAATGAGAGAACTACGCATTTATTTACGGTGTAGATTCACTCATTTCGCTCCATATGTACTCCTTTAGGGTGTAGTCTAGTCACTTGTTAAAATCTCTAGAAAGGCAAATACTCCTTTCCAGTTTACAGGGCTATACTAACAACTAGTACTAAAATAGTGGGCTCACATAGCAATTTTGTCTCATGCAAGAGCCTGGCTATATGCGTGCTCCAAGGCTCCGCACCACGCCCCACCCCTACACAAAGACTGCCACGCGAGCATTCGCAGCTGCCACGTTTGGGTTGCACTTGGCTCTTCGCCTCTTCGAGAAGACGAACAATGATGTTACTACTACTTCTAAAGTATCGAATCCACTACTACATGTCCATCCACCGCGTGCGGGAGGGATAGCTTGTTGTAGTACAAGCAAAAGCATGTCCTCGTCTGCGAGCCACCGCGCGCATGGGCAAGGGAGAAGGCGTGCAGTAGTAAAATCAAGCTTCTCCTCATTGTACGAGTTGACCCGACACATCGTAGCACTGGCCCCACATGCTTGCCTCTAAACTTGGCTAAAAGACCCGCAGTGTACAATATATTTGCTGCAACCTCTAACATTTACCCCACCACAAATTAAAATATATATTCCTGTCTTGACCAGATGAGCGTGCAAACTACAATCACCAGGATGATAGGTAGGACCAAAAGATTATTTTAATAAAAAATGCTTCGAGACGGCCTCATAGCATGGAGCCGACCCGAACAATTTTAAGCTTAGAGGCACGGTACATGCTAAAACTGCCAGAAGAGTGTCCAGGCTGCGCTTGGCTTTTCGCCTCTTCGGGAAGTCGAACAATGATGGTACTACTGCAGTGGAGTACTACAATATGCTTCTAGCCATATGACACCGAATGAACTGTTGCATGTCCACCGCGTGCCGGAGGGAGAGCGTGTCGAGAAAGCTTCTCCTAGTCCTGCTAGCCACCATGCTCATGGGCGAGGGAGGGATGCAGCTTCATTGACTTACTGCTCCTGCCTTTGCATGTATGACAGGTGGGCCAATAGGTGGGTGGCCCACCTATCATACAGCCAAAGGCAAGTGCAGTTAAGGCAGCGGAGCTCAGCCCACGAGGGAGAGGGTGTTGTAATCAAACTTCTCGGTGTTGTACGAGTTGACACGACACATCAAAGCACTGCACTCGATATATTTCAATAATTTGCATTTACCGATGCATTAATTACAACGCATGCACGCATGTCGTGACTTTCCTTTTGATAGTTGCATGTGTTCATTTAATGCACCTTGAAGTAGTATGAATATGTGATGGTAAAGCTTTGTAATGCCCTGGCCCTAAAGCAAGAGATGGTTATGCACGAGGAGGGCGAGATCATGACGACGGAACAGGACCCGATGATGGAGCTCTCTATAGTCTCGATGGACCTCACCTTGCTCCACTGCCCCTTGTGCCTTCGTCCCTTGAAATCTCTAGTGTATGAGGTTTGAACACACCTCGTCCGTTCGGCTAATCGAGCAAGGTGCATGCTTCTTGATTGATGTGTTGTTCGATTCATTTGTGCGGTGCAAGGGAGGGCACATGTCCTGCGCGGACTGCTGCGTCGAGCGCCCCGGGAACCAGCGGCAGTGCCAGAAGTGCCAGTGCGGCGGTGGCTTCGATGTGCGGAACATGGTGGTGGACGTCGTCCTCTCCTCGGTGAGGGTAGAGTGCTCGCACGAAGGTTGTGGGCTCTACGTCACTTACCACAAGCTCACCGATCACCAGAGCGTGTGTCCGCTCACGCCCTACAAATGCCCCATGCCCGTCTGCAGCTACGAAGGCCCGCCGCCGGCGCTCTCCCACCACATCAGCACCGTGCATCCCATGCCCGTGCACAGGATCCAGTACGGCAAGGTGCTCCAGCTGCAAGTGCGACTATTGGAGCCACGGCTCTTGCGGTTCGCAGAGGAGGACGGCTGCGCGTTTTTCTTGGTCGGCGGCATGCTCGACATCGACGCGCCTATCACCGTGTCGGTCATCCGCATCAAAACGGGGGCGTCCCCACTGCCGCACTACGTGGCCAACCTGTGGGCGAACGGCCCACCATGGGAGCCCAAAGGCAGGAACGACGCCGCCAAGGTGGAAATGGAGGTGACAAGCAGCAAGGATCCCGGTGACGTCGCCGTGCAGGAGCTGATCTTCTTCACAGTTCCGCCCAAGCTGCTGGCGGGGGCTGGGTTGTCGAGGACGGTGTCCCTCCACATTCAGATTGACAAGCTCACCTCCTAAATGATTCTGCAGTGCCTTCTGTTTATCTTAGTAATATGCTAATATAGGGGTTAGCTCGATCTACTTTAGCTTAAGAGATGGTGGGTTTTGGTGGCGATGCAACAATTACTTCGACATCAGATCAACAGTTAAAGTAATTTCCAACAGTTGAACGGATATTTTGTGTCTGTTGGATATAAAGATCCTTTGGGTAAGAAGTATAACAACTTATATGCTTGTTTGTTCAGGAAGTGTTGCATACTTGTGAGAGTTGATGCGACACATCAAAGTAGTACTACTACTATTAGTACTCCCTCCGATCCTAATTTCGCTGAGCATAAGTCGAGGCGCAAATACCAAGGAGGGCCTGGTTGTGTCTATACTTAGACAACTCACCCGATTGCGCACCAGGCAGACGAAGCTCGTGTCGTGTTGGTGTCGTGTGTAGCCCGCACATTAACCGAAACCTCGTGCCTCCAGCTTAGCCTCCGCGTTTTAAACTTCTCAATCTCAAGGACAAGGTTCAACATGAAACCTATGATAGAGCCAATCGGATGGTTGAGAACACTACAATTCGTAGCTACAAATGTGTGTGTGAGAGAGGACGAGTGTGTGTGTGCACCTCTTCTCTTCCTGTATAATGTAGTAAACTCAGAGTACAAGTGTATGTGGGTGCATCGACCTAGGAAGCTAGAGATGGTGCGTGCGAGAAGTCCCGAGAGATAGGTGTAATGCGTCTGAAAAAAAGACTAGTCTATAGCTCGCCACGAGGCTATTCCCATCGAATGCCCCAATAACTGTAAGATATGTATCCGACGGTGCCAGTTATTGCACGTACACATCAGTAGAAAAATAAGTACCATGGCATATGCTACACCACGGCCAAGAACACGTGACCACGTTACGCCATCCGGGAATAGTGTCGCACTTCAAAACTAGAACCGTCAATAAATTTTGAGCTTGCGTTTCATCACATTCCAAATTATTACTACCACGCTATATTTAATTGCAAACCTGTTCACACCGATCACAACCTAAACGGTTTCCCACTTAGGAGCATATTAGTACTCGGTTATAAAAACTACTATGCCAAGATGACTGCAGATTCCTCCTCAACTCCTCATCCACAAAAACAAACAAGTCATTCAGCATCCTTCCCTTGCGTCTGCCATGGCCAGCGTGAGTTCTGGGTCGAGAGATTACCACCAAGGAGAGGCGAGCATGGAAGTGGAAGCACGAGAGATGTCCCGCCTCGCCGTGATAGCAGCCGACATTTCCCGCCACACAGAAGTAGCAGCACAGAGGTCACGCCGCGCCGTCGATGCAGCAGGCTGGTTCGGCCGCGCCGCGGAAGCAGCAGAGATGTCCCGCCGCGCCGTAGCGGCCTAGGAAAATGTCTCGCGGGCAGGCGACGACTCATATAGGCGCATGCATGTGATCGTCCATAGCCAGATCGATCAGATCTCTGGCTGGGCGAGGTTGTAGGATGACATGAAAGCCTCATTTGAATAGGCTACCGACGTCATCCGACAACTAAGGGAGGGCAATGAGAGGCCCCGGGCCGAGCACGACCTGCTGTGGGCGAAGATCGTCCGAAGTGCAGAGCAGTAGGAGGAGACCAGTGCCTTTTGAAGAGGACCAGCATCATCGTCAAGAAAATTATGGACGAGAATGACATGCTCCGCATCGAGCGCCAAAGGCTGGTGGAGGAATCCGTGGATGCTCTTAAGCAGCATCTTGAGGACACGACAGAGCTGATCGCCACTCGCCGTAGAGACTAGTTCCCGCGGCCTGCAGCAACGCATCAAGAAGTTAGAGATCAGTGAGCCAGATCGTTGTCTTCCTTCTTCTTTTGCCCTTGTGTATTTCGCACGTAGCCGCGTGTGGCTTTTTTAATTATCTTCCTAATTATGTAAGACAATTATTATCCACTGTCGTCGTCCTTATATATTCATCAGTCTTGCTATAAGTCAGTAGATGCTACATAGGTCCGGCGAATCTTACATCAAGATCCATGCAAAATTTTCTTTTCAGATTTTCTTTTCTCTCTCTTAAATCTCAGTCGAGTGAGACATAGCCACGCCATTAAACAGAGGCTCGGGCGCCATTAATGGAGACCTTGGGAGAGAGGTGGGCGGAAGATGGAGGTCAAATGGCTCTCCTCCTGATACTTACGCGCAGGGGACTAATCGCACGCCTCCCGTACTCAAATAGCTACCCTGCACGGCGCCTCCTAGCTAATAAAATAGGGGACGCGTGGGGTCACGTAAATGGTAAGTAGAACGCCCATGGTTTCAATAATACTTGTGTTTCCGATTGTAACGTGACAACACTTGTTCCAAAATGACTTTGTTGATTGTTAATGTGTGCGCCTTCGCAAATCGGATAGCAAAATTACCACAGCATGTTGGTGCCATGTCATGACACCAAGCCAAGTTTCATGATTTTCATGGGCACTTTGGATTTACAAGAATTAAAAAAACCAAGTTTCTAAATGTTTCTGGCCGAGCCACGACGCCCAGATGTTTGAATTTCATTCCCATTTCTTGCATGGGACCTAGAAATTTACTCGAAGACACACATGTGGTTTTTCAACCAACTATGGTGCACTAGAGCATGTGCTTGTATTTCAAATTTGAATTATGCACACACAGGTGACACGTTCCCTCTCACAACCACGAGCCTTCTTGAGAGAAGCTTCGGTTTGCAAGAAGCTTATACCAAAAATTGTTCCTATTCGGCCAATTTTTTTACCACAGCATGGTAGTACCATGACATGACACCATGCCAAGTTTCATGATTTTTAGGCGTGTTTTGGATTTACAAGAATTTTAAAACCAAGTTTCTCAATATTCTCGACCGAGCCATGATGCCCAGATGTTTGAATTTCATTCCCATTTCTTGCATGGGACCTAGAAATTCACCCGAGGACAGACATGTGATTTTTCAACCAACTTTCGTGCACGGGAGCATGTGCTTGTCATTCAAATTTGAATTATGCACATTAAAAGACCAGAAACTCAATTAATGTATAAAAAGGCCAAACGAACCCAAAAGAATTCCAAAATTTAAAAGGGCCCTCATGTAGTTATATGTTGCCTCTGTAAAGAAACTCAAGGGGGCAGCATATATCGTTTCACACTCAAAGGTGACACATTCCCTCTCAGAATCACAAGCCTTCTTGAGAGAAGCTCCGGTTTGCAAGAAGCTTATACCAAAACTTGTTCCAATTCGGCCCAATTTTTTACCACAACATATTAGTGTCATGACATGACACCATGCCAAGTTTCATGATTTCCAGGCGAGTTTTGGATTTATAGGAATTAAAAAACCAAGTTTCTCGATGTTCTCGGCCGAGTCACGACACCCAGATGCTTGAATTTCATTCCCATTTCTTGCATGGGACCTAGAAATTCACCCAAGGACACACATGTGATTTTTCAACCAACTTTGGTGCGCCGGAGCATGTGCTTGCAGTTCAAATTTGAATTATGCACATTAAATCTCCAAAAACTCAATTAATGTATAAAAAAGGACAAACGAACCTAGAATAATTCCAAAATTTAACAGGGCACTCATATAGTTCTATGTTGCCTCTGTAAAGAAAATTAGGGGGGAGGCAGTGTATATTGTTTCGCACTCAAAGGTGACACGTTCCCTCTTAGAACCACGAGCCTTCTTGAGAGAAGCTCCGGTTTGCAAGAAGCTTATACCAAAACTTGTTCCAATTCGGACCAATTTTTTACCACAACATGTTAGTGCCATGACATGACACCATGCCAAGTTTCATGATTTCTAGGCGAGTTTTGGATTTACAAGAATTTAAAAAACCAAGTTTCTCGATGTTCTCGGCCGAGTCACGACGCCTAGATGTTTGAATTTCATTGCCATTTCTTGCATGGGACCTAGAAATTCACCCAAGGACACACATGTGATTTTTCAACCAACTTTGGTGCACCGGAGCATGTGGTTGCAGTTCAAATTTGAAATATGCACATCAAATGTCCAGAAACTCAATTAATGTATAAAGACGGCCAAATGAAACCGGAGTAATTCCAAAATTTAACAAGGCACTCATATAGTTCTATGTTTCCTCTGTAAGGAAAATTAGGGGGAGGCAGTGTATATCGTTTCGCACATAAAGGTGACACGTTCCCTCTCGAAACCACGAGGCTTGTTGAGAGAATCTCCGATTTTGCGAGAAGCTTATACCAAAACTTGTCCCAATTCAGCCAAACAGGGTTTAGATTATCCCGAGCATCTCGCTACCTAGACCATTGTACTCTGATTTGAATTTAACATAAAATCGATACAAATATTTGAATAGGAGATCGTATGGTACATGTAGTTCATAGTGAAATATGATTACTGCTATATGCATGTTTTTTGTTATCAAGATAATATTTAAATGATGGTATAACTTGACAACAATCGTATTCAAATAAGGAAGATTGATTCAAATTTATTACATATGGTAGACGACAATATATATGTTCATAGGCTGGAGTAAAATGTTCATATATGATGGAAGGTCAAGATGTTGGACTACATCCATTATAAACCGCAAGGTCACCTAACGATATATTAGAAATCAACATAACGTGGATTCAAAATTGAAATTTGAGATCCTGGCATTTGTAATCATATAAAAAGGGACATGAATCTTTCTTTTGGTGGGAATTGATTTGTTTCTTGTTGTTGTTCAGGGAAGTGCGAATCAATTTGGCACTATACAGGGTAATCTTGTTCTCCCGATTTTTTTACGTTTTTCTTGTAGTTTTTTCGATGGCATTTATACCAATATAGTTAAAGGGGACATGACTCTCTTGTGTCTTTTATGAATTGTTTTTTTTGTACACATTAAGTTTGTTCTGCTTAACATGGAATCCGTGCCTTGTTATCCCGAAATTTTCAAGCTCGAGTATCTTTTGTCTCATCTGCTTTGAAACTCCTACCTCTTCAACCCGCGCCGCGCCTTGTTATCCCGAAATTTTGACGCACGCGAAAACTCCCTCCTCATCCGAAATCGGTCCCGCAGCCCAGACACGTGAAATCTCCCTTCTACCCCTCAGCCAGAAATGGCGGCTCAATGTCGCGTGGTCAAAACCGGTGGGGGTACGCTGGTAACTTACCCTACATTTCGGACAAGCGCGTCCCTAAGCCTTGGCTCCCCTACCTTCCCCTTTGTCCCCCCCCCCCATTCGTACACTGAGGCCGCCAAAACACACGAAACCCCACGCTCCTCCGCCGGCCTCCCGACCACGGCCCAGTCGGAGACTCTTCCCCGACGACGTCGTCCACCGCAATAGTGCGTCGTTCCTCACCTACCGCACTGGATGAGGATCCGTCGTCGATCTTGTCGTCCTGCCGGATCAGCCACCCCGTCCTCCACCTCAAAGGAGTTGCCCCAATGTTCGCCTTGTATATCACGCCACCTCCATCCCCACATCACCGTCTTGACCTGCCCCACCGGAACCGCATCACCCGCACCAATTGCTCTGATGAAGCCGAGGCCAACTCAGTGCCACCAAGGAGGTTCTGCACTCACTGCTATATTTTATATTTTATTCGATCTCACGGGGCTGCCGGTGCTCGATATCGAGCAGCCATGGCAGGTCTCCATCGACGGCACCGTCGATGGCCACTTCATCCATGGCGTTTGAGGAAGTCCTAGATTAGGGGGTCCTCGGACAGCTGGACTATATACTTTCGCCAGACTGTTGGACTATGAAGATATAAGATTGAAGGCTTCGTCCCGTGTCCGGGTGGGACTCTCCTTTGCGTTGAAGGCAAGCTTGGCAATTCGGAAATGTAGATCTCCTTCTCTATAACCGACTCTGTGTAACCCTAGCCCCCTCCGTGTCTATATAAACCGGAGGGTTTAGTCCGTAGGACAACAACAATCATAATCATAGGCTACCTTCTAGGGTTTAGCCTTTATGATCTTGTGGTAAATCAACTCTTGTAATACTCATATCATCAAGATCAATCAAGCAGGAAGTAGGGTATTACCTCCATCGAGAGGGCCCGAACCTGGGTAAACATTGTGTCCCCCGCCTCTTGTTACCATCAGCCTTAGACGCACAGTTCGGGACCCCCTACCCGAGATCCGCCGGTTTTGACACCGACATTGGTGCTTTCATTGAGAGTTCCACTGTGCCGTCATGATAAAGGCTTGATGTCTCCTTCGATCGTCGGCAACGATGCGATCTAGGATGAGGTTTTTCTCCCCGGACAGATCTTCGTATTCGGCGGCTTCGTACTGCGGGCCAACTCGCTTGGCCATCTAGAGTAGATCGATAGCTATGCCCCTGGCCATCAGGTCAGATTTGGAAGCTTGAACTACACTACCGATATCCATGGAGACTTCATCTTCGACGGATTCAAGCTCATGCCAGGCGCGCCACACAGTCACGACGAGCATGACTTAGCTCTGCCATCGGACGGTGTTCGGGAGATCGCACCTGCGGTTACTCCAGCCCTCAAATCCGGAGCAGATCGTGCCATCCGAGGACGGGTGGATGGACCCCGCCTCGGAGGCCGCACACTCAGCGGCGATGGAGACGAATAGTGACTTCACCTCCTATGAGACCTATGTTACTGGACCCTTGGCTTCGTCCCCGGCCACAGGCTCCGATCCGCCTGCATCCGTGCCTATCCAATCTGATTGGGCACTGATCATGGAGTTTACCTCCGCGGATATTTTTCATCACTCGCCCTTGGGCGGTGTGCTAGATTCATTGAGGTCTCTCTCCTTGTCAGGAGACCCTTGGTCGTACTATGTCCGGCTTGAGTGGGAAGCGGACGACAAAGAAATTCATTCCCCACCCTCCACCCACTTAATAGCCACTGTCCACGACTTAACCGACATGCTTGATTTCGGCTCCGAAGACATCGACGGTATGGACGACGATGCAGGAGAAGAACAGGAACCACCACCCACAAGACGCTGGATAGCCACCTCATCATATGATATATATACATATATATATATGGTGGACACCCCCAAAGAAAGTGATGGCAATAAGGCAACAGAGGATAATCCCCTCGAGAAGCAATCTAAGCATCGGCGTCATCAGCGCCGCTCTAAGCCCCGCCATAGCAAAAGTAGCGATACCGGCACAAGAGACAATAACACTACGGATAGTGCCGAAGACAAAGACAATCCCCTCCAGCCAGGCTTCGAGTGGGAGTATGGGCAAGCCAGCCCTAAGGAACAGGCGACAGACGGAGAATCAGAGGATGACAATTACATGCCCCTCTCCGAAGATGAGGTGAGCCTCGGCGACGAAGAATTCATCGTGCCTGAGGATCCCGTCGAGCAGGAGCGCTTCAAGCACCGGCTTATAGCCAAAGCAAAAAGCCTGAAGAAAAAGCAGCAACAGCTTCAAGCTAATCAAGATCTACTAGCAGATAGATGGACCGAGGTCCTGGCAGCCGAGGAATATGAACTCGAACGCCCAACCAAAAGTTACCCAAAGCGCAGGTTGCTGCCCCAACTCAAGGAGGAAGCATTAAAGCCTACACTACCAGCGTATGATGCGACTGACCGCCCACCTCCTGGCCGAGACAAAGCAGCGCATCATCTCGAAGTCCAGCCCGCACCCCGTCACCAGTCAAACAAAAACACAAAGGACCGGGGCTACACGCAGGACCTGTGAGACGTATTGGAAAACAAAGCAGGACATACAAGATCGATCTACGGATCATGGGGGCATGCCCCAACGCGTGACGGAGACCCTCACGTCGAATATACTAAAAGCAAATCCGGCCGGGTCGAATACAGCAGACAAGACTTATTTGAACTACGTCGCGATATAGCCCAGCATAGAGGCGCCGCACACCCCCTATGCTTCACTGATGAAGTAATGGACCATGAATTCCCAGAAGGGTTTAAACCCGTGAACATTGAATCATATGATGGTACTACAGACTCCACGGTATGGATAGAGGATTTCTTCCTCCACATCACATGGCCCGCGGGGATGATCTACACGCCATCAAGTATCTCCCACTAAAACTCAAAGGGTCGGCTCGACATTGGCTGAATAGCTTGCCGGCAAACTCCATCGAAAGTTGGGAGAACCTGGCAGATGCATTCCTAGACAACTTCCAGGGCACTTATGTGCGACCACCGGATGCTGATGATTTAAGTCACATAACCCAACAGCTCGGAGAGTCAGCCAGGAAATTCTGGATTCGGTTCCTAACTAAAAAGAACCAAATTGTCGACTGTTCGGGTGACGAGTGGCTTGCTCGACATCTCGACCAAGAGAAGCCAAAATCCATGGAAACCCTCATGACACTCATGACCCGCTTTTGCGCGGGGGAGGATAGTTGGTTGGCCCATAGCAACAACACATCAAGCAATCCTGGCACATCAGAGGCCAGAGATAGCAACGATGAACCCCGATGCAACAAACACAAGCGTCGCAGAAATGGTGGTAACGCCAAAGACACGACAGTCCATGCCTGATTTAGTGGCTCTAAGTCTGGTCAGTGGAAAGGGCCATTCAAAAATGACAATTCGGGCCCGTCCAGTCTGGACCGCATACTCGACCGTCCATGCCAAATTCATGGCACCCTAGGAACACCAGCCAATCATACCAACAGAGAATGCTGGGTCTTCAAACAAGCCGCAGGTGCCAAAAACAAGGAGAAGGGGTCTCAAAGCAATGATGGCGACGATGAGCCCAGATCACCGAATACAGGAGGACAAAAGAAATTTCCCCAGCAAATCCAAATGGTGAACGTGGCAAACGCCATCCACACTCCCAACCCGGACCGGATGGGCACCCTTAGGGATGTCGACTTAACGGAACCAGATGCCCCACAATATAAACTAGGGCCGATTACCTTCAACCACAGGGATCGTCCGGTTAATACTAATCAGGCAATTCAGCCGCACTAGTCCTTGACCCAATAATTGACGGGTTCCACCTCACACGAGTCCTTATGGACGGAGGCAGCAGTCTAAACCTGCTTTAATGGGACACAACGCGCAAGATGGGCATCGATCATTCATTGATCAAGCCCACTAAAGCCACCTTTAAAGGTATTATACCAGGTGTGGAGGCCAGCTGTACAGGCTCCATCGCCCTTGAGGTAGTCTTCGGATCACCGGGAAATTACCCGTGCCGAAGAGTTAATCGTCCCCTTTCGCAGTGATTATCAGGCACTGCTCGGACGAACCGCGTTCGCTCGATTCAATGTGGTGCCACATTATGCCTACCATAAGCTCAAGATGCCTGGTCCGTGCGGTGTCATCGCGGTTAATGGCAAGGTCGAACTCCCCCTCGGTACCAAAGAGTATATCGCTGCTTTATACGCAGAAGCAAGGAATGGCACCTTTCTATCAGACCTCGAGTCGACGGCCAAGCTCCCGGACACTGCCAAAGGACTCTGAACTACTTCGCGGCAGGATAGCCCGGCTCATCCAGAGCTCAATTAAACACTCCGGCGAAAGCCAGGACAGGCCACATACTGCGGCTCAACCGCTCTGTGGCACACAAACAGTTCTTTCATTTTCTTTATAGGTTCATTTTTTTCCTAGGCCAGGACCGGCGATATGGAAACAGCCCGAACGAGCAAGGGAACCTTTTGATACTCCCCTCAATGACCATCCGACTGCACTCCGGATCCGCACACATCTTCTTCCCGCCTGGTCTCAGTATGTTCCGCAGTCACTTTCTCTTTTATTACGTCACATGTACTCATATGCATCGACGTATTATTCAAATACAACATGTGGATTTATATGACGCTTATCTGCCGTTATCTCTTATTGAAACTCTTTTGTCAAATGGCATCCGTACACCGCGATATGCCTTAATATGCCAGGGGCTTCGTTTTACCCATAATACGACAATAAAGTTCGAACACCTTCATGGTAGTTCGGCACCCCGAACTTATAGCATTATATGCATCAGTTCCAAATCATGTCTTGGGTCAAATGTTGGGTTTGCCCAGCTCCCGTGTTTTGCTGCCTTACGTTTCACTATATCGGCTAAGGCGGCACAGGGAGAACTACTGTGGTTGTGTCCTAGTTCTTTCGGACGAGCACCTCAGTAGAGAAAGCTGAAAACTGACTGTCATGATACGGTGAGAGCTGGTCAGCTGTTCGAGAGGTTGTAAAATCTTTAAGGATCCATTCCGCATAACGCCATAAATGCAGCGTGCGATGGATCGGCTTTTCTTCTGATCAGGTGCTTATAAAGCCCCTCGTGCGGTCTTCCAAACACCAGGGGCTGCGCCTACCTTCCTTTTCTAAAGCTCCGATGGCTAAGTGAGAGTGATAAAGCCCTATAGTCCGATTGCCTGGTTCGTCGTGCTGAACACCTCCTTCGAAGGACCCAAAACTGGGATAAAGAGTGATCAGATTTATCCCGAACACCCCTATACTTCCTACGTGGGGGCAGAAGGCGACGACTGGCCAACTCTCAGCATTAATATATGAAACGGCCGCACAGGAGGATAAACTTTCATATAATAGGCAATAAATAATAGAAATGACCTTGTTCAACATTACAAAGGACAACATGATTGTATTCATGGAAATATAATGTCCTTGGTGCATTGCACCGCTGCAAGGCAGGATCCTTTCAGGACACTTTCATAATATAACTCAGGCTTGCGGTGCTCCTTTCCCTCCGGCGGTCCCTTGGTCACTAGCTTTTCAGCATCCATCTTCCCCCAGTGCACCTTTGCACGGGCGAAGGCCATTCGCGCACCCTCTATACAGACCGACCACTTGACGACATCCAGTCGAGGGGAGGCACTCGCAAGCCGCTTCACAAGCCCGAAGTAGCTGCCTGGAATTGGCTCAACGGGCCATAGCCGGATAATCAAATCCTTCATGGCTAGCTCGGCCGCCTTCTGCAGTTTGATCAACTGTTTCAGTTGATCGGCAAAAGGCACCGGACAATTCGGTGCCAGATATTGTGACCAGAAGAGCTTATCCGCAGTGTTCCTTTCTTCGGCTCGGTAGAATTGTGCGGCATCAGATATGCTGCATGGCAGCTCTGCAAATACCCCTGGAGAAATCCGAACTCAAGATTAGAAACATGATTTTCTCCCCAAATACTTGCCTTACATGGAACAAGCCTTACCCGCCGCAATCTTCCTTGCCTCTTGGATCTCCTGCAGGGCACCTCGGGTTTCCCCCTGAGCATCGCATGCAGCCTGATGAGCCTTGGTCAGTTCGGATTCTTTCTCTGTTAGACTCTGCTCCAAGGCCTCACATCTTTTCACCACCTCTTGAAGCTCCTGCTCAGCTTCAATAATCCTGGCCTCGTGCTTCTCACGAAGAGCCCGCTCTGCGGCTGCCTTTCTCTCGGCCTCGGCAATAGCCTTCTTAAGAGCCTCGACTTCGGTCATCACCCATGGCCCAAATCACAAAACATATTTTAAATTCGTTCGCATTGAACGTGAGCAAGGTTTGTGCATACCTTGTCTATCCTCCAACTGCCTTTTCAACTGGTCTAATTCTTCTGTAGCCCGCTCCAGACTTTGATTTAGTCCGGAGACCTTAGCGTATGAGAGCCGGCAGTCGCTACAGATGCCTGTTTATAAAAGAAGAGAGGTAAATGTCATCAAGTGAGTCTCCTACGAACGTAGATTTGATCCTCTATCCGGTTCTTTCTCTCACCAAACAGTGTATCAGGGGATACTATCTATACTGTGACACTCTTCGAAACCTCATAAAACATACCTCAAAGCCTCTTATAAGGCTAATATAGGCTTCATTCAGTCCACTCTCCGCAGACTGAATCTTCTCAATCACCCCACCCATAAGGGCACGGTGTTTATCGACGATGGAGGCGCTTTTCAGTGCCGCCAATAAAGTATCCAGCACCTCTAGTTGGACAGAGGTTGTCGGTGGAACAGGTACACCCCCTCTAGCCAAGGGAGGCAGCTTGCCTGATTCTGGAACCATATTGGTCTCTAGAATTGCGTCCGGCTGGGGGCCCAATTCAAGATGGCTCCCGCAGACGACGCCCATGGGAGCCTTCTCTCCCATGTGTCCGGCCCCTGAAGTTTGACCTCCTAGCGCCACCTTTGCAATCTTTTCCCCCCTCCTTGGCCTTGGTCCTCCTGGGACAAAGCCTCGGTGTCATTCACGTGTTTGGGGGAAGGGGCCTTCGGGGGTGTCCCGCTCTCCATAGCGTCCGAGCCTAGCAAATCCTCCGACGAGGATTGCTCCGCGCGGGACCTTGCCGGACTACAAAAAGTATGGCCCAGATTAAAATATTATTCCATGATGAGTCTGGACACGTAAACGTGTTTGGATTTTATGTACTCACGAGTTCACCAGGGGCTGAGCCCTGGGATCCCACTCCGGGCTGCTATCAGCGGCGGTGGACTCCTCTGGAAGAGGAGTTTTTCCCTTCTTAGGCGACTCGGCCTCCAACGTTGTGAGGTTGTCCTTTTCTTTCTTCCCCCCGTTGGGGATTCGTCTTCCTCCTCCTCCTTGTCCTCTTCGGAGGAAGAACGGGCATTGGAGTCTTTGGATATCGTGTCCGAGGCGCCACGATGACAGAGGCCTCCCCTGGTCTTCTTGGCCCCTCTCTCGGCCTTCTTCTTCGGCGCCTTGTAGGGCGTCGGGACCAGCATCTTCGTTAGAAGTGGGCTGGCCGGTTCTTCTGGTAGCGGGGCCGGACAGTAGATCCGCCCTGCCTTCTTCGTCCAGCCCTAGGAGAGTTGTGGAAAACACATTAAGCGTTTCCCTTGGGTTATGCGAATAAAACTTATAATGGCTTACCGAACTTGCAGGGCGGGACAGGTGGTACCCGCGGTCCTCGGCTGAGTCCGGCCATGATTTGCCGGACTTAAAAAGCACCTTCCAGATGTCTTTGTGTGAGGAGCCAAAGAGCTCTTGCAGGGTCTGGTGCTTGGCCGGGTCGAATTCCCATAAATTGCAAGCCCGGTGTTGACAAGGAAGGATTCGGCGAACTAACATCACCTGGACTACATTGACATGTTTGATATTCTTGTCTTCCATATTCTTGACGCGCATCTGGGGGGCTAACAGCTCGTCGGACGAAGACCAACCCAGGCCCTTCTTGGGCCAGGACGTAAGCCGCAGGGGGGCTCTGGATCAGAATTCAGGAGCAGCGGCCCATTTCGTGCCACGCGACTCAGTGATGTAAAACCACTGCTGCTGCCACACTTTGACGGAATCATTGAAAGTACCTATTGGCCATGTGACGTTGGGCATCTTGCTCACCATGGCGCCTCCGCACTCGGTGTGCTCACCACCCACTACCTTGGGCTTCACATTAAAGATCTTCAGCCATAAGCCGAAGTGTGGTGAGATGCACAAAAGGCCTCGCACACGACGATGAACGTCGAGATGTTGAGGAAGGAATTGGGGGATAGATCATGAAAATCGATCCCATAGTAATACATGATGCCATGAACGAATGGATGGAGGGGAAACCCCAGCCCGTGGACAGAATGAGGGAGGAAAACAACCCTCTCATGGGGTTCCGGAGTAGGGACGATCTGTCCTGCCGTCGGAAGATGGTGGCTGATTTTCTGGGCCAGGTACCCGGCCTCCCGAAGCTTTTTGATATCCTTCTCCTGGACGGTAGAGGCCATCCATTTGCCTCCTGCTCCGGATCTAGACATTTTCGGAAGGCCTTTGTGGCCGGAGAGGATGAACGCTTGGGCATTGGGGCTCGAGCGGAGGGGAATGAATAAGCAGGAGAAGAAGGCATGGGTGAAAAAGGGGAGTCCTTATCTCCTCATAAAGGCGGCAGGGATCTAGCGCCTCCCCACATGCTCGGTAAACTCGCTTATTTCCCAAGCGTCGCGCTAAAGACGCGGTTGGATTACCCATACCCGTATTGATGAGAATCCTGTGATAGGGGGACACGATCTCTGCTTCGATAAGACATGCCCATAAAACCGCCTCGCGACATGCGCAGTAGCTGGTTAGGGAGAACGGTTTGAATAAAGACCAGATCGTGGTGTGGTGTCACGTTAGGAAAAGTTGTCAGCGGATTATATTTGTGGAATATTGTACTCTCTGCGGTTGTGTCAGGACCCCAATACCAAGTCACATCGATCTAGCCGGTAACACGTCATATCACTTTGCGGCCTCACGCACAGTATTCCCATGGATGTCGCCTTACCATGGCCAGGGACCGTTTGCGCCTTTTGGCTCACGTATATGATAGTGTCGCTAGCATCCATATGACAGGGAACCCAGGCCGACATGGCTAGTCGTGAACCCAAAACGGCACTAACCTATGGGGACAGGCATACATGAATCACATCGAGCATGTTGGTCAGCAGCGTGTGAATCTGGGTTGTAGCACTGGGCTAACAGGACTCCAGGAACCCGGGCTGTAGCAGGCTAGGCAGGACTCCGAATGTCACCGCGTGACATTTCCCCGAAGGGGCAGACATAGGAACGAAGTGAAACACATGCCGGCTAGTCAAGTGTCCTGAGCAGTAGTGCTGGGTTAACAGGACTCCGGTGAACCAGGCTGTAGCGGACTACTATGGCTCATGGAAGCACTAGACTACATTTCCCCATAAGAGAGGCTGCCAAGGATAAACAACTAGATTGTCGGATCCCACACATACCAAGCATTTCAATCATACACACAATATGCTCGATATGTGTAAATACAATATGGCATCACAACATAACTCTACAACTCAAGTATTATTCATTAGGCTCCGAGGAGCGAGAAATACAAACATGGGTCTCATGACCCAACATTCAGAGCATACAAACCAAAGCACATGCGGAAGCTTAACATGTCTGAGTACAGACATCTATAAATGAAAAAGGCTGAGAAGCCTGACTATCTACCAGATCCTGCCGAGGGCACAAGATTGAAGCTGAGGTATCATGCTAAACGTCGAAGCCCACGCGGAACTACTAGCGAGACTGAAATCTCTCTGCAAAACATTAATTAAGCAAACGTGAGTACAAAGGTACTCAGCAAGACTTACATCAGAACTAGCTACATATGCATCAGTATCAACAAGGGGGGGTGGTGGAGTTTAACTGCAACAAGCCAGCTTTGACTTAGTAGCTAACCTGAACTACGACTGCAAGCAACTCTTTTGAGGTGGCGCACACGAGTCCACATATTCACCATTCAATACACCACTATGGATCCGCTCCCGTCTCCCTACGAGAAGGCCATCCATAGCACTCACACTTATCTTGCGAGTTTTAGAGTATCCACTTTCACTTGTCTATGAACTGTTATAGGCAACCCAGAAGTCCTTCACCGCGGACACGGCTATTCGAATAGATCATTTATAACCCTGCAGGGGTGTACTTCGTCACACATGTTTCCACCACTTAGCGTCTGCACACGACATGTGCTCGGCAGACTTCAAGCGAAAGCCGACGTGGGTGTAGACCACGACCTGACTAACCAAACGAGTCTCTAGTCCAGGTTTATCGCCTATTCGGGTTCCATCCGCAAGGAAATCCGGCCGGGATGTCCTCAACGGCCCCAACCGACGTGTACAGGGTCCCGAGACACCAAACGGGCGCCCGGCATACCCGGCCATAGTTTATCTACCGCATCATAGACCACCCCTAGGGTCAGCGCTACGCACGGCCGCCAACACATAACCTACAAACAGCAGAAACTAGTTGCAACTCCTGGACAAAGGACGAGAGGGGTCAATAAGTCAAGCGGGGTCATATTTTAGGGCACAATGTGTGGTAGTAGCTGTTTCATGGATCACAAACACAGAACTCAGTTCCTGAGGACGGTTTCAGTGAGACAACCCACCATGTACTCCTACATGGCCTCTCACCGCTACCTTTACCAAATCGTGTTCACACACTTAGCTCACACACCGTAGGACATGTTTACACACCTCCGATTCATCCCCGATGAACCAGACCTGACACGACTCTATGCAATAACAGGCATGACAAACAAGAATGAATGAGTACGCACATCAGGGCTCAAACAACTCCTACTCATGCTAGTGGGTTTCATCTATTTACTGTGGCAATGACAGGTCATGCAGAGGAAAGGGGTTCAACTACCGCAACATGTAACAGTTGAATTGTTGTTGTCCTAATGCAGTAAAAGAGAGCAGGAGCGAGAGAGTGGGATTGTATCGGAATGAACAAGGGGTTTTTGCTTGCCTGGCACTTCTGAAGATATCATTGGGTCTTCATCAGTGTCAACGATCACAGCGTCGGTACAACGTCTATCGAGAGGGGACAAATACCGGCAACAGAGAAAGAAACACAATCAATGCAATGCACAATATGATGCATGATCATGACATGTCAATATGCTGTGGTTTGAGCTAATGCAACTAGCAACATGTTAAATGGACTTGGTTTGAACCCTAGGTTCAATCAAACTCCATATGTGAGAGTTTAAATTCTATTTATGTGAATTGGCCTAAACAGCAGCCATAAGTTGTTCTAACATGCATGAAAATGCCATAAACAGATTCCTTGAATTTTTCTGATAATTTTTCATATATAAATTATTTCATTTGGAGTTACGGTTTAATTTCTATGATTTTTTGAAGTTTAAGTCATTTTCTGGAATTCCTGGATTATTTTAAAATCCAGAAAATCACGTACTGCATCAGCATGATGATAGCACGACGTCAGCAAGGTCATCAGGGTCAAAACTGACCCGTGGGGTCCATTGGCTAGTGAGTCAGACACTAATCCCGCGTTGACTTGGGCTTTGACCCGCTACGGGGCCCGTTGTCAGCGTCTAAAAGTGGTTTAGCTGGCGGTGATTAGCACTAATTATGCAGACTTGTCAGCACGCCGGAGTTTGGTCGGCGGCGACCTCAAGCGCGGCGGAGTCCACTCGGGATTGAGCTACGGGCGACGGTTTTGCGGCTATGGGTTGCTGGCACACGCGCGCATCCAGTGGTGGCAGCGACTGGAGCTGGGGTGGCCTGTAGCAGCGGCGGCGGCGAGTTGGGTGGCGGCCGGAGTTCGGTCGGTAATGGTTTGGGCGATGCCGAGCAAGGGAGGAGCCGTGGTTAGTCGTGTTTGACTCACGGAAGTGCGGTGAGTGCAATGGTGAGCTCGAACGCTAGGTTGTGCGGCCGTAGCTACGATGGCAACATGGCCGGCGGCGGGGAGCTTCGAGCTCGATCGGAAGACGGGGCTAGGGAACAGGAACAGAGGGGGAGAGCGAGGCGGAAACAACAGGAGCTCACAGGGAGGTCGAAGAACGGCTCAGCGGGCTTGGGGACGTCCTCGGTGGCGCGAATCGACCGGTGGTGACCCACGGGTCCGAGGAGGAAGAAGAGATTGGAGTCGTCATCACGGAGCTCCTGGCGGCGCCTGGATTGGTGCAGAGGACGCGGGGGTCGAGGCGGTTCCTCTGGACCCATCGGGGAGGCACGGGATGGACGGTGGCCGTGGTAAATTGCGTCGGCGACGACGAGCTCCTCTCGGGTGTGCTCGGGAGAGGGAGCAGAGGGCGAGGGGGAGAGCAGAGAGAGGGAGAGGAGCGAGGGGCCACGGGGTGTCTCCATGGCGTCGCTAGAAGGCCCGGGGAGGAAGTAGGAGGTGGCCAAGGCGGCGTCGGCGCGCTCCAGCGAGCTGCTTCGTGCGCTAGCGCGGGGAAGAAGACGCCCGTGCCCCTGGTGGGCTGGCTGGGCCAGCTGGGCCGCCAGGTGGCGCCAGGTAAGGAAACTCTCTCTCTCCTTCTATGAGTTTTTCTGTTTTCTATTTATTTGATATGTTAGGAGTTAGTAATAATACTAACTCATTTCCATAAATCCTGGGATATATTTTGGGCTTTATTTGAAATATTTACGACTGCCAAAAATTGTTTCCAGGATTATTCGAGCATTTAAAATATTTATATTGATTAAATGCCCAAATTCAAATACCTAGTGATTTAATTCAAAGCCCAAATGTGTCCAGCAAAAATGCAAATCATCTTGGGTAGATTCTTCCACCTTAAACCAGAGATGATGAACATTTTTAAAAGGCATCTTGAGTTCATTGAAAATATTTTTATTTGAAACTATTTGAATTGCATTTGTGCTAGGGCTTGACCATCCCCATTTCAGAGTTTCATAAAACTTAAACATGATGACATGATGATCATGCAAGGTCAAGCAAAGGCTAAGGCTAGGGCTGTGACAACTCACCCCTACTAAACAAGAATCTCGTCCCGAGATTCAAGCCGTGAGGTAAGAAGACAGAGGGACACAAGCTAACACAATCTTCACGATCCAAATGTCTTTCTCGAGGATGTTGATTCATTGCATTACCTTGATCTCGACGTCTTGCTTTGAGAACTACATCCAACATGACAACGAGTAGAATGGGAGAATTTAAGAAGAATCGACCTTCCTGAGATTCGAGCAACTTAGGATCATCTTAATGATCACAAGATCAACTCATGGAATGAGACATAGTAACATCTCTCGAGCTGAGACACGAAGCATACACCTAAAGGGATGGAGTGAAACGGTTGGCGAAGGTTCACTAGGTAGGCAACCATTCCATACTCGAATAAGATGGAGCATGAATTTCAAAGTAGCAAGGAGATATTTGCCATGATTTCGTAACGTGATACCTCGGAGAAGGTGACTCGTATAATTATTCCCTTAAGTGGCAAAAATAATTACTTTTGATTCGGAGATCATTGAAACTCTTTATACCAGCCTAAGGCAATCACAATCGATCATTTGAAGGAGTTCGAAAGAATGACATACTCGGACTAGAATGGATGATGTGGACTACCTTGTTGAAGACAACACAATGGATGATTTTTGCTTATCACCGGAAATGGATGGGACCCATGACAAGTCCACTTTTGAAGATGATCCTGAAGAACAACTACTAAGGTGCAAGCTGGGAACAAAATGCAAATGTTGGGAATGATTCTGGTAACTGGGGAAGAACTCAATAGTCGAGAGTGAGTCCACTGTTTGAAAAGGTTATAGCATAACCGAGGAAACTAGAAGCAAATCCCAGTTAACGTCAACGGTAAAACCTGGTGCTTGCGCGTGCCCTCAAGAACTTGAGCATCTCCATATTCATCAAGGTTTTACCAATATCCGTGTCAAGGATCCTGGCAACACAACATACCACCATGATGAATGGTGATGGGTGATGCAGATGCAAAGGAAGATAACACTTTCTCAGATTTCACCTTGGCGAGGCCAAGGGAACAAAATCTAGATGATCGACCGAGAGACATATAGCACTCCGCTTCTAATGTTCTCCTTGATGTGCTAGTGTATCCCATTCATAGATATGGTTTGATATATAGAACATCAAGTAAAAGATCGGACTTTGGGAGCACAAGAATCCATAAGGATTAACTACGGAGGTAAATCCTACGAAATCCTCATGGGAAGGTGGCCAACTTTCTTCAATCGAGATACTACAATAATAGGTCTTCCGGCTGGATGTGTTGGCCACGACATCCACTTTATCGATTATCGAGAGACCAATATTATAGTTCTTGGAAAATGCTCCAACCATCATATCTGCTGAGATTCAGATCTGGTTGGTGTCGGGATATTCCAGACTCATCGAGTCTAGAAAGGAAAATGAAGTTTTGCAACACAAATCGACGAGACGACATTGCGAGATTCTCGGGGGAATGAACTATGGTAGTAAGCTCCAAAACATGAGCCGGTTCTGCTACAAGCATGTGAAAACGCTATCCTAGACAAGCATGGTCACCTAGTAGTCTTAAAATGAAACACTGCCGAGTTCAGGGGGAACCATCAACGAGGATATCGAAGTCCTTGCGTAGGTCTAACTCTTAAGAAGAAACTTCTTCTCCTTGAACAAATCAATCAGTGGCTTGGTGTGCTAGGGATACATATAGAATGTAGATGATCAGTCTATCAGACCATAGAATACTTCGCACATGCATGACTGACTTGGGATGATTCCAGAGGAAGCAAAAACAAACTTTCTCAAATTCACGGCGGCAACTTACATCATATGCACATGAATTAGAGGAAGTCACATCTTTCAACCGGACATATGCTTCATGATCGGGACATGAGGGCAATGCTTATAAAGTTTCCAACACTAGTGTAATGTTCAACGTGAATCATGGGGGAGACAAAATGCTGCTGATGGGCTCAACAACAACTCATCGGAATCTCCATATCACTGGACTTCCACCATCATGTGAACACGGTGATAGCATTGGTCAGACCAAAAGATGTAATGGTGTATGCTCGAGGGATCAACCAAGAGTAAGACAACATTACGAACATCGTTGGTTCTGATTTGATTTGACGATAGCCCACACTCAAATCAAGGGATTGATAAGGCAATAGCGCCGACAATTGATCACGTGGATCAATCGATGAAGATATTATCTTTCTTCAACACAGATACAAGATATCCCTTAGGGATGAGCGTGATAGGACAAGCTTTTATCTTCAAACTCTCCAAGTTGTGGTTAAGCTTAACCAACCAGCTCAGGGGTATCCAACACAGATTCCTGGAGAAGAGGGTGGCTACAAGAAACCAACTTGATCACGAACTCAACATAGCGATCAGGTGACAGCCGGGTGATACCTCCGAGAAGATATTCGGAAAATCACGAACCACCGATATGTTATTAAGCTCGAGAACATTCTTGCTTTTCAGGGCAAGACGATATGATCAAGGAGCAAGGGATTATCACAGTCCTAACTCATTGGTCGATGAGTGCACCCGGAAATATGGACTGGGTAGCACGATCAATCTTAGGATGGTGATTTAATTACCAGCACGCTAAGAATGAGAGTATCGTCCATTAACTACCAAGCAACGGAGTTGCTAGGAATATTGCTTTCACACATCACGGTTCACTTGTCGGCATTCCAGTTATAATAATACGGAACTGAGGAATGAACAATGATGGCAAGAAGTATTACTGCGTCAAGAATTCATAAGAGGTGGTGCAATTCTCATGACAGTCCTGACATAAAAGGGGTAATACTCCAGGGTAGAACAGAGCAAAAGCTGGATGGCATTTGATCTGCAGAACACAACTACTTTGACCCAATCCTGGATATGGATGAGGTACTGGAGTTTGTTTCTCCTAGTCATTCTGAAATAGAATGGCTTGACGGACCACAAGAATAATAGGCATCGATGAACATGAATGCACAACTATTCCTGACTATCAATTTATAGATGATGGTCGGAATGCAGCTGAGAATGGACAACTCAAGGAGCATATAACATTTTGAGTTGTGGATTCATGGGTTAGTATGTCGAACGAGTTCAACATTTTTCTTCCGGACAACCCATGCAGAAAGGTAGAACTGGCAGAATCACAATTATGAATGGAGAACTCCTCGGGAGTACTCTAATAGTGATCTTTTGGTTCAAAGAACTTCTGCCTTAATGGTTCATGGTATTTGGAAGAAGGAAATACCACGGACCTCGAGGACTATCGCAAAGGTTACTAATATCTTAAGGGAACTAGCAAATACTAACGACATGAAGTAGGGTGAATCTCGGGTTCAAAAACCCAGCAATAGAATATCTACTACTAAATGGCATCACGGGATGCTTTCAAGAATGATGGCCAGAATCATCACACTGGGATACAAAGCATTGCTAGATTAGTAGGTGACTCCCTAGAACACCTACGGTCATAATAATAGCTCCGGCATATATGTCGAGACAATAAATTACCTCAACGCACCGGTTAGTGTGCTTATTCTGACCATAAAGGACATCGGGAACGGAAAGAAAGGATTGCAAATGCATCAGATTATCTAGAAACCTGGGATGACTCGGACAACATAACGGCTGTAAATGCTCAAAAGATTTGAGACATCCTTCAAAATGGTGGCATAACCACTCAAAAACACAATATCAAGGTTCTGAGGCCAGCTATGAACATATGGAAGTAGTAAGAACTGAACTGAGGCTTGAAACTATCAATTCTATAAGTCTATGGATTAGTAACACGTCATCCTGATAGATAGATGAGAAGGCCTAGTTCTTAATCCCCGTAGAAAAGAAGAGGTTGACTCAGATCAGAAGGCATAGGGTAAAGGAGTAAACAGAGCCTTACGTTCCCTTCCACAATCAATTCCCTTACATAACTAAAGCATTTCTAGACTCGACTTCGACCAGTTTGGCTTGGTAATCCTACAGGCAGTTAGGCTCTGATACCAACACTGTCAGGACCCCGATTCCAAGTCACATCGATCTAGCCGGTAACACGTCATATCACTTTGCGGCCTCACGCACGGTATTCCCATGGGTGTCGCCTTACCATGGCCCGGGACCATTTGTGCCTTTTGGCTCACGTATATGATAGTGTCGCTAGCATCCATATGACAGGGAACCCGGACCGACATGGCTAGTCGTGAACCCAAAGCGGCACTAACCTATGGGGACAGGCATACATGAATCACATCGAGCATGTCGGTCAGCAGCGTGTGAATCCGGGCTGTAGCACTGGGCTAACAGGACTCCGGGAACCCGGGCTGTAGCAGGCTAGGCAGGACTCCGAATGTCACCGCGTGACATTTCCCCGAAGGGACAGACATAGGAACGAAGTGAAACACATGCCGGCCAGTTAATTGTCCTGAGCAGTAGTGCTGGACTAACAGGACTCCGGTGAACCGGGCTGTAGCGGACTACTATGGCTCATGGAAGCACTAGACTACATTTCCCCATAAGAGAGGCTGCCAAGGATAAACAACTAGATTGTCGGATCCCACACATACCAAGCATTTCAATCATACACACAATATGCTCGATATGTGTAAATACAACATGGCATCACAACATAACTCTACAACTCAAGTATTAGTCATTAGGCTCCGAGTAGCGAGAAATACAAACATGGGTCTCATGACCCAACATTCAGAGCATACAAACCAAAGCACATGCGGAAGCTTAACATGTCTGAGTACAGACATCTATAAATGAAAAAGGCTGAGAAGCCTGACTATCTACCAGATCCTGCCGAGGACACAAGATCGAAGCTGAGGTATCAGGCTAAACGTCGAAGTCCACGCGGAACTACTAGAAAGACTGAAATATCTCTGCAAAACATAAATTAAGCAAACGTGAGTACAAAGGTACTCAGCAAGACTTACATCAGAACTAGCTACATATGCATCGGTATCAACAAGGGGGTGGTGGAGTTTAACTGTAGCAAGCCAGCTTTGACTTAGTAGCTAACCTGAACTACGACTGCAAGCAACTCTTTTGAGATGGCGCACACGAGTCCATATATTCACCATTCAATACACCACTATGGATCCGCTCCCGTCTCCCTACGAGAAGGCCATCCATAGCACTCACACTTATCTTGCGAGTTTTAGAGTATCCACTTTCACTTGTCTATGAACTATTATAGGCAACCCAGAAGTCCTTCACCGCGGACACGGCTATCCGAATAGATCATTTATAACCCTGCAGGGGTGTACTTCGTCACACATGTTTCCACCACTTAGCGTCTGCACACAACATGTGCTTGGCAAGCTTCAAGCAAAAGCCGACGTGGGTGTAGACCAGGACCTGACTAACCACACAAGTCTCTAGTCCAGGTTTATCGCCTATTCGGGTTCCATCCGCAAGGAAATCCGGCCGGGGTGTCCTCAACGGCCCCAAACGATGTGTACAGGGTCTCGAGACACCAAACGGGCGCCCGGCATACCCGGCCACAGTGTATCTTCCGCATCATAGCCCACCCCTAGGGTCAGCGCTATGCACGGCCGCCAACACATAACCTACAAACACCAAAAACTAGTTGCAACTCCTGGACAGAGGACGAGAGGGGTCAATAAGTCGAGCAGGGTCATATTTCAGGGCCCAATGTGTGGTAGTAGCTGTTTCATGGATCACAAACACAGAGTTCCTGAGGACGGTTTCAGTGAGACAACCCACCATGTACTCCTACATGGCCTCTCACCGCTACCTTTACCAAATCGTGTTCACACACTTAGCTCACACACAGTAGGACATGTTTACACACCTCCGATTCATCCCCGATGAACCAGACCTGACACGACTCTATGCAATAGCAGGCATGACAAACAAGCATGAATGAGTAGGCACATCAGGGCTCAAACAACTCCTACTCATGCTAGTGGGTTTCATCTATTTACTGTGGCAATGACAGGTCATGCAAAGGAAAGGGGTTCAACTACCGCAACATGTAACAGTTGAATCGTTGTTGTCCTAATGCAGTAAAAGAGAGCAAGAGCGAGAGAGCGGGATTGTATCGTAATGAACAAGGGGTTTTTGCTTGCCTGGCACTTCTAAAGATATCATTGGGTCTTCATCAGTGTCAACGATCACAGCGCCGGTACAACGTCTATCGAGAGGGGACAAATACCGGCAGCAGAGAAAGAAACACAATCAATGCAATGCACAATATGATGCATGATCATGACATGTCAATATGCTGTGGTTTGAGCTAATGCAACTAGCAACATGTTAAATGGAGTTGGTTTGAACCCTAGGTTCAATCAAACTCCATATGTGAGAGTTTAAATTCTATTTATGTGAATTGGCCTAAACAACAGCCATAAGTTGTTCTAACATGCATGAAAATGCCATAAACAGATTCCTTGAATTTTTCTGATAATTTTTCATATATAAATTATTTCATTTGGAGTTACGGTTTAATTTCTATGATTTTTGAAGTTTAAGTCATTTTCTGGAATTCCTGGATTATTTTAAAATCCAGAAAATCACTTACTGCGTCAGCATGATGACAGCACGACGTCAGCAAGGTCAACAGGGTCAAAACTGACCCGTGGGGTCCATTGGCGAGTGAGTCAGACACTAATCCCGCGTTGACTTGGGCTTTGACCCGCTACGGGGCCCGTTGTCAGCGTCTAAAAGTGGTTTAGCTGGCGGTGATTAGCACTAATTACGCAGACTTGTCAGCACGCCGGAGTTTGGCCGGCGGCGACCTCAAGCCGCGGCGGATTCCGCTCGGGATTGAGCTACGGGCGACAGTTTCGGGCGAGGTTTGCGGCTATGGGTTGCTGGCACACGCGCGCATCGAGTGGTTGCAGCGACTGGAGCTGGGGTGGCCTGTAGCGGCGGCGGCGGCGAGTTGGGCGGCGGCCGGAGTTCGGTCGGCAATGGTTTGGGCGATGCCGAGCAAGGGAGGAGCCGTGGTTAGTCGTGTTTGACTCACGGAAGTGCGGTGAGTGCAACGGTGAGCTCGAACGCAAGGTTGTGCGGCCGTAGCTACGATGGCAACATGGCCGGCGGCGGGGAGCTTCGGGCTCGATCGGAAGACGGGGCTAGGGAACAGGAACGGAGGGGGAGAGCGAGGCGGAAACAACAGGAGCTCACAGGAAGGTCGAAGAACGGCTCAGCGGGCTTGGGGACGTCCTCGGTGGCGCGAATCGACAGGCGGTGACCCACGGGTCCGAGGAGGAAGAAGAGCTCGGGGTCGTCGTCACGGAGCTCCTGGCGGCGCCTGGATTGGTGCAGAGGACGCGGGGGTCGAGGCGGTTCTTCTGGACCCATCGGGGAGGCACGGGATGGACGGTGGCCATGGTAAATTGCGTCGGCGACGACGAGCTCCGCTCGGGTGTGCTCGGGAGAGGGAGCAGAGGGTGAGGGGGAGAGCAGAGAGTGAGGGAGAGGAGCGAGGGGCCACGGGGCGTCTCCGTGGCGTCACTAGAAGGCCCGGGGAGAAAGCAGGAGGTGGCCAAGGCGGCGTCGGCGCGCTCCAGCGAGCTGCTTCGTGTGCTGGCGCAGGGAAGAAGACGCCCGTGCCCCTGGTGGGCTGGCTGGGCCAGCTGGGCCGCTAGGTAAGGAAACTCTCTCTCTCCTTCTATTAGTTTTTCTGTTTTCTATTTATTTGATATGTTAGGAGTTAGTAATAATACTAACTCATTTCCATAAATCCTGGGATATATTTTGGGCTCTATTTGAAATATTTACGACTGCCCAAAATTGTTTCCAGGATTATTTGAGCATTTAAAATATTTATATTGATTAAATGCCCAAATTCAAATACCTAGTGATTTAATTCAAAGCCCAAATGTGTCCAGCAAAAATGCAAATCATCTTGGGTAGATGCTTCCACCTTAAACCAGAGATGATGAACATTTTTAAAAGGCATCTTGAGTTCATTGAAAATATTTTTATTTGAAACTATTTGAATTGCATTTGTGCTAGGGCTTGACCATCCCCATTTCAGAGTTTCATAAAACTTAAACATGATGACATGATGATCATGCAAGGTCAAGCAAAGGCTAAGGCTAGGGCTGTAACAGGTTGTATGTGGAATTTGTTTTGCAGAGCCGGACACGATCCTTGTGTTCAAAATATTCTATGGAGTATTCGTAGAAGGAACCCGCCTTGCAATGCTGAAGACAATCTACGCGCCGGACTCATCTTCATTGAAGCCTGGTTTAGGGGCTACTGAGGGAGTCCTGGATTAGGGGGTCCTTGGACAGCCAGACTATATACTTTGGCCGGACTGTTGGACTATGAAGATACAAGATTGAAGGCTTCGTCCCGTGTCCGGGTGGGACTCTCCTTTGCGTGGAAGGCAAGCTTGGCAATTCGGATATGTAGATCTCCTTCTCTGTAACCGACTCTGTGTAACCCTAGCCCCCTCCGGTGTCTGTATAAACCAGAGGGTTTAGTCCATAGGGAAACAACAATCATAATCATAGGCTAGCTTCTAGGGTTTAGCCTCTACGATCTCGTGGTAGATCAACTCTTGTAATACTCATATCATCAAGATCAATCAAGCAGGAAGTAGGGTATTACCTCCATCGAGAGGGCCCGAACCTGGGTAAACATTGTGTCCCCCGCCTCCTGTTACCATCAGCCTTAGACGCACAGTTCGGGACCCCCTACCCGAGATCCACCGGTTTTGACACCGACAGTGTTCCTCCCCCATGTCGTTGCTTCCTTGGCGACGACTTCCACATCGGCACTAGGTGCAACTGCTCCGGCTCTCGCTCGCGCGACGGCTCTGTTCTTGCTGTCGGTCGTGCTGCTACACTGCTCTTGCTTTCGTTCATGATACTGCTCTGCTCTGCTATTGCTGTCAGTCACGCTGCTGCTTCGCTCTTGCTCTCGTTCGTGCTACTGCTCTACTCTTTCTCTCGCTCGCGCTGCTGCACGACCTTCGGCAGCTACAGGAGTTGCTACTTTAGCACTCGCTCGCGGTGCTGCTGCATAACTTTCTCTCTGCTAGTGTGTTCCCTGCTCGAGCATTTGCTGATTTAGATCACTGCTTCTCTGCTACTAGTGCTCGAATGCCCTAAACATCTATTGCAATGCTCTGCTACTAGTTCAATCAGTTTCGATAGTAAAATTTAGTTTCGACTGTAGAGTTCAGTTTCTTCAGTTAACTTCAGAGTGAACAATATTTACATCATCTGTCGAAGCGGCCGTGGCACGGCTGATGCTTTACATCTAGCACTTTTTTGTGATGTATTTTACATCATCTAATGTAGATGATATTAGATTCCCACTTCAGATTAACATTGTTTGTCTTGTCCTGCGTCAGCCTCGCCGATGTACACCTCATCGGAGCTGCTCCAACGATGGAACCGTCCATCACAGTGGAGCAGTACCCTCGGCGCCGTTTCTAGAGGCCTTAGATCTTCTTCCCCACCTCCGACAGTCACACCAGCATCACCATCCTCCACGTCCAACCCAATGATGTTGAGGTCGACAAGGCTATGCCAAAGAGGTTGTGCATTCGTCGCATCACTTTGTTACTATGCATTCATGTTGATCCCTCAGGGATCCTTTGCTATGGAACTACTATGGTACTACTATTCGTGCATTTGGTTAGAAGCAGTGGAAAAAAGAAAAACAGGAGGATTTTTTTCCTTTGGTGTCTCTTTCAAAGAAAAAAAATGTAGGAATTTTAATATCCACTTGGACGTCCTTTTCAAATTAATATGCATGAAGAACATGACTAATTGCATTACTGGCATAATAAGATTCTTATTTTTTATTTTCACGTGGTTTGACTTTAATTTGACCATATTTCTCCATTCCTATGCTCTTCCAATTCATGTGAACCAAACACCAAAGTTGATAGAAATCCTATGTTTCCAAATGCTCTCTTTTGCACGTGCATTCCTATCCTATTCTTGTGTTTTTCCTGTCCCTGCGTTTATAGAATCCTTCAATTCTAAGGAGCCCTTATAAATTTACTTCATTTTCAAATAGGCGTCAAAGAAAACTATGTGTGTTATGTCCTGCTCCTGTCTTGCCGTCATCCACCCCACCCGAGGTGCACCATCGACAGAAGCGTTCACTGCAGCAGAGATTCCCCCTACAGACTTTCTTTCGCCGCCTCAGATCATCTTCCCCGTTGCTGGCAGCCACACCAACTGCATTACCATCATCGACTGAGGAGATGAACCTGAGGACTACATAGTTCTGTAAGACAGGTCACAATCTTTCGTGTTTGCTTACGTTATACATCGGTTATTATGTAACATCCCAAATTTTCAATTTGGAATGTTATACATTAGATCATAATTGCATATCATATTTTATTTGCTTTTGGTTTTGATCCTAGAAATTCTACGCAACTCAAGGACCCACGGAGAGAGTTGGGGATTTCGTTATTTTCATATTTGAGTTTTCTCAAATTTTGAGAATAGGATCATTTGATTTTATTTATTTTATCATCAATATTTCTATTACAAAAATATGAGAGAGGGAATAAAATGACTTTCCCAAAATAAAGAAATATTGAGGATTTAAAAATAAAATCAAATAAGATTTTATTTCGGAGTTTTTCGCTATTTTATTTGAATTTAGGAAAAATGTGTGTTTTTCAAAATTGCATTTAGGCCCCAAATAAATGTTCACCTTGTGCGCCTTGATATTAGAAGCCCGGGAAAATTTATTTCGGGATTTTTGGAGTCCGTTTAGTATTTCTTTTTATTTTTCTTCCGCGCGTAATTATAAAAAAACGAACCGACCTAACGGGCCGTGTCCGACTAGGACTCCGGCCCGACTAGGCTATATAAGCCGGGGGGTGGCCCAGCCGAAGCCAGGGCCCCAGCCCCCGAAAACCCTAGCCACCAGCGCCGCCGCCGCACGTCGCCCGAGGTCCGCCGCCGCCTCGATCTCCGTGTCGTTTTTTTTTCGAAAAACCGTTCGGTTTTTCCTTCGGTTTTTTTTAGTTTCGGTTTTTTTAAATAGATCGGTTTTTCTGGTTTATTTAATTCAGCGAGCGTTCGTCGTTTTTTTTCTTTTTCTCAGATTAAATCCGTGATTTTTCTCATCGCGATTCCTGATCCGATTTTCGTTTTTAGTATAACTTTGCGCTCGTTTATCGGAATTAGGCGATTCAAGCACCTGGAGTTTCATCTCGAAACCCTCTATCCGTTTAACCAACTTAAACAAGTTTTTACCACCGTAAAATTTGCCCTATATCCAGATTGCTAGAACGAAGTTGTTTTTTTTCGCCGTTTGACTTTCGTTGCTTCGTTTGATTTGATTCTTTTTGCAAACCGGAGATCTTAAGTTGAACCTTCTGGTTAGATCTCTTATTCGAGTTTTACCTATGCATTAGATGAGTACTTATTGTATGCTTGTTTGTTTGTCTGTGATAGAATACCCGGAGTGCGCCGCATGTTACTTCGAATCGCTAGGTTTCGCGGATCATCAGCAAGGCAAGTAACACTTTGATCATACCTTCTCTACAACCCAGTTTTATTGCATTAGGTCAATCCTCACACATTGCATGACTAGGATCTAATTAAATTGTGGGATGGGAAGTAGTTGAGGTAGTACCTATTACCTGTTTAATATCAAACCTTTGGGAGTTACTTCTATGTTTGCTTTTTATGCCATGCTATGCTAGTAGACGTGGATTGGGTGAGTGATATCCATGACAGATGTGAGTTTTTTAATTAATGGTTTATCTAAGGTGGCAACTTAAACACACATCTGGATGGATTGAGGCACCTGGGTATTCTAGGACTTGCCTATTTTCTTTTGGACCGCCACTGAGGCTCAAAGGGATCATGAGACTATTCATACTAGAAACTTCCGTGTGCAGCCACAAGCTATTATGGGCTCTAGCATAGTTGACTAAGTCGTGCGAACTCTTACAGTGGTAGACTAGCATATGTAGGGGATGTAGGTGGTATGGTCTACCCGATTGTAAGGTGCGAGCGCTTCTGAAAGACTATGTCTCGGTCATCCGTCTTCTCAAACACCATGTAGTGCGAGAAACCAAACGGAGGCGATCGAGTCTTGTGGGGAAAAGTGTGCAAACCTCTGCAGAGTGTAACAAACTAATCATGGTTAGCCGTGTCCCCGGTTATGGACATCTTGAGTATCTAGTACTTGGATTATCATGTGAATCTCAACATGTTACTCTAAATTAATTTTGTTGGGTTTTGATTAATGATGATGTTTAATTGGGATTGAGAATGCTGTCAACCATTCTCAATGTTTAACAACTACCATGATAGTTAAATAAATTTATTCCTTTGCAGTAGGGAAAAATTGGCTTTACGCAAAACTATAACCATAGAGCTTTCCACAGCCAAATATGCATATAGAATAGTTGTTGCATTCCATTACTCTCTATGTGTTACCTTGCCAGCATATTCCATGTGCTGACCCGTTTTCGGGCTGCAACGTTAATGTTGCAGACTTTTCAGATGACGATTAAGGAGTTTTTAGGTCGTGGTTCTATACTCAGTGATGCCATTGGAGTTGATGGACTCACTTACCTTCCAAGCCTTCCGCTGTTATGGTTATTAGATGGCCTTAAGCCATATTTATTGTAATAAGTTCTCTATGGAGACACTCGATGTAATAAGTGTGTGATTGCTACTCTGTTATAAATCCTCCGAGTACTGTGTGGTCTCAGCATTACTGATCTAGGGATGACACCGGAACACAGAGATCAGACTGTTTGAGGTCTGGTCGCTACATATTATTACCTGCTACTTTATCGTTCAAACTTGAGTTTTAAAATGCCCGTGGGGCACATATCGAGGCAGCAACGAATAGTATCTATCTACTATCTGGTTCATATGGGGTCTTCTATGTGGGTCATGTTGGGTGGGCAACAAACAATCACTACTAGGGAAAACCTTATACACCGAATCTTAGCGGTAGCGCTTGTTAAAAAATAGCGCTAGTGCTAAATAGCAGTAGCGCGTGCAGGTTAAATGCGCTACGGATACACACATGGTAGTAGCGCGTCTCCCTTTAAACGTGCTACTACTAAAATTCTCACTACTAAGCCGATAGGCTACATATAGTAGTAGCGGTCTTTTACAAACAGCGCTACCGCTAAGATCATTTTAGCAGCACGTTTACGGTGAAAGGCGCTACTGCTAATGAAAAGAAAAGAAAATGAAAAACAAATAGAAAAGTAAATGAAAATGAAAGAAATAGAAAAAGGAGAAAGGAAAAAATAAAATGTAAAGAAAAATAAATGAAAAAGGGAAAATGGAGAAAGGCATATAGTAGCGTATGTTCAAAAGAGGCGCTATAGATAATGTAGCAGTAGCGCCTGTTTAGACCCCCGCTATAGAAAGAGAAAAGGATATAAGAAAAGAAAAGGAAAATACATAGCTATAGCAGTAGCATGTTTAGTAAAAATCGCTATAGCTAACTTAGCTATAGCGCTTTTTCTGAAACACGCTACTGCTAAGTTTGACTTAACCCA
>NC_041392.1:359381779-359449521 GCF_002162155.2 Triticum dicoccoides
GTCATCTCCCCAATTCACTGCTGCCCCACTTCGACGCCGTCTCCTGCCGATGTCGACGCCCCCGGAGCCACCAGAGCCGCGCTACGTCGACACCACTGGAGCCGCACCCAACACCACCGAAACCGCGCGGCCTCATCAATGCCACCGAAGCTGCCCTCGGTGCCACAGGAGCCACCCTCGACGTCCCTACCTCCCTCGGCACAACTATCTCCCTCGCCGTCACCGGAGACGCCCCTGCCTCCCTCGCCACCACCGGAGCCATCCTCTGTAAGCCCTCACCCCTCCTCTCTCTCTCTCATGTATAGCACAAACATTGGACAAAGAACTAGCTAGATAGGTTAACTAGTTTAATTAGGTTAATTATCTAGGTTAGTGCAAGATTTTAGTTAGGGCTTTGACAGAGAACTAGTTAGGATAACTAGTTTAATTAGGTTAATTATCTAGGTTAGTGCAAAAATTTATTTTGAGCTTTAACAGACAACTAGCTAGGTTAACTAGTTTAATTAGGTTAATTATCTAGGTAAACTAGGTCAACTAGCTAGGTTGACTAACTAGGTTAAATAGCTAGGTTAATTAGGTTTTTTAGGTTAACAAGTGTTCTGGCAAATTTCAGGTTAATTAGGTTCGTTAGGTTAACAATGTGTGTGTGTGTGTATGTGTGTGAGAGAGAGAGAGAGGAATAGCTAGAACAGAATTTGGGTTCTATCCTAGGCAGAGAAGTGTTTAGTGAGGTCATTTTGCAAAGGTTTTTGATTTTTGAAAAGACCACTATTTTTCTTGGAAAAGAATTTAGGCAAGTTTTATTCTAAAGATGATCCCTCCCTAGACTTTTATTGTTGATTATATTATTTCATTGAAGTGGTCATGTTATATCTTTTCATTGAAGTGGTTCGATTGTGCCCATGTGGCCTTTTGTTGTTTCCAGGGAATGAAGCCGAGTGGCCTATGTTCTGCCGGAATGTTGATTCATTTCCGTTCTGGCAAATTTCAGGTGCTCGATTTGTCCACTTTTTAGCAAAGGTCATGCCAAAAATTTCCGTGAATTTCGGCATGACTTGTGCTACAAACTAGGACATATCGAGTGCCTGGGATTTGCAGCAACGGGAAGGAGTCAACGTTCCTGAAAAACATAGGCCTTTTTTATGTCATTATTTATTTTATTAGGTCTAGAATTAATTGACTAGATTTAATCACAGGAAACATGGCTATCAATAATGAAGGACAGGGTTCTGGTGATTGCGACAACATCTACCTGATGGTAGACAAATTTTTGAGCCTTGCCAACGATCAACAGATGTTGTTGATGGGCCCACCTGTCCCATCGGAGACTGACACCGACATCTAGACTAGCGCTGAGACTGAGACCGAAGCTGAGACCGGCGCCGAGACCGGCACTGTCGGGTGGTAGGTGCGACATATGCCAACGGGTGGCTTATCATTGTGGGAGCCAGTAAGACGTCGCCGGTGCCTGGAAGCGGGATGAGGCGAAGACATGGACGCCGGCGAATCTTACCCAGCTTCAGGGCTCTCCGTGGAGATAACACCCCTACTGCTGCTCTGCGGGGTCTCCGCATGATCACTAGATGAACGAGTGGCTACAAGATGCTCCTTGAGCTGTTTGGCGAGAAGAAGAAGAAGAAGGGCACGGCTAGCTCTCCTCTCCTCTCTATGTGGTGTCTAAAACTAGCTCAGATCAATCCTTTGCATGGGTGCCCCGGGGGGTTTATATAGGCCCACCCCCGGGGGTACAATGGTAATCCGGCTGGGCGTGGGCCCTAGCCGTCTGTGTCTACGCTCGCCGGCTTCTGCGCCGGCTGCTGGGGCCCGCCGGCTGGTGGGTCCCGCCGGCTACCGGCTCCTTGGTCGAGAGGCAGGCCCCACTGTCAAGGGCCTTGTCGGTGGCTGGTTACTGTTGCCTCAAACCTGGTGACGAGGGCTTCGCCGAGGTAAGCATGGCTACAGTGCCGCCGCCCAGCGGGCAATCGCTGTAGCCTCACCTCGTCTTGTCTCCTTAATGGGGTGTCTCCTTCGAGGGAGGAAGCAAGCCGGCTGTGGGGAGCCGGCCTTGTCTTGGGCCGACTAGGGGAGGCCTGGCCGCCTTTGGGTGTCTCTCTGCCTGAAGGGGCCCACCGCCCGTGGGCCGCGCTGACAGCCCGCCGTGGGTGGCATCAGGGTCAACATGGCAACAGTGCCGCGCCGGACGGGTCATGGCCACCCCGTACGGCGCACTGTGCCAGGCGTGCTCCAGGATTCGGGGGTGGCAGGCTTTACTGTAGCCATGCCCCACCACATCGTCGTTATGTGGATGCAGACTTCGAGGGTACGATCTTGACCGCTTTATGGGAGTCGGCTTCTCGCGGCCGGCTTCTTGGAGCCGGCCCTCCCGCGGCTTTCTTCATGAGGGCTAAAGTCGGGCCGCCTTCCGATAGTCGGCCTGGGAGACAGCCGGCAAGGGGAAGGCAGCCCCACGTCTTGGATTCTTGAGGGTCGGGTCGGCTCGTAATTTTTTCAGAAGGGCCAGGGGGAGCCGGCTAGGCTACCCGTGGTCGTTTACTCCGACAGTAGTCCCCGAAGCTGATCGAGCTTCGAGGCTGACAAAGGGACGAGAAGCTTGGTCAGCTTCCTATCCTGAGGAGCCGGCTTTGCTTATGCGTGCCGTCTTCGGAAAACTCCGTATCTTGTAGGCGGGAACGTGGGTCGGCCTGCGAGCTGACCACGCGCCACCCCGCGGGCCACGTGGCAAGGAAAGCCTGCCAACGCACGCGCGCGATGGGACGCCGCCGCAGGCCCAGCCCCGCCACTTCTAGGCCTCGGCCCAAGCGCGGATCTTCTGCGGCCCACAACGGACCGCTCGCCTTCCCGTGGCGGTTTCATTTCGTCATCAGGGTGCAATAATCGCGAGACGTGGGGGAGTGGGCGCAGTTGATCCCATGTTCCCCCACACCACCCCTCCTCGGCTCCGCCGCGCGGGTCTATAAGTAGGGGGAGGAGAGGGAGCGGCAGAGGCTCGCACGCTCTCCCTTGCTCCACCCTTTCTCACCTTCCTTCTCGTTCCTTCCGCCGCCGCAGCGACCCATTGCCGTGCCGCTCCACCGTCGGACCTCTTGGTTCCTTCGGTCCCGCCGTAGCGGGGTCGTGCGCGTCTCCGCCGTCGCATCGCCTTGTTCCTCGCCGCGTCGCTCCCATGGTGTTGTCGAGCTCGTGGGACGGCTCCAACGTCCACGAGGACCACGTTGAGTTCCTCCGCCGGACGCGGCGTCTGCCGGGCGAGAACTACGTGCGGCTTCGTCGTGCGCCGGTGAGGGAGATTTCGCCGGCACCGGAGGAGGGCGAGCGGGTAATCTTCCGCTCGCATTGCCTGCGCGGCTTCGGCCTTCCGGCGAGCGGATTCCTTCGCGCTTTTCTTGAGTTTTACCACCTCCAGCCGCATCACCTCACACCCAACGCGGTGATGCTGCTGTCGGCTTTCGTCACCCTATGCGAGGGCTTTCTTGGGGTTCTCCCCACTCTTGAGCTCTGGGGAGAATTCTTCTAGTGCAAGCTCGGCACCGTTTTCGCGGGCGTGCCCACACCCTGCGGAGCCTTCATCGCCATGAGGCGGACGAGCGAGAACAATCCGTTCCCGCCCATCCCGCTGATCCAGTCGGTGAAGCTCTGGCAGAAGTCCTATATTTACTTGAAGAACGTCGCCAGCAAGGCAACTTCGTCAACCTGCCGGCTTACGTAGCCGGCCCGCCGGCTGGGAGGCAACCCTCGTGGAGCTACCGAGCCAGGTCATTGTCTCAGGCCGGGAACGTAGCCGTCGCCCAGCTCCGGGTGATGATCCAGTCGGAGGGCCTGACCGGAGCCGACCTAGTGGCCGCCTTCGTGGAGTGCCGAGTACTTCCGCTCCAAGGCCGGCCTCACATGATTTGTCAGATGAGCGGCCGCTTCGACCCGTGCCGGCTGAGCACCAGGGAGATGCCTCATGTCGAGGTGTCTTACATGGTGAACTACATCTCCAACTGCAAGCTCGCCCAGGATTGGCGATACGGCAAGCGGCCGTATTCTCGCGCCAACCCTCCGCCTGCTGTAAGTTTTTCTTCTTTTCTTCCTTTTTGTAGCCGGCCTCATGATGGCCAACTACTGATCAATCGGTTTGTCCTCAGCAGAACCGTCTTCTTTCGCCGACGGTCGGGGCCGCAGGGGTAGAGCGCCAGCTCCTCCCCGACCGCACGGTGGACGACATCGATGATCTGGACCTGGGAGCGGCCGCCATGGCAGATGCCATCGTGGGGGAAGGCAACGAGGCAGGCGGCGCGGGGCTCGGGGCCGGCCTCGAGGACTGGGCGGACGATGACGAGGTCGAAGTCGTTCCGCACCGCCAGCCAGCGCTTGATCATCAAGGCGCGGGCCCGTCTGCCGCGCCGGCTGCCCGTGGCGGCGCACAGAAATGCCGGGCCGCGTCGACCTACTTCGGCAGCCGGCTGAAGAAATCCAAGGGTTCCACGGCGGCGACCAAGCGGGATGTGGCGTCCGTGAAGGCGGCCTGCTTCCGCAAGGCGGTGAAACAGCCACAGGCGATCTCGGCGTAAGCGTCAAACGTCTTGTATTTTTTGTTGTCCTCTTCGATTGAGGCTCTTCTAAACTTTTCTTTGCTCGCCGATCAGGGCACCGCTTTCCCTTGAGCGAGGTCCTGGCGGCTCCGTAGTTGGGCCGACTGGAGGGTCCTCAGGCTCCCGCTGCGTGGATCCACGCGCCGACCTCATGGAGGCCACGGAATGGAACGCACGGGAGGCGCGGGAGGAGCGGGAGGCGGCGGAGCGAAGGACCGCCCAGGCGGCGAAGGAGCAGGCCGACGTGGCGGCCAAGGCCCGAGTGGAGGCGGCGGCCGCGGAGAAGGAGGCGGAGGCCTCGCGCAACCAGCCTCCGCAGCTCGTCGTTCCCCTCCGCACCGTGGCCCCCGACATCCCCGTGCCCCCGTCGGAGGAGGTCGACCGAGACCCACCGGTGAGGGAGAGGAGGGAGGACCACGTGGTTTTCGTGGAGGAGGCGCCGCAGACAGCGCCGACTGGAGCGGGCCAAAGCGGCCAACCAGCCGCGGCGCCAGAGCAGCCGGCCGGGGGCGAGCCGGAGGCAGGGGCTGGCCTCGAGGTGCAGCCGGCATTTCGCCGGCGCGCAGGGGGAGCTACCTCCGCGTCGGAGCCGCACAGAGCTGCGGGCACCAACCAGACGGTAGAGGCACTGGAGGCGGCCAGTGCCAGCACGTCCGAGTGGACGCCTAGCGGGGGGATGGCCGAGCTAAACACGGCGGCCCAGGAGGTCCGGAACCGACTTCAAGCCTAGGCCGCTTCACTGCAGCGATATACCCAAGAGTTCCTCACGACGCGGGCCGTCATCCAGGTGAGCCTTCTGGCCTTGGTTGTTTTGCTTTTTTGATTTCTTCCGTGGGGGCGCGTCAGTGCACCCACTGGGTGTAGTCCCCGAGTTCCGAGTCGGCTGCTGAGCAGGCGGCTTGGAACTTACTAGGTCCTGACAGCTATCTTATTCTTGCATCCTGTCTGATCTTCCAGGAATACCATAACCTCCGCGCTGCTGCCTTCAACTCCCAGGCTCAGGAGCTGGGCTAGAAAATCGAGTACCTGACCAACAGCCGGAGTGCGTGCTTTGTCTCGTTCATCTCCTGTGGGGGCGCGTCAGCGCACCCACTGGGTGTAGTCCCCGAGATTCGGGCCGACTGCTGAGCAGTTGGGTCGGATCTTCCCTGAAGACTTCTTCCTTATTGTTTTTTCCTTTGTCTTCATGCTTGCAGGAGCCAATGCCGACTTGAGGGAGCAGCTCAGCGGGGCCCAGACCGCCCTTCGCGCCAAGGAAGCCGAGTGCAACGCCTTAGTCCTGGAGCGTGACCACCTGGCCAAGAAGTTGGCCGACCAGGAGGAGAGCCATAAGGCGGCCCTGAAGAAGGCGCAGGACAGCGAGGACGCCCTCAAAGCTGAGTTCGAGACCGAAGCGGCGGGCTGGGCTGAGGCAAAACAAGCGCTGAGCAAGGGCTACGGCCGGGTTGAGGATCTGATCGATGGTAAGCCGCCTTCCTCACTCCTTGCTTGCCCCTTGCCCCCTGATTTGTGTTCTGACTTGTGCTGCTTTTTGTTCTTTGTGCAGACTACTTCCCCGGCTACTCCGTCATTGCCACCCAGACCATCGAGGCGCGTCGGTAGGCGGGGGCTGAAATCGCGCCGGACGCGAGTCGGACGCTTGAGGAGCAACTCTTGGCGGTCCAAGCCCGGCTGCAGCCGGCTCACCGCATGCTCCACCGCCTCCAGCACGCCGGGGCGCAGGGGTTGGCCGCCCTCTGGCCAGGCGAAGCGATTCCCCACACCCCGAGTCGGACTGCCGACTGGCTGGAGGTTGCGGTTGGCCACTTCGAGGCCTGGAAGGCATAGGCAGCCCGGCTTGGAGCTGGGCGGGCGCTGGAGTTCGTCCGAGCCTAGTATCCCGGGCTGAACCTGGACCAGCTGCACACCTGGCGGCTGGAAGCCGACGAGGAGATGGAGGAGGTGCGGCCGGCTATCGCTCAGCGTGCCTCGACGATCGCCGAGTGCACTGACATCAGCGCCTTTGCTCCTGAGATGAATGACGACGGCGTTGCCTAGCCGGAGGAATGGTTCGGGCTGGACCCGGCAGAGGGTGAGGACTCGGCGGAGGAGATCGCTTCCAGCGATGAAGGTGAAGACGACGAAGAAGAGGAAGGCAAAGACGTCGAGCCAGCCGATGAAGCGGCCAGCCAGCCTCAGCTTGACCGTGCCTCCAGCAACGAGGCGCGTGCTAGCGCGCCCTCTGCGGGAGGTGGTGATCATGCCGAGGCTCGCCTAGCCGGCCACTCCTCCAGCCAGCACTGCCGTCTTTACCGACCTGCCCGACTCGCCAGTCCTTCCCTTGGCTTAATCTGCCGTCCTTGCTTTTCCTGCTTGTTACTCTTTGAACAATTTTTATTAAGCTTCTGTAGTTCCACCCACTGGGGGTGTATTCAAACTATGTTGAATGCTGGCCTTTCGAAGGTCTTTTGTGTAAATATGATCGTGTGTGTGTTTGGCTTCCATTCGCGTATGCTTTTTATCCTTAGGCTGTTTCCTTTGCCGCCTTCTCCTGGCTGCTGCCTTCCCAACCGGCAGCTGCTCTGCTGCCTGTGGCTAGGGAAGAACTTGGCTATATTTTTTTTGGGGGGGGGGGGAAGGCAAGTACTCGAGCTTTCTTAGATTGAAGCGAGGTGAATGGAAGCCGGCCGGCTTGCTACTCTGGTAGTCGGTCGGTGGTGGGAGAAAAACCGGCTTTTGTTATATTAGTCCGTTAGTCCCTAGCCATTTTTCGTGTGGGCGTCCTTTCCTGCCTTTAACCCTTGCCAGCCGGACAGCCATTTTTCGAACTACGGCTTTTGGCAAGAGAAGGCTTGGGTGCCGGCACACTACTTGTCTGACCGCAGGTAGGACTTCTAATATAACTCAAGGCGGCAAGTCCCCGGGCCGACTAGTCGAACCCGGTGCCGGACGAAAAAAGTGAATGTAATGACATGATCATAAGCATGATACTCTTCATTCATAGATAAAAGATGCAGTCCCCGAGCTCTCCTCGGGGGGCCTATTGTCTCGTACTTAGTACAAAAGTTAGCCTGATACATACTGCATTTCAACTGTAAAATCTTTGGAGGAGGTTGGCGTTCCATGGTCGTTCCGACTCCTTGCCGGAGTCGTCTCTCTTTCGTACCTTCGGCTTTTGTGCGTCGATCAGGTAGTAGGAGTCATTTCCCAGCGCTCTGCTGATGACAAAGGGGCCCTCCCAAGGGGCCGAGAGCTTGTGCTGGCCGGCTGTTCGCTGGATCAGCCGGAGCACGAGCTCGCCCTCTTGGAAAGATCTTGGTCTGACCTTCCGGCTGTGGTAGCGGCGCAAGCCCTGCTGGTAGATGGCGGAACGGCTGATGGCTAACAGCCAGCCTTCTTCCAGCAGGTCGACGCCATCTTCTCGTGCTTCCTTGGCCTCCGCCTCCGTGTACATGGTTACCCGAGGCGAGTCGAACTCGATGTCAGTTGGGATGACCGCCTCGACACCATACACGAGGAAGAAAGGAGTGAAGCCGGTTGACTTGTTTGGGGTAGTGCGAAGACTCCAGAGGACGGCCGGAAGCTCATCGAGCCAACAGCCGGCCGAACGTTCCAGTGGTACGACCAGTCGGGGCTTGATGCCGGAAAGGATGAGGCCGTTGGCTCGCTCGACTTGGCCGTTTGACTGCGGGTGGGCAACGGACGCTAAGTCCAACCGGATGCCCTGCGTCGCGCAGAAACGTGCCAATGCTCCCTTGGCGAAATTCGTGCTGTTGTCGGTGATGATGCTGTGTGGCACACCGTACCGAGTTGTTATATCTGCGATGAATGTCATGGCAGTCGGCCCATTCAGCTTCTTGATCGGCTTTGCCTCAATCCATTTGGTGAATTTGTCCACGGCGAAAAGCAGATCTGTCATGCCGCCGCGCGCCGTCTTGAATGGGCCCACCATGTCCAGTCCCCAAACGGCGAAGGGCCAAGTGAGGGGAATGGTCTTGAGTGCCGAAGCCAGCATGTGTTGCTTGGAGCTGAAGACTTGGCACCCTTTACAATGTTTAACTAACTCCTTGGCGTCATCCAAAGCAGTCGGCCAAAAGAACCCATGGCGGAAAGCTTTGGCGACGAGTGATCTTGAGGCCGCATGGTGGCCGCATTCTCCTTGGTGGATGTCTCTGAGGATTGCAATGCCCTTCTCTTGCTCAACGCATCGCTAGAAGACTCCAGTGGCACTGCACCTGACAAGCTCTCTGTTGACGATTGTGTATGCTCCGGCTCGGCGTTGGACTTGTCTTGCCTCTATTTCGTCAGCCGGCAGATCTTGGTTTATTAGGAAGTTGAGCATGGACTGGGCCCATGATGGAGCTGCGACTTCTTCTATTGCCAACACGGCTACTGCGACCAGGCCGGGCGGGCTGGGTGGTGAAATGCTGGAGTCGGCCGCCGCCTGTTGTGTTGGTGCAGTCCCCAGGCCGACTACCGCAGTCCCCGAGCCGGGTGTGGCAGTCCCTGGGTCGGGCGTAACTACGGAAGTCCCCGAGCCGCCTACTGACGTCCCCGGGCCGACTATCGAAGTCCCCGGGTCACCTGCTTGGTTCTTCGAGCCGGACTCGGCTGCATCGGGGTTAGGCGGCATGAAGATGGAATCGTACTCTGGAGACGGCTTGATAGACGGCTTGAGGAGGCGTTGCAGAGAGACACCGGTTGGTATTGCCTGCCGAGTGGAGCCTATTCGAGCCAGGGTATCAGCTGGCTCGTTGTCGGCTCGCGGTACGTGGAGGAACTCGCATCCTTCAAAGTACCCCGCTGATCTGCTGAACGAGGAAGCGGTAGCTTGCCATATTTGCGTCCTTGGCGTCCCAGTCGCCGGATGATTGCTGGACTACCAAGTCCGAGTCTCCATAACATAGGATCCGGCATATGCCGAGCTCTTTGGCAAGCCGGAGCCCGTGTATGAGCGCCTTGTACTCGGCCATGTTGTTGGAGGTGGCAAAGTGAATTTACTGCGTGTATCTGAGCTTGTTGCCTTTGGGAGAGGTGAGGATGACGCCGGCTCCCAAGCCGGTGCGCATCTTGGACCCGTCGAAGTGCATGCGCCAATGAGTGGAGTCGGGAGCTGGCGGCAGGTACTGGGTCTCGGCCCAGTCGACGAGGAAGTCGGCCAATGCTTGGGACTTGATGGCGGTGCGAGGCTGGTAGAAGATCGTGTAGGGGGCCAGCTCGATGGCCCATTTCGCCACCCGGCCAGATGCATCCCGGCTGCCTATGATCTCGGCAAGCGGGGCGGTGCATACGACCGTGATGGGGTGCTCTTGGAAGTAGGGCTTCAGCTTCTTGGCGGCGAAGTACACGCCATAGCACATCTTCTTGTAGTGCGGGTAGTTCTGCTTCGAGGTAGACAGCACCTCACTCAAATAGTACACCGGCCTCTCGACCGGCTGGGCTCGGCCCTCTTCTTGGCGCTGGACTACGATGACGGTGCTGACCACCCGGCTGGTTGCAGCAATGTAGAGGAGCATGGGCTCTTTCTCAGTCGGCGCCGCCAAGACAAGCGGTGTGGCCAGCATCTTCTTCAGCTCGTGAAAAGCTTGGTCGGCTTGGTCGTTCCACTCGAAGTGAGTGGTCTTCTTCATGAGCCGGTAGAGGGGGAGAGCTTTCTCTCCGAGCCGGCTGATGAAGCGGTTCAGGGAGGCCAAGCACCCGGTGAACTTCTGGACGTCTCCAAGTTTGGTGGGAATCGCCATTCTCTCAATGGCCTTGATCTTTACTGGGTTGCATTCAATGCCGCGTTCAGAGACCAGGAAGCCTAGGAGCTGGCCGGCTGGCACTCCGAACACGCATTTCTCGGGGTTGAGCTTGATCTGGAACCGGCGCAGGTTCTCAAATGTTTCGTTGAGGTCTTCCAGCAAGGTGTCACGCTTCTCCGTCTTCACCACAATGTCGTCTACGTAGACGTGGGCATTTCTGCCGAGCTTCTTGAGGAGGTACTTCTGCATGCAACGCTGAAATGTGGCACCGGCATTTCTTAAGCCGAATGTCATAGTCAGGTAGCAGAAAGCTTCGAATGGCGTGATGAAGGAGGTCTTCAGGCGGTCAGCCGGATCTAGCTTTATCTGGTGGTATCCTGAGTAAGCATCCAAGAAACTCAACAGCTCGCATCCGGCCGTGGAGTCTATCACTTGATCAATCCTTGGTAGGGCAAAGGGATCTTTGGGGCAGGCCTTGTTGAGGCTCGTGTAGTCTATGCACATGCACCACTTGTTGTTCTTCTTTAGCACGAGGACCGGGTTGGCGAGCCACTCTGGAAAGAAAACCTCCATAATGAAGCCAGCTACCAGAAGCCGGGCTATCTCTTCTCCTACAATCCTTCTTTTCTCCTTCGACAGTCGGCGGAGGGGTTGTTTGACTGGTTTTGCGCCTTCTCGGACGTGTAGCTTGTGCTCGGCGAATTCCTTTGGAACACCCAGCATGTCCTTTGGGGACCATGCAAAGATGTCCCGATTCTCACGGAGGAAATCGGCGAGCTCGCCTTCCTATTTGCTATTTAGGTTTGCCCCGATGACGGCAAACCTTTCTGGGTGCTCGGGGTCAAGAGGTATCTTCTTCGTCTCCTTGGCCGGCTGGAAAGATCCTTGGGCATCACACTCCTTGGGATCGGGGGACAGGGCCGGCTGTTTGCCGGCCATGGCCATGACTCGGTCCAACATCTTCTTTTCTTCGGCAATCACAAGGGACTCGGCCAGCCGGCTGCTGGCTGCTGCGTACTCGGAAGATTTTTTGTAATCGCCGGCTATGGTGATGATGCCCTTGGCACTCGGCATCTTCATCTTGAGGTAAGCATAGTGGGGAACAACCATGAACCTGGCCAAGGCAGGACGGCCAAGCAATGCATGGTAGGGGCTCTCCAGGTCCACCACTTCAAACCAGATCGCTTCCCGGCGGAAATGACCCTTGTCCCCAAAGAGAACATCAATCTTGATCTAGCCAATGGGGGCAGGACAGGCCAGGTACAATGCCATGGAACACATTCCGAGTAGGCATGAGTTGCTTCATCTTGACGTTCAGCTTCTCCAGGGTGTCACGGTACAGGATGTTGATGCTGCTCCCGCCGTCTATCAGCACGCGGGAGAAACGCGCGGCGCGTCTGTCCGTTGCAAGGGTGGCATCCAAAACCAACGCATAAGGGCCGGGAGATGGCATCACCTCTGGGTGGTCGGCCCGGCTCCAGCTGATAGGCTTTTCTGACAAGTGCATGTGCTCGGCGGGGCTTGTAGCGACCACGTTGACTTCCTGGTGCTCTCGGCGTCTGCTGCGCCGGCCTTTGGGCTGGCTTGTAAAGACGACATAGGTGGCATGCTCGTCAGGGAACTCATCGTGCACAGCTCCGACTGCTGGTCGAGCGGTCGGCAGCTGCGGAGCCGGAGGCGGCGGACCAGCAGGCGGAGGCGGCGCGAGCCCTTCGCCTTCGGAGATTCGGGTGAGCCAGTGGCACTTCCGGGTTGTGTGGTTAGACGGCTTCGCGCCGCTGTGGAACTTGCATGGGGCGTCGAGAGTTTGCTCGTAGGAGAAGGCCGGCTGCCAAGCCGGCCTCCCGCCCCTCTGCTTCTTGGGTGTGGGCCGCCCTTCTGGCTGCTCGTCTTCGACTGTGGCCACCTGCCGACTGGTGGAGAGAGGCACGGGGCCCTTGCGCTTGTGGTCGTTCTGGTACAGGCGTCGGACAGAGTCCCCAACCGGCGTCTTGGGCGCCGGGTTGAGTACCTTCCCGGACACGTCTACCCGGAGTTCAGTCTTCATTGAGGAGTCGGCGGTGGCGTACTTGTCCGCTATGACCAGAAGCTCGTCGAGGGTAGTCGGCTCGTCACAGAGGAGCTTGTGCTTGAGGAGGGTGCCTTCTCGGCACCCGGCAGTGAAGTATTCTATGGCTTGCACCTCGTGCACCCCTTCGCAAGAGTTGCGGAGCTCGGCCCAATGCGTGAGGTAGTCGCGAGTGGATTCAGCGGGGCCTTGTACGCACAAGGAGAGCTGTCTGGGCTTGGGAGCCCGCTTGTAGGTGCTGGTGAAGTTGCGGACGAAGGCTTCTATGAAGTCTAGCCAGCTGTTGATGCTGTATGGCTTGAGGCTGTTGAGCCAGGTCTGCGCCGTGCCTTGCAGCATGAGGGGCACGTACTTCACGATGACGCGCCTGTTGCCGTTTGCTATGCGAACCGCTGTGGAGTAGTCGATTAACCAATCTTCCGGCTTCACGGAGCCGTTGTACTTGGGCGTGTCTCTTGGGAGCGAGAACCCTTTGGGGAAAGGCTCGTCACGGATGTGGGGGCCGAAGCAAGGCGAGCCGACATCATCTTCTTCTTCTAGCGCCAGGGATCGCGCTAGGCGGTCAATCTGATGGCGGGCATCGTTCTTGCTGACTCCTTCGTGGCGACCTAGTCGGCCGCTGAGAGTCGGATGTGTGACAGGCGGTGGGGTGGGATATCTCTCCCCACGAGGCGGAGGCGGAGGCGGGTTGCCCTGCCGCTCCACGGCCCGGGGACGGCCTTCTGCGTCTCGCTCGATGGATATCCGGGTTCGGCTTCGGCTGGCAGCCGGCTCTTTCTCGTGTCGCGCGCGGGTTTTACCCGCAGTCGGCGTCCGGGACGTCGCGCCGTGCTCTTGACGCGAGGGAGGGCTTTCCGCGCGGGCGTCGGCTTCATGCCGCTGTGCGGCTGCATCGATTAGTTGCTGGAAGCGTCTGGTCATGTGGGGGAGTTCTTCGGCCCCCAGTCCGTCTAGCTCGTCTACGGCCGCCTGGGCGGCGCGCAGGTTCTCGAGTGGAGTGGCGTAGACTGGGCGGTCGACTCCTAGCATGTCGAGGGCAGCGCCGCGCTGTCTGACAACGCCGGCTCGGCTTGGCCCGCCTGGGGGCGGCGTGCCAAAGGTGGCGCGGTCGGATTCGCGCTGGTGGGCCTCAGTGAGGCATCTCATGGAAGACAACTTCCGGCCCTCCGTGAGGTGGGCGAGGCGGCGAGCCTCTAGTGCTTCGGCGTCGGCATCGGCCGGGAGGGGAATGGACAAGTCGTGGACCGCCGCATGCGGGGTGTCGAGGGCGTTCTCGCCAGAAGCGCCGCCGTGGCCGATGACCATCACCTTAGTGGTGGCACCATCGCAGCCATCGGCCCGGGGAAGCGGGTCATTGTAGATCGCAACGTCGATGGGGAAAGCGTCAAGCGAGGCCGTGTCGGAGTCGACAGGCATCGGATTGGTGGAGCCAACAGACTCCAAGTCCACAGCAGGCTCGCCGGAGACGTGGAGCTGGCCGAGGAGGTTGACGAGGTGGTCGGTGCCCGCGTCAGAGGCGGGCTCGTCGGAGATGAGGGTCTCGTCAAGGAGATCGGTGAGGCCGCTCGCTGTGCAGACGTTGGTAACGCCTTGCAGCGCGTCGTGGCAAGCGCCATCGGGCGTGCCGGGCTGGCTACGCTCGCTGGGGAGGAAGAGGGTTCCCGTCCAGAACAGGTCTCCGGACGATGGTGCACCTGGCCCCACGGTGGGCACCAAATGTCGGGTGGTAGGTGCGCCAATGGGTGGCTTATCATTGTGGGAGCCAGTAAGACGTCGCCGGTGCCTGGAAGCGGGATGAGGCGAAGACGTGGACGCCGGCGAATCTTACCCAGCTTCAGGGCTCTCCGTGGAGATAACACCCCTACTGCTGTTGTGCAGGGTCTCCGCATGATCACTAGATGAACGAGTGGCTACAAGATGCTCCTTGAGCTGTTTGGCGAGAAGAAGAAGAAGAAGGGCACGGCTAGCTCTCCTCTCCTCTCTATGTGGTGTCTAAAACTAGCTCAGATCAATCCTTTGCATGGGTGCCCCGGGGGGTTTATATAGGCCCACCCCCTAGGGGTACAATGGTAATCCGGCTGGGCGTGGGCCCTAGCCGTCTGTGTCTACGCTCGCCGGCTTCTGTGCCGGCGGGCAGCTCAGATCAATCCTTTGCATGGGTGCCCCGGGGGGTTTATATAGGCCCACCCCTCGGGGGTACAATGGTAATCCGGCTGGGCGTGGGCCCTAGCCGTCTGTGTCTACGCTCGTCGGCTTCTGCGCCGGCTGCTAGGGCCCGCCGGCTGGTGGGTCCCGCCGGCTGGTGGGTCCCGCCGGCTGCCGGCTCCTTGGTCGACAGGCATGCCCCACTATCAAGGGCCTTGTCGGTGGCTAGTTACTGTTGCCTCAAACCTGGTGACGAGGGCTTCGCCGAGGTAAGCGTGGCTACAGTGCCGCCGCCCGGCGGGCGATCGCTGTAGCCTCACCTCGTCTTGTCTCCTTAATGGGGCGTCTCCTTCGAGGGAGGAAGCAAGCCGGCTGTGGGGAGCCGGCCCTGTCTTGGGCCGACTGGGGGAGGCCTGGCCGCCTTCGGGTGTCTCTCTGCCTGAAGGGGCCCACCGCCCGTGGGCCGCGCTGACAGCCCGTCGTGGGTGGCATCAGGGTCAACATGGCAACAGTGCCGCGCCGGATGGGTCATGGCCACCCCGTACGGCGCACTATGCCAGGCGTGCTCCGAGATTCGGGGGTGGCAGGCTTTACTGTAGCTTCGCCCCGCCACATCACCGTTATGTGGATGCAGACTTCGAGGGTATGATCTTGACCGCTTTGTGGGAGTCGGCTTCTCGTGGCCGGCTTCTTGGAGCCGGCCCTCCCGCGGCTTTCTTCGTGAGGGCTAAAGCCGGGCCGCCTTCCGATAGTTGGCCTGGGAGACAGCCGGCAAGGGGAAGGCGGCCCCACGTCTTGGATTCTTGAGGGCCGGATCGGCTCATAATTTTTTCAGAAGGGCCAGGGGGAGCCGGCTAGGCTACCCGTGGTCGTTTACTCCAACAGTAGTCCCCGAAGCTGATCGAGCTTCGAGGCTGACAAAGGGACGAGAAGCTTGGTCAGCTTCCTATCTTGAGGAGCCGGCTTTGCTTATGCACGCCGTCTTCGGAAAGCTCCGTATCTTGTAGGCGGGAACGTGGGTCGGCCTGCGAGCTGACCGCGCGCCACCCCGCGGGCCACGTGGCAAGGAAAGCCTGCCAATGCACGCGCGCGATGGGACGCCGCCGCAGGCCCGGGCCCGCCACTTCTAGGCCTCGACCCAAGCGCGGATCTTCTGCGACCCACAACGGACCGCTCGCCTTCCCGCGGCGGTTTCATTTCGTCATCAGGGCGCAATAATCGCGGGACGTGGGGTATGGGCGCAGTTGATCCCACGTTCCCCCACACCACGCCTCCTCGGCTCCACCGCACAGGTCTATAAGTAGGGGGAGGAGAGGGAGCGGCAGAGGCTCGCACGCTCTCCCTCGCTCCACCCTTTCTCACCTTCCTTCTCCTTCCTTCCGCCGCCACAGCGACCCATTGCCGCGCCGCTCCGCCGTCGGACCTCTCGGTTCCTTCGGTCCCACCGTAGCGGGGTCGTGCGCGTCTCCGCCGTCGCATCGCCTTGTTCCTCGCCGCGTCGCTCCCATGGTGTTGTCGAGCTCGTGGGACGGCTCCAACGTCCACGAGGACCATGTTGAGTTCCTCTGCCGGACGAGAACTACGTGCGGGTTCGTCGTGCGCCGGCGAGGGAGATTTCACCGGCACCGGAGGAGGGCGAGCGGGTAATCTTCCGCTCGCACTGCCTGCGCGGCTTCGGCCTCCCTACGAGCGGATTCCTTCGCGCTTTTCTTGAGTTTTACCACCTCCAGCCGCATCACCTCACACCCAACGCGGTGATGCTGCTGTCGGCTTTCGTCACCCTGTGCGAGGGCTTTCCTGGGGTTCTCCCCACTCTCGAGCTCTGGGGAGAATTTTTCCAGTGCAAGCTCGGCACCGTTGTCGCGGGCGTGCCCGCCCCCTGTGGAGCCTTCATCGCCATGAGGCGGACGGGCGAGAACAATCCGTTCCCGCCCATCCCGCTGATCCAGTCGGTGAAGCTCTGGCAGAAGTCCTATTTTTACGTGAAGAACGTCGCCCAGCAAGGCGACTTAGTCAACCTGCCGGCTTACGTAGCCGGCCCGCCGGCTGGGAGGCAACCCTCACTACCTATTACCTGTTTAATATCAAACCTTTGGGTGTTACTTCTACGTTTGCTTTTTATGCCATGCTATGCTAGTAGATGTGGATTGGGTGAGTGATATCCATGACAGATGTGAGTTTGTTAATTAATGGTTTATCTAAGGTGGCAACTTAAACACACATCTGGGTGGATTGAGGCACCTGGGTATTCCAGGACTTGCCTGTTTTCTTTTGGACCGCCACCCAGGCTCAAAGGGATCATGAGACTATTCATACTAGAAACTTCCATGTGCAGCCACAAGCTATTATGGGATCTAGCATAGTTGACTAAGTCGTGCGAACTCTTACAGTGGTAGACTAGCAGATGTAGGGGATGTAGGTGGTACGATCTACCCGATCGTAAGGTGCGAGCGCTTCTGAAAGACTATGTCTCGGTCATCCGTCTTCTCAAACACCATGTAGTGCGAGAAACCAAACGGAGGCGATCGAGTCTTGTGGGGAAAAGTGCGCAAACCTCTGCAGAGTGTAACAAACTAATCATGGTTAGCCGTGTCCCCGGTTATGGACATCTTGAGTATCTAGTACTTGGATTATCATGTGAATCTCAACATGTTACTCTAAATTAATTTTGTTGGGTTTTGATTAATGATGATGTTTAATTGGGATTGAGAATGCTATCAACCATTCTCAATGTTTAACAACTACCATGATAGTTAAATAAATTTATTCCTTTGCAGTAGGGAAAAATTGGCTTTACGCAAAACTGTAACCATAGAGCTTTCCACCAGCCAAATATGCATATAGTATAGTTGTTGCATTCCATTACTCTCTATGTGTTACCTTGCCAGCATATTCCATGTGCTGACCCGTTTTCGGGCTGCAACGTTAATGTTGCAGACTTTTCAGATGATGATTAAGGAGTTTTTAGGTCGTGGTTCTATACTCAGTGATGCCGTTGGAGTTGACGGACTCACTTACCTTCCAAGCCTTCCGCTGTTATAGTTATTAGATGGCCTTAAGCCATATTTATTGTAATAAGTTCTCTATGGAGACACTCGATGTAATAAGTGTGTGATTGCTACTCTGTTATAAATCCTCCGAGTACTGTGTGGTGTCAGCATTACTGATCCAGGGATGACACCGAAACACAGAGATCAGACCGTTTGAGGTCTGGTCGCTACATATTATTACCCGCTACTTTATCGTTCAAACTTGAGTTTTAAAATGCCCGTGGGGCACATATCGAGGCAGCAACGAATAGTATCTATCTACTATCTGGTTCATATGGGGTCTTCTATGTGGTTCATGTTGGGTGGGCAACAAACAGTCACTACTAGGGAAAACCTTATACATCGAATCTTAGCGGTAGCGCTTGTTAAAAAACAACGCTAGTGCTAAATAGCAGTAGCGCGTGCAGGTTAAATGCGCTACGGATACACACATGGTAGTAGCGCGTCTCCCTTTAAACGTGCTACTACTAAAATTCTCACTACTAAGCCTATAGGCTACATATAGTAGTAGCGGTCTTTTAGAAACAGCGCTACCGCTAAGATTATTTTAGCAGCACGTTTACGGTGAAAGGCGCTACTGCTAATGAAAAGAAAAGAAAATGAAAAAAATAGAAAAGTAAATGAAAATGAAAGAAATAGAAAAAGGAGAAAGGAAAAAATAAAATGTAAAGAAAAATAAATGAAAAAGGGAAAATGGAGAAAGGCATATAGTAGCGTATGTTCAAAAGAGGCGCTATAGATAATGTAGCAGTAGCGCCTGTGTAGACCCCCGCTATAGAAAGAGAAAAGGAAATAAGAAAAGAAAAGGAAAATACATAGCTATAGCAGTAGCGTGTTTAGTAAAAATCGCTATAGCTAACTTAGCTATAGCGCTTTTTCTGAAACACGCTACTGCTAAGTTTGACTTAACCCAAAAGCGGTCCCCCCGGCCACCACTTCTCCCCAAAATCCCTCGCCCCACTTCACTGTCATCTCCCCAATTCACTACTGCCCCACTTCGACGCCGTCTCCTGCCGATGTCGACGCCCCCGAAGCCACCAGAGCCGCGCTACGTCGACGCCACTCGAGCCGCACCCAACGCCACCGAAATCGTGCGGCCTCATCAATGCCACCGAAGCCGCCCTCGGCGCCACAGGAGCCACCCTCGACGTCCCTACCTCCCTCGGCACAACTATCTCCCTCGCCATCACTGGAGACGCCCTTTCCTCCCTCGCCACCACCGGAGCCATCCTCTGTAAGCCCTCACCCTCCTCCTCTCTCTCTCATGTATAGCACAAACATTGGACAAAGAACTAGCTAGATAGGTTAACTAGTTTAATTAGGTTAATTATCTAGGTTAGTGCAAGATTTTAGTTAGGGCTTTGACAAAGAACTAGTTAGGTTAACTAGTTTAATTAGGTTAATTATCTAGGTTAGTGCAAAAAATTATTTAGAGCTTTAACAGACAACTAGCTAGGTTAACTAGTTTAATTAGGTTAATTATGTAGGTCAACTAGGTCAACTAACTAGGTTAAATAGCTAGGTTAATTAGGTTTGTTAGGTTAACAAGCGTTCTGGCAAATTTCAGGTTAATTAGGTTCGTTAGGTTAACAATGTGTGTGTGTGTGAGACAGAGAGAGGAATAGCTAGAACAGAATTTGGGTTCTATCCTAGGCAGAGAAGTGTTTAGTGAGGTCATTTTGCAAAGGTTTTTGATTTTTGAAAAGACCACTATTTTTCTAGGAAAAGAATTTAGGCAAGTTTTATTCTAAAGATGATCCCTTCCTAGACTTTTATTGTTGATTATATTATTTCATTGAAGTGGTCGTGTTATATCTTTTCATTGAAGTGGTTCGATTGTGGCCATGTGGCCTTTTGTTGTTTCTAGGGAATGAAGCCGAGTGGCCTATGTTCTGCCGGAATGTTGATTCATTTCCGTTCCGGCAAATTTGAGGTGCTCGATTTGTCCACTTTTTAGCAAAGGTCATGCCAAAATTTTCCGTGAATTTCGGCATGACTTGTGCTACAAACTAGGACATATCGAGTGCCTGGGATTTGCAGCAACGGGAAGGAGTCAACGTTCCTGAAAAACATAGGCCTTTTTTATGTCATTATTCATTTTATTAGGTCTAGAATTAATTGACTAGATTTAATCACAGGAAACATGGCTATCAATAATGAAGGACAGGGTTCTGGTGATTGCGACAACATCTACCTGATGGTAGACAAATTTTTGAGCCTTGCCAACGATCAACGGATGTTGTTGATGGGCCCACATGTTGCATCGGAGACTGACACCGACATCTAGACTGGCGCTGAGACTGAGACCGACGCTGAGACTGAGACCGGCGCCGAGACCGGCACTGAGTCTGGTGGAGCCGGTATAGAAGCGAAAGCAAAGAGGCAACGGCGCCCAAACCAGCTCATGACTACTAGACTGGTGGTCACAAAGGTGGACGATGACATTTTTGAGCCAACAGCGCCCGCGGAAGCGCGATCGTGCTACGGCAATCAAATAGGCCACATCGTACGGACAACCGCCACCATCAAAAATAAGAAACTAAAGAAGATAGGAAATATGAGGGCCTCCCTCCTAAAGAAGCTGCACCAGATATTCTTGTTCCTGGGCCGGGATGAAAAGGAATATAAATATCCAGATAAGGACCCGACAATGAAGAAGATAAACAAACACGCCATGACCAAGTTTGGTGACGCGTTGGCCGCCTGGAAAGCTAGGGTGAAACATCTGATCGTCAACAAAAAGAACCCTACTCCGAGATTGTAAAGGATAATCTGACAATCACGGAAGAGCAGTTTGAAATATTCAAGGCAGCTTGTGAGGCCGAAGCTGCCAAAAAAAATCGAAGTACATCAAGGGGCTTCAACGGAGGAACATGGGGTGCCACCACCTCGGAAGCCGTGGTTACGGCGGGAAGAGGTCCATATGGGCCAAGGGGGACACGGAACGCGAAAGTCTGGGCATCCCAGACCCCATGGCGGACTTCACCGTCCCGCGGGAGCGTGACGTCCTCAGGGCACGGCACCATTGGGACTCAGTCAAGAAGGTTTTCAAGATGGACCCGATCACGACAGAGTTCATGAGACTGCTAGTAGTTTTAGTTTCTGATCAATTCGACTGCACGTTTAGTCATATTTTTAAATGATCCTTGTTCCTTTTGCAAAGAGAGCAGCACAGGATTGCGGCCGAAAGCAACTCGCCGTCTGAGGCGTTGGCGAGGCTCAAGTGGGACACCCCATTCAACCGGGCGTTGAACATATTGAAACAAATCCCCGTGGACACTCGACCGTCGTATGGATGCGTGCACGGTGTCGGTGACAGCGCCACATGGAAGAAGTACTACCATGAGACCACGGAGGAGAGAAAGGAAAGACGGAGGTTAACTGAAGAAAACATCGACAAGATGGTTGAGATTGCGGTTGAGAAAAAATCAGCCGAGACAGTTGCAACAGCGGTAGCTGTCGCAAAACAGGTGATTGCAGATGTGTCTAGTGTCTTGGTTCCGACCATTTTCAGTTGGAGCAGGCAAAATCCAGAAAAAAATGCAGCGGACTTTCCCCTTACCGACTTCTTCGGGAGCAGCTCGACTAGCATTGCACCAGCACCGGCTCCCGCACCTGCTTATAGCAGCCCGTCCTCCGTCTCGGACGTGCTCGGCGGTGCTTCATCTTTGGCTGAGCTCGACGCCCTCATGGTATCTGTCACATCGACCCTCTTCAATAAATGTATAATCTCCTGTTTTCGTTGCCTTTCGGATGTCTCATGTCGAAGACATGTCTTTGCAGGCCGACGTAACCCCGTGCACCATATTGTACACCATTGGCGACCAGAAGGTGGACGTGGGGAAGGCAACGATAATGAAGCCAAAGGAACCATTGTTCCACAGCCAGCCGATCCCCCCTGACGTCTTCAAGGTATCCGTGGTCAGTGTCAAACAAGGGCCATGAGAATTTGGCTCCTCCGGTACTAGGGGGATGATGACGAGACCCTACGGCGGGTTGGTGGTTGCAATGGGTGGGTCCTATTGTGGCCAACGAGTCTGCTTCGTCTGGAGGCGGCCGGGAGCATACCCACGAGCACACAGCCTCAGCAAGGTATAAACATGAACACCCCACCTACCCAATTAGCGTCGGCTGTCGTGCTGGGTGATAGCGGATGGGGAGAGGAAGAGGCTCCATTAGTCGCTGATGGCGTCATCGTAGATGAGGATGAGGATGACGATGACACTCAGAGGTATCTCAATACTGGCACCTATGATGAGTACTCAGGGTTTGAGCGTCATGAGTCAGTGCCTGAATTGCCGCCTCCGGAGGCTAAACGTATTATAGACGAACTTCCAATAGGAAACAAGCATAGGAAGAGATGGAGGAAAGGCAACAAAGATGCTTCTATGATCCAGCTGCCTCAGCAGCCTCGGGTTCAAGACCGTATACCTATCACCGGTGTGGCAAAATGGCATATCGACGGTGAACCAATCCTACCTAAGGCAGCGTTAGAGGCCACACATGGCGATCTAAGGAGACTTCATGATGATGTGCTGCGAAGAGAGAAAAGCCTCGTCGCCTCGGAAAATCTAGGATACCCACTCTATGTGGTTAATGTTCCGCGGCAAAGGTCGTGCGTCCACACATGCCTTGCGGACAAGTTCTTCCTTCGATTCGATTACATCTTCGCCATGTTTCACTTGAAGAAGCTGGATTTTACGTTTGTCTGCCTTTATGCCTTGTACATGAACTACATCATCGGGATTGAGCAGATACCTTATATGTGTGTCGATGACCCGTACTTCATGCACGAGGGCTTCTTGGCAGTCTGCGCACAGCACCGTGAATACGCGAGGGACTACATTGCCAGTTTCATGGTCGCCAATAAGGACAAGGAGGCGATTCCCGTGCCTTATCATCCCATGTAAGTCATCCACGCGGATACCCTTCCTTCGATTTCAATCATTCATTTGCACGATGGAGGCTAATTAAGTTGAGGTGTACTTACTTTGCGCAGCGGCGGGCGTGTCGTCCTCATCATCCTTTACCCCGATACTCCCACGCTCTTTACTTGGACTCGTCGAAGAACATCAACAAAAAGGATTACACCCACATCAAGTTTGTTCTTGACAGTGCCATCTTTTACTACGGCGTATGCGGTGGAGAGATCAAGGACAAGAAGACAAGGGACGGCAGGCCCGCCTTCAGCCATAAGACCGACTTCTGCTGCATCCAGCAACCGAGTGATACTCTTAGTGATGGATTCTATGTACTACACCACATGTTGGAGTACAGACGGGATCAGCAGGACCTTCGCATGTCACCTAAATCTGGCGATGCCCATATTCTGCAATGGGCAAAGAACGTAGGAGATATCCTGGATCATCTACTTCGAGCTGAGTTTTATCACATCCAGCATGAACTTTCCCAAGTCATCGTGAAGGAGGTCCTCGACAAAACAGATCTGTTCTATGAGGAAGGGCAAATGTCACAGGAAGACGTCCGAACACGCATAGCCGCTCAGCGTCTCCACCTGAAGCCTTTCACTAAACTCGGGGACTATCTCCCTGAGTTGGATGGATGGAACGACATGTCGGAGTGATTGTCGCTATATGACAATGTGTCCGTTTAGTCCATACTTTACGAATGACAAAACTTTGAGTTATGCACGATTAAACTTTATTTGTGATGTAATTAAACCATCCCCCTCAACTAGCGAAGATCACTATGGTTAGGACATTTTGGGTATGATGAACTTTGTTATTTATGCTTATGATATGTTGCTTCTATTTTTGCCAAGTATGTCTCTTTCTGTTGCTCAACTATATATGTTGCATATCATCGACTCATGTGATGATGTAGGTGCATAGATCATCGATGACGAAGAAGTGCAACGTCAGGAGTATACGACGAGTGGCCGGAGTGTCAGGCCCAGGTGTATCGGTTTCCGGTTTCCAAGCGACAACCAGCAGTTAGTTTAGGTTCACGCTAATGCGAGAGAGGGATACAAACTCATGTACTGCATAGTTCCGCTCTCACTCATAGTGATAGCTCTTCTCGCATATATCATTGTTTAGATGGATGACGATGTAGTTGAAAGTAATCGAGACGTGTATTGCTATTTTCGAGATGATGACGAGAGACCACTTTGTGTTGGATGATGATTATGATGATGACATGATTTGATGCTATGATTACATTTGTATGTGTATGATATGCTAAAGATTATTGTATAAAGCCTATTCAAATACAAAACAATTATGCAGAAAAAAACTAATAAAACTAACAGTAGCGAGGGGAATAAAGTTAGCAGCAGCGCGCTCTTAGTAGTAGCGCGTCCAAGTTACGAGCGTTGCAGCTATTAGCAGTAGCACGTCGAGCTAAAGCTCGCTGTTGCTAGCCATGTATAGCAGTAGCATGGGGCAATGCGCGCTACTGATACATGTTAGTTGTAGCGCCGTATCAGTAGTGCGGGACCCCGCGCTACTGATACACCAAATACCCACGCTACTGCTAGGCTTTCCCTAGTAGTCAGTAGATGATCCATTGTCTATCTTTTTAAACTGAAGCTATATTCTACCTGCTATCATTAGTTTTGGATCTATCCACTCATTTGCTACCATTAGTCTTGATTTCCGCATGAACCTCTTAGGCCTTACAAAATCTAACTATTTTTTTATTATGCATGTCGATTATTGTACACAATCATACTGAACATGTAGATAAAAAGAGAAGACTGTTGCATGGGAATATAATGTCATGCAGACACCGCTCCATGGTGGGCGAAGTGGGCCCCCTCCCTCCATTCCAGATTGTATTCTAGAGGAAGATAACTGTTTAGATGGGGGTTCAGAGGGAGCCGACCACTCCTATTTACCACTTGAGGTGTTTGCTCTAACCTGGCATGCTGATGTTGGTCATATCATGCATATGGCTCCTCGCATTGCTTTCATTATACATCTTATATGTCATGAGCTTAGTTTAGATTTGCTTTGTGTGAATGCCACCTGTTTGGTTTCTGTATCATAATCCCACCGTTCCTAAATATTTATCTTTTTAGAGATTTCAACAAGTGACTACATACAGAGCAAAATGAGTGAATCTACACTCTAAAATATGTCTATATACATCCGTATGTGGTAGTCCATTTGAAATATCTAAAAATACAAATATTAGGAACGGAGGGAGTATATGGGAATTATGCAATGCCATCTTCTTTAGCCAGGCATCATATACGTGAATCATGCAATGCCATCCTGTTTAGCCAACCATCGTATATGTGAATTGTATCGTGCCATATTTTTCATAATGTATTCCATTTGTCAACAATGTTTATACATTCATGTACTCTTCCTGTGCATCAGCCCTTTGAGTCGGTCATGGGAGAATCTGGAGTGAAAACAAGGTCTCTTGAGCAGTCAGTGCTACCTGTCGATGCAGATTTCTTGCTGGTTACAGATAGCTCCTCAGAGGAGGATTCAGAGGCAGATGACCAGCCGTATCCCCCCCCCCCCCGAGGTGCATGCTCTAACTTGGCAGGGTTATATTGCTCATATCATGCATATGGTGTCTTGCATTGCCATGCCATGTGCTTAGACTAGACATGCTTTGTGTGAATGCCTCTTGTTTGCTTTCTATATCAGATATGTGAATTATGCAATGCCATGTTTTTCAGCCAATTATCATATATGTGAATTATGCACCGCCATGTAGCCAGGCATCATATATGTGAATTATCTCATGCCATTTTTTATTATATTCCATTTGTTGACAATCTGTGTATATTCAACTACTCTTCATGTGTATCAGCCATTTGAGCCAGTTATGGAAAAATCAGGAGTGAAAACAAGGTCTTCAGAGCAAGCAATGGTACATGTTGAAACATATATCTCGATGGTTACAGGGAGCTCCTTAGAGGAGGATTCAGAGACAGATGACCAGTCCTATATCCCACCTGAGGTGTATGCTCTAAGTTGCAATGTTTATATTTCTCATATCATGCATATGGTGTCTTGCATTTCTTAGTTTAGACATCATATGCACAATATTGAATTCCATCTACTTAGTTTAGAGATCATACATGCGAGTGACAACTGCTTAGTATATTAATCAATTATGTCAATTATATCATGCCATCCTGTATACTTAGACAACATGTATGTGAATTATTTCATCTCAACCTATTTTAAAAAGACATCATATAGTTTTGTCATGTCACCCTGTTTAGATACTCATCATATGTTGAATTATGCCATTATATCCTGTTAAGTTATCCATCATATATCTGAAACTGTGTCATGCTATCCTATTTAGTTAGGCATCATATATGTGAAATTGTGTCATGATGTCATGTTTGGTTAGACAACATATATGTAAATTACCACATATGTCTATCATACAATGTCTGTACATTCAATTTCTTTTCTTGTTTATCAGCCATTTGAATTGGAGGGGTGATGGCAGTATCTAAGGGAGCAAAACCCCGTTCTTCACAAAAGACAGTGCTACCCATCGATGCAGATAGAACCATGGTTTTACTAGCCCACAAACTAGCCCCACCACACATAATTGAGACTCTTCTAGATTGCACACTTACACCGTTGGGCAGAGAACCACCTACAACCCATCTAATCCCAACCCCAGCGGATAGTAACCCACTTCTAGTTGACAAAGCGCCATGTCCACCACAGAGTACCCCCACACGAGCAGTTTGTAAAGCAACTGCAGTGCCCAAAGGACGAAGAGCACCATAGCGAACCCAAACTCCATGTTTAAAGTAGAAGAGCAACTGTTCTTAGGTCAGATTCTGTAGATATGGTCCATACTCCTTTGATGTTGCGTCACTATATTTACTCATATCAACTACTTTCAAATTTGAAGGATCCAATTGAAACTCCAATGGCACAACAGGTATGTTTTAAACCTATTTCTTTAACTGGATTGCTGTTCTAACTTCTTGCTCTATGTTGATTTCAGTTTCAGTTGTATAAACAGTTATGTCCTCATGTGATGCACATTACCAGTGTTGCTAATGCTGTGTAGTTTCTCACACTTAAATTCTGTCTATCTTGTTGTATCTTAAAAATATATGAGTTAAACTGTGTCTCTATCTTGATTTGGCAACATAAACTAGAATGATATGGACAATACGGTGACCATAGTACATAGATAAATGTTTGTTTCATGCTGTTATCCTGTCCACCTTACTACTGAACCAGTTTACCAAAATGAGTTTCGTATAGTACATGTTAAACATGTGACGTGTCTGCTTGTTTCTCTTGTAGTATGCGAACATAATATTGGAGAAGAGGACCCCCACTATGCAATGGTAGAGAAATTAATGCAGATAAGGTTCAAGAAGTGAGACAACCCTATTAGTCTCCAAGAAAGGTGATAAAGACGATCTTGCAGACAGTGAGAAAACCCCATAGTCCTATGTTGATGTAGTGTTCGAGTTACTGGCTAGTACCGCTGGCACAAGCTCTTCGAACTCGCTTCCTGAATCACTTCGGCTTCTTCAGTCTCAACTACAAGATTAAAGGCATTAGTCAGTTGTGTTGCGGCAAGAAGCCGAAGGACTGAGGAAGTCCCTATAGAATTCATATGCATACTTTCTTGTGCAACAACAAGCGCTAGAGGATTTAAGCGCCAACCAAGAGAAAGTTAATAAGCTTGCTAAGCATCTTGCCGGCATTATGGGTACGCAGGATATTGTTTCTTGAGCTCTTCTGAAGTGGTTTTAGCTCTAGACTTGTTTTGCTACGGCGTTTATTTGCACTGGTCGCCAACTTTGACAACCAGTATATGTGATATGATGCTTTGTTCCCTATATTAGCACTGGTGGTGAACTTTGATGCCCAGTGGATGTAATATGTGTAATAGTCGTGATAGCCTAGCGTAAGTTGCTTGCTAATTTATTTCCTTGTTGTCTTGTTTTTTGTTTGCTTGTAGTCAGTGCAGTTCTTCTTCCGCGGTTTGCTAGTGGCCGCAATAACCTATTTTTAAAACTAGGCCACAATAACCATGGGCCACATATTTATTGTAGTGACCCTGGGCCTCCTACGGGCCATAGAAACAATGGGCCTTCTACGGGGAGTAGCATCAATGGGCCTTCTACAGGTCATATGATCGATTGGCCAAACATGGGCCAATAACGGACCACATTATGGGCCTTAAACGGGCTAGAGTTGGAATCGTCCGTTCATGGGCCGACCATAACGGGCCATCGTTAATCTGTCGTATTTGATGACGTTATGAAAATGGCCCAATGGATTAACGGGCCACAAACGGGCCGACTATAACCACGGGCTGAATTTGGCCCACAATCAAAAAAGGCCAGTAACAAGCCGTAAGTAACCAAATGCTAGAAATGAGCCCAAGAATAAATGCGCGCTGAGAAGGCCAAAAGATAACATGGGCTTGAAATGGCTCAATGGAATAATGGGTCGTTAATGGGTATAAAGTGATATACTGTTCATTACAGGCCAGTTTCACCACGGGTCGTTAATGGGCCAAGAGTTACAAAGTGCCTTATATGGGCCGAAAGACACCATGGGCCATACATGGGCCGGAAGTTACAACAGACTGGAATCATATTGGACGGCCCAGATGACGCTACTGGGCCTAATTCGGATAGGCCATAACGGGCCCTGGGTTAGTGGGCTGTAAATGGGCTATGTGTGAACATGCCCTTAACAGGCTTTCTGTGGGCCGGCCCGCTATCTTTTGACCAAGTCAAACAGGCCATCCTTTTCACAGGAATGGGCCTCTGTTGGGCTATGCCACGTGTCGACGTATCATTGGTGCATTATGTCCAATGAGTGGATGAGATATGTCCCAACGGTGAGCCGACACGTGTTTCCTCCAACCAATGATAATTTTACACATGGAAAATCCCCATTGGTCCGGGTTGTTAACGGGTTATCGGATCCAAACCGGAACCCGATAGCTTAATGGTGACCCGTTACGGTGGATTCCATGTGTCAGTCACCCTTGACGAAAGCACTTCTATGACGCACGATTTATCTTCATGGAAGTGGATACTTCCGTGATGATAATTTTGGTAATGTCATGGAACACTTCTACGACAACACAGTTATGTCTATCTTGATTCTGTCATAAAATCGTCATGGATGTACATGCATGACAGAAAACGTGACCTACTGTGACAAACACGTATCATCACGAAAGTGTTTTTTTGTAGTGCTATCTGCTACCGATAATTTCAGTGCTTGCAGAGAATACCTTGCTGAAAACCGCTTGTCATTTCCGTTTGCTCCTTGTTGGGTTCGACAGTCTTACTTATCGAGAGTACTACGATATATCCCTTATACTTGTGGGTCATCAAGAATCATTTCTGGCGCCGTTGCCGGGGAGTGAAGCGCCTTTCGTGAGTGTAATTTGATAAGGAAACATTTATATTATGTTCTGAAATTTACTATCACTTGTCACTATGGAAAATAATCCTTTGAGGGGCTTGTTCGGGGTATCTTCACCTCGGCCGGTAGAGCAAGAAGTTGCTCCTCAACCTACTGAAGCTACTAAAAATATTTATTATGAAATCCCTTCGGGTATGATAGAGAAACTGCTAGCTAATCCTTATGCAGGAGATGGAACACTACATCTTGATTTGCATCTAATCTATGAGGATGAAGTTTGTGGATTATTTAAGCTTGCAGGTTAGCCCGAGAATGACATCAAGAAGAAGGTCTTCCCTTTATCTTTGAAGGGAAAGGCATTAACATGGTATAGGCTATGTGATGATACTGGATCTTAGAACTACGACCGACTGAAATTCGAATTTCATCAGAAGTTTTATCCTATGCATCTGGTTCATTGTGATTGGAATTATATATATATATATAATTTTTGGCCTCATGAAGGAGAAAGTATCGCTCAAGCTTGGGGGGCCTTAAGTCAATGTTATATTCATACCCCAATCATGAGCTCTTGAGAGAAATTATTATTCAGAATTTTTAGCTCGGCTTTCTCGTAATGATCAGTCCATGCTTGATACTTCTTGCACTGGTTCTTTTATAAAGAAGACTATCGAATTCAAATGGGATTTATTGGAAAGAATTAAACAAAACATTGAAGATTGGGAACTTGACGAAGGTAATGAGTTAGGTATAAACCTTAAGTTTGATTGTGTTAAATCTTTCATGGATACCGATGCTTTTCGTGAATTTAGCACTAAATATGGACTTGACTATGAGATTGTAGCTTCTTCTGTGAATCATTTGCTACTCATGTTGATCTCCCTAAGGAGAAGTGGTTTAAATATCATCCTCCCATTTAAGTAAAAGTAGTAGAACCTATTAAAGTTGAAGAGGAAACTATTACTTATATTGTTAATCCTCTTGTTCATACTACTTATATTGAGAAACCACCTTTTCCAGTTAGGGTAAAGGATTGTTAAAGCTTCAGCTGTAGTTTATAAGATTTATACTAGAACACCCAGACCCCCTGAACAAATTAAAGTTGAACCTAGTATTTCTATGGTTAAAGATCTCTTGGCCGATAATATTGATGGGCATGCTATTTATTTCTGTGATGAAGCTGCTAGAATTGCTAGACCTGATACTAAAGATAAACATAGACCTATTGTTGGCATGCTTGTTGTTTCTGTTAAAATAGGAGATCATTGTTATCATGGCTTATGTGATGGGGTGCTAGTGTGAGTGCAATTCCTTTTACTTTATATCAAGAAATTATGAATGATATTGCACCTGCTGAGATGGAAGACATTGATGTTACTATTAAGCTTGCCAATAGAGATACTATATCACCAATTGGGATTGTTAGAGATGTTGAAGTCTTGTGTGGGAAAATAAAATACCCTACTGATTTTCTTGTTCTTGGTTCCCCACAAGATGATTTTTGTCCCATTATATTTTGTAGACCTTTCTTGAACATTGTCAATGCTAAGATATATTGCGAGAAACAAACCTTTAGTGTAACTTTTGGCGATGTGTCTCACGAGTTTAATTTCTCCAAATTTCATAGACAACCCCGTGATAAAGAATTGCTTAGTAAGGATGAAATTATTCGTCTTGCTTCTATTGCCGTGCCTCCCACCGATCCTTTAGAACAATATTTGCTAGACCATGAGAATGATATTTTTATGATGAAAGAAATGTATTAGATGAAATATTTTTTAACCAAATGCCTGTTTTGAAACATAACTTGCCTATTGAAATCCTTGGGGATCCTCCTCCACCCAAGGGTGATCCCGTGTTTAAGCTTAAGCAATTACCTGATACTTTGAAATATGCTTATCTTGATGAAAAGAAGATATATCATGTTATTATTAGTGCTAACCTTTCAGAGCATGAAGAAAAGAAATTATTGAATACTCTGAAGAAGCATGGTGCCGTTATTGGATATACTTTTGATGATATTAAGGGCATCAGTCCCACTCTATGTCAACACAAAATTAATATGGAGCCTAATGCTAAACCAGTTGTTGATCATCAACAACGGTTAAATCCTTAGATGAAAGAAATGGTAAGAAATGAAATACTAAAGCTTCTGGAGGCAGGTATAATTTATCCTATTGCTGATAGTAGATGGGTAAGTCCCGTTCATTATGTCCCTAAGAAGGGAGGTATCACTGTTGTTCGTAATGATAAGAATGAATTGATCCCATAAAGAATTATTATAGGTTATAGGATGGTAATTGATTTTCCCAAATTAAACAAAGCTACTAGGAAAGATCATTACCCTCTACCTTTTATTGATCAAATGCTAGAAAGACTATCCAAACATACACATTTTTTCTTTCTAGATGGTTATTCTGGTTTTCTCAAATACCTGTGTCAAAAGAGGATCAAGAAAAACCACTTTTAAATGCCCTTTCGGTACCTTTGCTTATAGACATATGCCTTTTGGTTTGCGTAATGCACCTGCTACCTTTCAAAGAGGTATGACTGCTATATTCTCTTACTTTTGTGAAAAGATTGTTGAGGTTTTCATGGATGATTTCTCCGTTTATGGAACTTCTTTTGACGATTGCTTAAGCAACCTTGATCACGTTTTGCAGAGACGTGAAGAAACTAATATTGTCTTGAATTTGGAGAAGTGCCACTTTATGGTTAATGAAGGTATTGTCTCGAGGCATAAAATTTCTGAAAGAGGTATTGAAGTTGATAAAGCTAAAGTTGATGGTATTGAAAAAATGTTGTGTCCTAAAGATATCAAAGGTATAAGAAGTTTCCTTGGTCATGCTGGTTTCTATAGAAGGTTTATTAAAGACTTCTCTAAAATTTCTAGGCCTCCCACTAATATCTTGCAAAAGGTTGTTCCTTTTGTTTTTGATGATGATTGTGTAGAAGCATCTGAAATACTTAACAAGCCTTGATTTCTGCACCTATTTTCCAACCACCTGATTGGAATTTACCCTTTGAAATTATGTGTGATGCGAGTGATTATGTTGTTGGTGGTGTTCTAGGATAAAGAGTTGATAAGAAATTGGATGTTATTCATTATGCTAGTAAAATCTAGATAGTGCCTAGACTAATTATGCTACTACTGAAAAAGAATTCTTAGAAGACTTCTCTAAAATTTCAAGGCCTCCCACTAATATCTTGTAAAAAGATGTTCCTTTTGTTTTTGATGATGATTGTGTAGAAGCATCTAAAATATTTAACAAGCCTTGGTTTTTGCACCTATTGTCCAACCACCTGATTGGAATTTACCCTTTGAAATTATGTGTGATGCGAGTGATTATGTTGTTGGTGGTGTTCTAGGACAAAGAGTTGATAAGAAATTGGATGGTATACATTATGCTAGTAAAATCTAGATAGTGCCCAGAGAAATTAGGCAACTACTGAAAAAGAATTCTTAGCTGTTTTATTTGCTTGTAACAAGTTCAGATCTTATATTGTTGATTCCAAAGTAACTGCTGACATTGATCATGCTGCTATTAAATATCTTAGGGAAAAGAAAGATGTTAAACCTAGACTTATTAGATGGGTTCTCTTGCTGCAAGAATTTGTCTTGCATATTATTTGATAGAGGCAAAGGTGTCCCGTCTTTCGATGAGATGGTGGATTTCGCTTTGGTGGAAGTCGACTTTGACGATCCGACTACGAACGTGTGAGGACGTCGCGCCTTAGCAATCGCTAAACCAACTCCGAGAGGTTATTGACCACGCCGGAGCACGATCAACCTGACCACGAGGGTCTGTTTCCTGCGAGCAAACGAAGAACAAGCAAGAAACTGAGATTGCAATCTGGATATTGCGAATATAAGATGAAAGCTTTATTGATCAAGGTGGGGTTCTGTGACGCCTTTGTCTGGTCGTTGAACACAAACGAAGTACGCGAAGTTGCAGCTATGGCGAACTTTTAATCTAAACAAAACCCAAAGTCTAAACGATGCCCTAAGGGCTGTATATATGGAGGAAGAGGGGGGGAATTTCGTGGCCCTTGGTGGAGGGGTCCGAAATCAACCCTATCTCTTGTTTCCCCACACATACGGACTCTAAAAATAGCCTATACTTATGTATTTCGAAATTACATGGGCCTGGCCCAATAATAAGGTGACGCAGCACCTAAAATAGCCTCGGGACGAAATTTATGAAGTGGCATCTTGTATATTTCATCCAAGGCTTCATGCACCCACTATGGTGGCTTCAAAGTCCTGAAATCATCACTTGTAACTCCGTTCTTGTTCCCCTTGCGCATGCCATCATCTCCATGCTTGTTCTTGCTCCAATGTTCATCCTTCTCCAAGCTAGGCCCTTCATTTGTAAGCAAAACAAATGTATCCAATTTAGGCAGCATCATATTCTCATGAACATTAGAATCATCACCAAGAAACGAAAGTACCTGGTAATTTAGTTGGCGTGCACGAGCTCTAGTAATTGGTCCAGTATGTATAGCAGCAGGGGCTGTGGGTGTAACAATTGTATTGATGTCCTCATCACTCCGTCTATTATGACGCGCACAGAACGTTCCTTCACAACTCCCTTGGTATGGAACAAATTGTGCCTCTGATTTTGCCCAGCTTGTGTGACCTGCACACTCAAAACACGTTGAGCAACTAAACATTCATACCTGTCAGCGTCTTCAGGAGCCATGTATTGCGTCTCATGATCAGAATCATCTCCACCATGTTCTTCACGTGTAATAAGAGCCAATGTCTCCTCATCATAGTCACTAGCGGACTCATATCCACCATCCGCGGTAGCAATCATCACACGCGGAGATTTGCATTCCCTCGCATAATGACCTCCTCCCTTACAACGACGACAAATAATATCACTTGTGTGCCCTGTTGATGCCATGGAAGAAGAAGAACGCTGTGCAGGCCCCGCAGGTGCGCTCTTGGCAGATAATGGTGGTTGTTCCTGTTTTCTTGTATCACGGCTGTAGGAGGCACCTGATTGAGGTGCTGGTGCAGTTGAAGTAGAAGATGCACGCGGCGTCCATGAGGAAGGTTGGCCTGCAGAAAAGTTAGTTCGCGCCAATGCTTGTCGATCCTGCACTTCACGTTCAGCTTTACAAGCAAGATGGAATAAACGAGTGATATTAGTATACTCCTTATAGTCTAGAATGGTCTGAATCTCTCTATTTAATCCACCCAGAAAACGTGCAAGCATAGCTTCATTCTCCTCAACAATACCACATCGAATCATGCCAGTTTGTAATTCCTGATAATATTCTTCTACAGAATTTTTTCCTTGTCTTAAACGCTGCAATTTTTGAAGCAATTGACGTTGATAATATGGTGGAACCCAACGCGTACGCATAGCAGTTTTCAAAGCAGCCCAAGTAGTTGGAATAGGATATAATCTACAATGTTCAGACCACCATACACATGCAAAACTAGAGAAAGCACAAACAGCAGCAGCAACTCGTCTCTCCTCAGGATATTGTAAACATGTAAATCGTTGTTCAGTTTCTAACTCCCAAGTAAGATATATATCAGGAACATATCTACCCTCAAATGGTGGAATATTCAATTTCAGTTTAGGAATATGGACATCATCTCGTACCTGAGGTGGTGGTGCAGGCCTACCATTACGAATATATACCTGAGGTCGACCTGCTGGTGGTGGTACAGGTGGCTGCACGTAGTGTTGATTTTGATCAACCTCATCCTCATAATCTCCCACATAATCATCCTCCTCCGCATCAGCAGCAGGAGCCACAGAAGTATCAACAGCAGCACCAACAGTTTGGCCAAACGCAAGAGGAACACGGCTTGCTCGGCGGAGGTCTGCTTCGCGACGTGGAGGTAGTCGTTGTTGTTGTTGTTGGAGAGGTGCGTTAGGTGCAGCGGGTGGTGGTGGTGGAAGACGCGCGAGCAATTCATTAAACTTGTTATCGAGCTTCGTTTCGAACGTCTTCTCAAAGCCAGTGATCTTCTCCATGGCCTCTTCAAAATTATTCAGCACATCTTGCACCTGTTCAGTCAGCATTTGCTGAAACTTATCATGAAGCTCCTTGTTCGATAAATTCTCCCAGTCAATCTCGTCGGCTTGTGATCCTGGCATGGTTAGCAGCAATAGAAACACACAAGAATATGATCCTACAGACTACGAACAAGTGGTGGTGGTGGGTGTCACAAATCCGTCAAGCAAATCTCAAATTCTTACCAGTTCTTACCCAGCAGCAGGCGGTGATCGGCAACCGTTGTAGTCAAAAACTCTCAAAGCTTGGATAGAGCGATTACCAGGGAGAGTCAAACGCACGACGTAGATGTATGTGGAGCTGGGAAGGCTTATAATATGGTAGCAAAAAGGGTCAGCAATAATCAATTCAGAGATGCAAAGTTGAATAAACGCTCAACGACGGTACTGTGCTGGTCCTAGGCTAGACTGTGCTAGAGACGCGAGCCTAGAACACTAACAAAATCACGGCACGGCACGTAAACAAGGGAAAAGCACACTCTGAATTTTTTGTTTTCGCTCTTTTTTCTTTTCTTTTTTTTGCGCTCTTTTTTTTTGCGAAAAATCACTATAATGGCGAGTATCTCAAAACTCTTCCTAGCTCAAACTGACAGGATGGGCACGAAATTTTTTCGACCAATTTTTTTTTTTCGACTGCCTGGACCCAAAAACTGGAAACGGGTCAAAAAAAAACTTCCTATAATGGCACCTGTCTCAAAACACTCAGAAACACCTAAAAATAGGATAGCCAGAAATTTTTTCGAAAAATGCGTTTTCGAAAAATTTTGGGCCTAAACGGAGCGTGGCTACCCGACTCTTTTTTTTTTCCGAAACCTACTCCGGCAAGGAAACACGAATCGGAATCTAGATGGATCCCGAAAACAAACCTAATAAGCAAGGAACTCGGATTGGTGGTGGTATATGGCAGCGGTGGTGGTAGCGGTGGTAGTATATGGATATGGATCGGTGGTGGTATATGGGCACGGATTGGTGGTGGTATATGGATACGGATTCGGAGCGGTGGTGGTAGATGGCAGGGGCGATGATAATGGTGCGGCGGCGGCGTGACAACTTATGACCAGAACTCGAAACTCTAAAAGACTAGACTCTAAGACCAGCAACTAGACACGACGATGCAACCGCAAATTCAACAAAGCAAAACCCTAAAAAGATTATGCAAGGCTCAGATTGGTTCGGATATGATGAACTAACCCTAATTTTTTTGTGGCTTTTTTGTGGACTATAGGTATGAAGAACAGACTCGATCTAAACTACGAAAAACTGTAAAATCTCACCGAGCAACCTGGAAATCTGATACCACTTGATAGAGGCAAAGGTGTCCCGTCTTTCGATGAGATGATGGATATCGCTTTGGTGGAAGTCGACTTTGACGATCCGACTACGAACGTGCGAGGACGTCGCGCCTTAGCAATCGCTAAACCAACTCCGAGAGGTTATTGACCACGCCGGAGCACGATCAACCTGACCACGAGGGTCTGTTTCCTGCGAGCAAACGAAGAACAAGCAAGAAACTAAGATTGCAATCTGGATATTGCGAATATAAGATGAAAGCTTTATTGATCAAGGTGGGGTTCTGTGACGCCTTTGTCTGGTCGTTGAACACAAACGAAGTACGCGAAGTTGCAGCTATGGCGAACTTTTAATCTAAACAAACCCAAAGTCTAAACGATGCCCTAAGGGCTGTATATATGGAGGAAGAGGGGGGAATTTCGTGGCCCTTGGTGGAGGGGTCCGAAATCAACCCTATCTCTTGTTTCCCCACACATACGGACTCTAAAAATAGCCTATACTTATGTATTTCGAAATTACATGGGCCTGGCCCAATAATAAGGTGACACAGCACCTAAAATAGCCTCGGGACGAAATTTATGAAGTGGCATCTTGTATATTTCGTCCAAGGCTTCATGCACCCATTATGGTGGCTTCAAAGTCCTGAAATCATCACTTGTAACTCCGTTCTTGTTCCCCTTGCGCATGCCATCATCTCCATGCTTGTTCTTGCTCCAATGTTCATCCTTCTCCAAGCTAGGCCCTTCATTTGTAAGCAAAACAAATGTATCCAATTTAGGCAGCATCATATTCTCATGAACATTAGAATCATTACCAAGAAACGAAAGTACCTGGTAATTTAGTTGGCGTGCACGAGCTCTAGTAATTGGTCCAGTATGTATAGCAGCAGGGGCTGTGGGTGTAACAATTGTATTGATGTCCTCATCAACATCCTTCTTTGTAAGCTCGTTGAGAGGTGCAGCAATGGTGTTGAAATCTCTCACAAAACGCCTATAGAATCCAGCGAGGCCAAGAAAACTCCTCACTTGTGTGACTGTTTTGGGCTGCGGCCAACTCTCAATAGCTTCAATCTTGGCTTTGTCAACTTCAATTCCCTGTGGAGTAACAACATAGCCAAGAAAAGATACTCGGTCGGTGCAAAAGGTGCACTTCCCAAGGTTACCAAACAAACGTGCATCACGTAGAGCAATAAAAACAGCACGTAAATGTTCCAAATGTTCTTCCAAAGATCTGCTATAAATCAGTATATCATCAAAATAGACTACCACAAATCGTCCAATGAAAGCACGTAAAACTTCGTTCATTAGTCTCATGAAAGTACTAGGCGCATTAGTTAACCCAAAAGGCATGACTAACCACTCATATAATCCAAACTTAGTTTTAAATGCTGTTTTCCATTCATCTCCCAATTTCATACGAATTTGATGGTATCCACTACGCAAATCAACTTTGGAGAATATTGTAGAGCCACTCAATTCATCAAGCATATCATCTAGCCTAGGAATAGGATGACGATAACGAATAGTAATATTATTAATGCCTCTACAATCAAAAGACATACGTGATGTACCATCCTTTTTCGGCACTAGAATAATAGGAACAGCACAAGGACTAAGGGATTCGCGTATATAACCTTTGTCGAGAAGCTCTTGTACTTGACGCATAATCTCCTTCGTCTCCTCTGGATTGGTACGGTATGGTGCACGGTTTGGCAGTGAAGCACCGGGAATTAAGTCAATCTGATGCTCAATCCCTCGAATAGGCGGTAATCCCGGTGGCACGTCTTGTGGAAAGACGTCAGCGAACTCCTGCAAAATGTTAGTGACAGCAGGAGGCAAAGAGGAAGGCACGTCCTCGAATGAAAATAATGCCTCTTTGCACACAAAAGCATAGCAAACAGATTTGCTGAAATCTAGCTCATCAATATCAGATTTGGTGGCAAATAAACATGCACTTTTCAATTTAATTTCAGAAGCAACACTAGATGGTTTATCATTAGGCTTCATTTGTTGCTCAAATTCTTTTGCCACAATCTGATTTTCACTCTTATTCGTCTCCTGTTTTGCTTTATTAGCTCTATTAATATCATCTTTCAAAATGGAATCAGGAGCCATAGGAAGCAAAGTAATATTTTTATCCTTATGAACAAGAGTATAGTGATTGTTTCTACCATGGTGTACAGAATTTTTATCAAATTGCCATGGTCTACCAAGTAATAAGGAACATGCTTGCATAGGTACCACATCACAATCAACATAATCAGCATATGTAGAGATACTAAAATGCACACGAACACTACGTGTTACCTTAACCTTGCCGCTGTTGTTGAACCATTGGATGTAGTAAGGATGTGGATGTGGTCTTGTGGTGAGAGAAAGCTTCTCCACCATTTCCATGCTAGCCAAGTTGTTGCAGCTCCCTCCGTCTATTATGACGCGCACAGAACGTTCCTTCACAACTCCCTTGGTATGGAACAAATTGTGCCTCTGATTTTGCTCAGCTTGTGTGACCTGCACACTCAAAACACGTTGAGCAACTAAACATTCATACCTGTCAGCGTCTTCAGGAGCCATGCATTGCGTCTCATGATCAGAATCATCTCCACCATGTTCTTCACGTGTAATAATGATGAGGACATCAATACAATTGTTACACCCACAGCCCCTGCTGCTATACATACTGGACCAATTACTAGAGCTCGTGCACGCCAACTAAATTATCAGGTACTTTCGTTTCTTGGTAATGATTCTAATGTTCATGAGAATATGATGCTGCCTAAATTGGATACATTTGTTTTGCTTACAAATGAAGGGCCTAGCTTGGAGAAGGATGAACATTGGAGCAAGAACAAGCATGGAGATGATGGCATGCGCAAGGGGAACAAGAACGGAGTTACAAGTGATGATTTCAGGACTTTGAAGCCACCATAATGTGTGCATGAAGCCTTGGACGAAATATACAAGATGCCACTTCATAAATTTCGTCCCGAGGCTATTTTAGGTGCTGCGTCACCTTATTATTGGGCCAGGCCCATGTAATTTCGAAATACATAAGTATAGGCTATTTTTAGAGTCCGTATGTGTGGGGAAACAAGAGATAGGGTTGATTTCGGACCCCTCCACCAAGGGCCATGAAATCCACCCCCTCTTCCTCCATATATACAGCCCTTAGGGCATCGTTTAGACTTTGGGTTTTGTTTAGATTAAAAGTTCGCCATAGCTGCAACTTCGCGTACTTCGTTTGTGTTCAACGACCAGACAAAGGCGTCACAGAACCCCACCTTGATCAATAAAGCTTTCATCTTATATTCGCAATATCCAGATTGCAATCTCAGTTTCTTGCTTGTTCTTCGTTTGCTCGCAGGAAACAGACCCTCGTGGTCAGGTTGATCGTGCTCCGGCGTGGTCAATAACCTCTCGGAGTTGGTTTAGCGATTGCTAAGGCGCGACGTCCTCGCACGTTCGTAGTCGGATCGTCAAAGTCGACTTCCACCAAAGCGAAATCCACCATCTCATCGAAAGACGGGACACCTTTGCCTCTATCAAAGAGGAAGGCACGTCCTCGAATGAAAATAATGCCTCTTTGCACACAAAAGCATAGCAAACAGATTTGCTGAAATCTAGCTCATCAATATCAGATTTGGTGGCAAATAAACATGCACTTTTCAATTTAATTTCAGAAGCAACACTAGATGGTTTATTATTAGGCTTCATTTGTTGCTCAAATTCTTTTGCCACAATCTGATTTTCACTCTTATTCGTCTCCTGTTTTGCTTTATTAGCTCTATTAATATCATCTTTCAAAATGGAATCAGGAGTCATAGGAAGCAAAGTAATATTTTTATCCTTATGAACAAGAGTATAGTGATTGTTTCTACCATGGTGTACAGAATTTTTATCAAATTGCCATGGTCTACCAAGTAATAAGGAACATGCTTGCATAGGTACCACATCACAATCAACATAATCAGCATATGTAGAGATACTAAAATGCACACGAACAGTACGTGTTACCTTAACCTTGCCGCTGTTGTTGAACCATTGGATGTAGTAAGGATGTGGATGTTGTCTTGTGGTGAGAGAAAGCTTCTCCACCATCTCCATGCTAGCCAAGTTGTTGCAGCTCCCTCCGTCTATGATGACGCGCACAGAACGTTCCTTCACAACTCCCTTGGTATGGAACAAATTGTGCCTCTGATTTTGCTCAGCTTGTGTGACCTGCACACTCAAAACACGTTGAGCAACTAAACATTCATACCTGTCAGCGTCTTCAGGAGCCATGTATTGCGTCTCATGATCAGAATCATCTCCACCATGTTCTTCACGTGTAATAAGAGCCAAAGTCTCCTCATCATAGTCACTAGCAGACTCATATCCACCATCCGCGGTAGCAATCATCACACGCGGAGATTTGCATTCTCTCGCATAATGACCTCCTCCCTTACAACGACGACAAATAATATCACTTGTGTGCCCTGTTGATGCCATGGAAGAAGAAGAACGCTGTGCAGGCCCCGCAGGTGCGCTCTTGGCAGATAATGGTGGTTGTGCCTGTTTTCTTGTATCACGGCTGGAGGTGGCACCGGATGGAGGTGCGGGTGCAGTTGAAGTAGAAGATGCACGTGGTGTCCATGATGAAGGTCGGCCTGTAGAAAAGTTAGTTTGCCCCAATGCTTGTCGATCCTGCACTTCACGTTCAGCTTTACAAGCAAGATGGAATAAACGAGTGATATTAGTATACTCCTTATAGTCTAGAATGGTCTGAATCTCTCTATTTAATCCACCCAGAAAACGTGCAAGCATAGCTTCATTCTCCTCAACAATACCACATCTAATCATGCCAGTTTGTAATTCCTGATAATATTCTTCTACAGAATTTTTCCCTTGTCTTAAACGCTGCAATTTTTGAAGCAATTCACGTTGATAATATGGTGGAACCCAACGCGTACGCATAGCAGTTTTCAAAGCAGCCCAAGTAGTTGGAATAGGATATAATCTACAATGTTCAGACCACCATACACATGCAAAACTAGTGAAAGCACAAACAGCAGCAGCAACTCGTCTCTCCTCAGGATATTGTAAACATGTAAATCGTTATTCAATTTCTAACTCCCAAGTAAGATATATATCAGGAACATATCTACCCTCAAATGGTGGAATATTCAATTTCAGTTTAGGAATATGGACATCATCTCGTACCTGAGGTGGTGGTGCAGGCCTACCATTACGAATATATACCTGAGGTCGACCTGCTGGTGGTGGTACAGGTGGCTGCACGTAGTGTTGATTTTGATCAACCTCATCCTCATAATCTCCCACATAATCATCCTCCTCCGCATCAGCAGCAGGAGCCACAGAAGTATCAACAGCAGCACCAACAGTTTGGCCAAACGCAAGAGGAACACGGCTTGCTCGGCGGAGGTCTGCTTCGCGACGTGGAGGTAGTCGTTGTTGTTGTTGTTGGAGAGGTGCGTTAGGTGCAGCGGGTGGTGGTGGTGGAAGACGCGCGAGCAATTCATTAAACTTGTTATCGAGCTTCGTTTCGAACGTCTTCTCAAAGCCAGTGATCTTCTCCATGGCCTCTTCAAAATTATTCAGCACATCTTGCACCTGTTCAGTCAGCATTTGCTGAAACTTATCATGAAGCTCCTTGTTCGATAAATTCTCCCAGTCAATCTCGTCGGCTTGTGATCCTGGCATGGTTAGCAGCAATAGAAACACACAAGAATATGATCCTACAGACTACGAACAAGTGGTGGTGGTGGGTGTCACAAATCCGTCAAGCAAATCTCAAATTCTTACCAGTTCTTACCCAGCAGCAGGCGGTGATCGGCAACCGTTGTAGTCAAAAACTCTCAAAGCTTGGATAGAGCGATTACCAGGGAGAGTCAAACGCACGACGTAGATGTATGTGGAGCTGGGAAGGCTTATAATATGGTAGCAAAAAGGGTCAGCAATAATCAATTCAGAGATGCAAAGTTGAATAAACGCTCAACGACGGTACTGTGCTGGTCCTAGGCTAGACTGTGCTAGAGACGCGAGCCTAGAACACCAACAAAATCACGGCGCGGCACGTAAACAAGGGAAAAGCACACTCTGGAATTTATTTTTTTTCGCTCTTTTTTTGCGCTTTTTTTTTGCGCTGCTTTTTTTTGCGAAAAATCACTATAATGGCGAGTGTCTCAAAACTCTTCCTAGCTCAAACTGATGGGCACGAAATTTTTTCGACCAATTTTTTTTTTTGACTGCCCGGACCCAAAAACTGGAAACGGGTCAAAAAAAACTTCCTATAATGGCACCTGTCTCAAAACACTCAGAAACACCTAAAAATAGGATAGCCAGAATTTTTTTCGAAAAATGCGTTTTCAAAAAATTTTGGGCCTAAACGGAGCGTGGTTTCCGGACTCTTTTTTTTTCCGAAACCTACTCCGGCAAGGAAACACGAATCGGAATCTAGATGGATCTCGAAAACAAACCTAATATGACAAGAACTCGGATTGGTGGTGGATATATGGTGGTAGATGGCAGCGGTGGTGGTATATGACAGCGATGGTGGTATATGGATACGGATTCGAAGCGGTGGCGGATAAGCGGTGGTGGTAGATGGCAGGGGTGATGATGATGGTGCGGCGGTGGCGTGACAACTTGTGACCAGAACTCGAAACTCTAAAAGACTAGACTCTAAGACCAGCAACTAGACACGACGATGCAACCGCAAATTCAACAAAGCAAAACCCTAAAAAGATTATGCAAAGGCTCAGATTAGTTCGGATATGATGAACTAACCCTAATTTTTTTGTGGCTTTTTCGTGGACTATAGGTATGAAGAACAGACTCGATCTAAACTACGAAAAACTGTAAGATCTCACCGAGCAACCTGGAAATCTGATACCACTTGATAGAGGCAAAGGTGTCCCGTCTTTCGATGAGATGATGGATATCGCTTTGGTGGTAGTCGACTTTGACGATCCGACTACGAACGTGCGAGGACGTCGCGCCTTAGCAATCGCTAAACCAACTCCGAGAGGTTATTGACCACGCCGGAGCACGATCAACCTGACCACGAGGGTCTGTTTCCTGCGAGCAAACGAAGAACAAGCAAGAAACTGAGATTGCAATCTGGATATTGCGAATATAAGATGAAAGCTTTATTGATCAAGGTGGGGTTCTGTGACGTCTTTGTCTGGTCGTTGAACACAAACGAAGTACGCGAAGTTGCAGCTATGGCGAACTTTTAATCTAAACAAAATCCAAAGTCTAAACGATGCCCTAAGGGCTGTATATATGGAGGAAGAGGGGGGGAATTTCGTGGCCCTTGGTGGAGGGGTCCGAAATCAACCCTATCTCTTGTTTCCCCACACATACGGACTCTAAAAATAGCCTATACTTATGTATTTCGAAATTACATGGGCCTGGCCCAATAATAAGGTGACGCAGCACCTAAAATAGCCTCGGGACGAAATTTATGAAGTGGCATCTTGTATATTTCGTCCAAGGCTTCATGCACCCATTATGGTGGCTTCAAAGTCCTGAAATCATCACTTGTAACTCCGTTCTTGTTCCCCTTGTGCATGCCATCATCTCCATGCTTGTTCTTGCTCCAATGTTCATCCTTCTCCAAAATAGGCCCTTCATTTGTAAGCAAAACAAATGTATCCAATTTAGGCAGCATCATATTCTCATGAACATTAGAATCATTACCAAGAAACGAAAGTACCTGGTAATTTAGTTGGCGTGCACGAGCTCTAGTAATTGGTCCAGTATGTATAGCAGCAGGGGCTGTGGGTGTAACAATTGTATTGATGTCCTCATCACTCTGTGACAGGAGGAGTAGCCAGGCACGTATTTGTATTGTTGCTACTATATATAAAACAATGGGGTTCAATCATTTTAGTTGATCTTATTTTGTCTACATTATGTCATCATACTTAATGCATTACTCTATTTTTCATGAACTTAATACCTAGAGAGGCAAGCATAGAAGCACTCTTGAAGTGGAGTAATAGTAGTAGATGCAGATGGATGCCAGTCTACTTGTCACAGTTGTAATGCCTATGTACTGTTCATTCCATGAATAACATCATAACTATGTCCTCTTCTATCAATTGCCCAATGGTAATTTGTTCACCCACTGCATTGCTATGTTCTTGAGAGAGATGCCTCTAGTGAAAGCTATGGCCCCTGGGTCCATTTAAATCATATTGCTAAAACCCTAAATACCTTGCTGCAATTTATTGAATTTTATTTTACTTTGCAATTTATATATCTCCTACTATCAAATTTATTCCTTGCAATTAACGAGTACAAGGGGACTAACTACCCTCTTGCTCGTGTTGGGTGCAAGTATTTTCTCTTGTGTGTGTTGGTACTGCTAAAGGTGGTTTGAGTGAATCTCTTCAATAAACCATGGTTAATTACTGAGGGGAATACTTTTCGGTACTATATTACTGATATGTCCATTTTGCATCATGTTTTCCTACTGTTATTTATATTGTTTTTGATCAATATAATACTTTGTGGTTCCATTCTAATGCCTTCTCTCTCTTAATTTGCAAGATTTATATCAAGAGGGTTATTGCCGGTAGCTGGAATTCTGGACCAGAAAAAGGCATGTCAGATATACATATTCCACACATCTCCAAATGAGCTGAAATTTCATGGAGTTTTATTTTGGAATAAATAAAAATTATTGGTGAAAATAAATACCAAAGGGGGCCAACCAGGTGCCCACGAGGCACCAGGGCACGCACTGTTGGCTTGTGGGGCCCTAGGCCAGCCTCCGGTGCCCATCTTCTGGTATATAAGCCCATTTGCCCTAGACAAAATTAAAGAGAGGACTTTAGAGACGGAGTGCCGCCGTCTCGAGGTGGAACTTGGGCAGGAGCACTTTTGCACTCTAGCGGAGCGATTCCGCTAGGGATATGATATGTCTCCAACGTATCTATAATTTATGAAGCATTCATGTTGTTGTATTATCATTCTTGGATGTTTTACATTCATTTTATAGCAACTTTATATCATTTTTTTGGACTAACCTATTGACATAGTGCCCAGTGTCAGTTGTTGTTTTTTGCTTGTTTTTTACATCACAGAAAATCAATACCAAACGGAGTCCAAACACAGCGAAACTTTTTGGAGATTTTTTCTAGAGCAGAAGACATCCGGTGGGACAAAGAAGTACCAAGGGGAGCTTCAAGGAGAGCACAACCTACCAGGGCGTGCCTGGGGGCCCACACATGCCCAGGCAGGTTGTGCCCACCTCGATGACCTCATACACCGCATCTTCGCCCTATAAATTGCCAAATATTCCAAAATCCCTAGCGGTAACCCTAGATGAGAAGTTCCGCCACTGCTAGCCTCCATAGCCACAAAATACCAATCTAGACCCCGTTCCGGCACTCCACCGGAGGGGGAAATCATCACCGATGGCCATCTTCATCATCCCGGCGGCCACCATGATGAGGAGGGAGTAGTCCACCCTCGGGGCTAAGGATTTGTACCAGTAGCTATGTGTTTATTCTCTCTCTCTCTCTCTCTCGTGTTCTTGAGATATCACGATCTTGATGTATCATGGGTTTTGTTAATATAGTCGGATCATATGGTGTTTCCCCCTCTCTATCTTGTTGTGAATTGAGTTTTCCCTTTGAGATTTCGTTTTATCAGATTGAATACTTTTATGGATTTGAGAGCACTTGATATATGTATTGCACATGAATACCCGTGGTGACAATGGGGTATTATGTTGATTCACTTGATATGTGTTTTGGCACTCAACTCACGGATCCCCGAGGTGACATTGGGGTAATCTATGCATAGGGGTTGATGCACGTTCTCGTCTTTGTTTCTCCAGTAGAAATCTTGGGGCACTCTTTGAAGTTCTTTATGTTGGATTGAGTATTATGAATATGAAATTGTTTGATGCATATCGTATAATCAACTCACGGATCCTCGCGGTGACATTGGAGTATGTAGGTGACATTAGAGTTGGTTGATGTGTATCATATGGTGTTATTTTAGGATGAAATCTTGGTTAGATCGATCGGAAAAAATAGCTTGGTGTTATTTTAGTATGAACTCTAGGAATGATTGATCGGAAAGAATATCTTTGAGGTAGTTTCGTACCCTACAAAAAATTCTTCTTATGTTCTCCACTAGATAGGAACTTTGGAGTGATTCTTCATCGCACGTTGAGGGATTGTTATATGATCCAATTATATTAGCATTGTTGAGAGATTGCACTAGCGAAAGTACGGACCCTATGCATCATTTTCAAGCATTGCAATACCGTTTGTGCTCCGTTTTATCAATTGCTACCTTGCTGTTTTTTATTGTTCTTATTACAAAAATTAATATCTACTATCCATATTACACTTATATCACCATCTCTTCGCCGAACTAGTGCACCTATACAGATTACCATTGTATTTGGTGTGTTGGGGACACAAGAGACTTTTTCTTACTTGGTTGCAGGGTTGTTTGAGAGAGTCTATCTTCATCCTACGCCTTCCACGAATTGATAAACCTTAGGTCATCCACTTGAGGGAAAATTTCTACTGTCCTACAAAACTCTGCGCTTGGAGGCCCAACACGTGTCTACAAGAATAAAGTTGCGTAATAGACATCAAGCTCTTTTTTGGCACTGTTGCCAGGGAGGTGAGTGCTTGAAGGTATATATTTAGATCTTGCAATCAAATCTTTTAGTTTCTTGTTTATCACTAGTTTGGTTTATAAAAGAAAACTACAAAAATTGGAATTGAGGTTGCATCATATTATTCATCTTTATAATGTATTTCGTGAAAATGATGGAAAGGAAAATTGTTCTCAATTGCTAGAAGAAGAATTCAATAGAATGTTTTGTATAGATGGTGAGCATGATTGCAATGTTGTTAGTATGAATTCTTTGAATATTGATGATGCTAATGATATGCAAAGCCATAAGCTTGGGGATGCTATGTTTGATGAAGATGATATTTTTAGTCCCCCAAGATTTGATGTTGTCGGATTTCGGGTTCCAGCAGACCCTTGAGGTTCGAACACTGAGGTGCGCGCGGAGATTTCGCCTCCTACCTACCTGCACTCCTCCGCCTTACTAGGATCTAAACTAAGGAAAGAACAACACAAGAGACACAGGGTTTATACTGGTTCGGGCCACCGTTGTGGTGTAATACCCTACTCCAGTGTGTGGTGTGGTGGATTGCCTCTTGGGCTGATGATGATGAACAATACAAGGAATAACAGCCTCGCGAGGGTCTGCTCTTGGCTGGGGCGATGAACTGCTGGGAGGAGCTCAGTCACCCCTCTCTCTCTGTACCAGATCTTCTCTATCTTTCCAACTCTCTGGCCAGCTCTTTTTCCCCAGCCTCCAACCTCCTTTGGCTCTGTGGGTGGCTGGTCCTATTTATAGAGGCCCTGGTCCTCTTCCCAAATATCGAGCGGGAGGGAGCCAACAATGGCGGGCTAATTTGAAAGGGGACAGCTAGTATCAACTATCCTGACAAAAGTAGTCTTCGCCTGCGCAAAGCTCTGGTGATGACGCCGTCTTGGGCTCCACGGTGACCTCCGTCTCGTAGTCCTCCTGGTCTTGGTCTCGTTGCACCGAAATGGCAACCTTTTCCTGATGCCTCGGTACTCCGCGGCTGCGCTTGCCCCCTTTGCACCAAAGAGGAAGGGAGGACGCTGCGCGGGCTGGCACCCGCCTGGCGCCCCCGGTCGTCATGGCTTGCGTCACGGGCACCTCATGAGGTACCCCGCCTTGATCTCTCCGCCTCCTCGTGAGCCAGCCTGACAAGGCCGCGCCTGAGGAAGCTCCACGTCATCCGCCCCGCGAGGCTTGGCCCCTCGCGAGGGTCTTGGATTTGTGTTGGTGAAGATGGGCCGCGCTGGGCCCCCCTTTGAGCCACGCCGCAGGCAGGCAAGTCTGGGGACCCCCGTTCCCAGAACGCCGACAGTAGCCCCCGGGCCCAAGGCGCGCCCGGACTTGGCCGTGCAGGGAGGCGGAAGGGCAAGAGCAAAGCGCCGCGGGCCCTAACAGCCGGCGGCCTTGGGCGCCGTGTGGCGGTTGGTTGGATGTGGGCGCCCTTGCAACCGCGCGAGTTGATAAAGTAGCGGCGTCCACCTAGGCTTTGCTTCTTGCTTTCCCCGGTTGCTGCTTAGATCCCCTTACTTGCGCCTCTCCTTCCTTCCTCCAAAATTTCCAAATCCGCTCCGATCGTGTGACCTAGGAAGCCATGGCGCCTCATCAGCCCCCGGTCGTGGCTTGGTACTCGCCTGCCCTGGACCCGCCGAACGTGTCGGAGGCGAGCCTCGCCCGGTTGCGTCGGATGGCGAGGGCACGGGGCATCAATGGGGCGAAGGTGTTTAAAGCCGGCTCTGCCACCCCTGAGGGTCGAGGGAGCACCTTCTATCCGCTCTTTGTAAGTGCCATTGCTGCTGGCCTGGTGCCTCCCTTCTTCGAGTTCTTCTTCTCTGTCCTCCGCCACTATAAGCTACAAGCCCTGCATCTCCACCCCAACTCCGTCCTTCTCCTGGCAATCTTCGCTTATTACTGCGAGGCTTACGTAGGGGTGCAGCCCTCAGTGGCCTTGCTGCGCCACTACTTCTACCTCCGGACCTCTCGTGGTACTGCTTCCGCGTGCGCGAGCTTCGTCGCGTACGGAGGCGCCATTGCCATTTCGAACCCCGGGAAAAGGATTGAGGGCTTCAGGAGCAAGTGGGTCTTGGTGGATGCTGGGCGCATCCACCCTCGGCTGATCTTGCCCACGGAGCAGCCCACGAGCTCCAGGGATTGGGGTCGAGCGGAGCTCACGGACCCCCGCGCGAAGCTGATGTTGGAGAAGATGGACGCGGATCTGAGGCCGGCCAACATGGCGGCGGCGAAGCTGACCGGCGCGTCGCTGCTGAGGGAATTCCTGGAGCACCAGCTGGCCCCGCTTCGGCAGTACTCACTTCCGATGTGGAGGCCCCGTCCGAGCCCCGCGGCCTTAGCTGACGGAGATCTGGCTGCGGTCCTCCAATCTCTGGTCGGGAGCGATGTGGGAGGTTGGCGGGTGCTCCTACGCCCTTGTTCCTCCGCGACGACTGGGAGCAGGTAATGGAGTCCATGCCCGTCTTCAACGGGGATGGGCCCGTGCTCGCGGAAACTCCCAAGGAACCGGTGGACGTGCCCTCCGACGACTCCATCGAAGAGGAGGAAGGAGGGGAGCGGGGAAAAGGGCCTGACTCCGAGGCGACTGACGGAGAGTCGAGGGCTCCCCTCCCCCGGCGCCGGTCCCGCGTTCTCCACCTCTCTCCGAGTGATGGCGACGACGATGACGATGAAGACGACGACGAGGACAACGACGAGCAGGACGGCGGGAGCTCACCCTTGATCCCTAAGAAGGACAGGACCGGGCTAATCTCCCACGGATCTGCCCCGGCCCCGGGGCGGACCACAGATGCGCCTTTCGCCTCCAAGCTTCCCGAGGCTGACCCTTCCAGCCGGCTTTCAGGCTTCAAATTTGGCCGGAGGCCGCTTGAGCTCACTGGCGACGACCCGTAAGCGTTCGATTCTTGTCTTTATCTCTTGCTCTGCTTCTGAAGCTTGACGTCTGCATCTCTTGGATAGGCTGGCACCCGCCGCAAAGAAGCCGAAGGGGGCTCCCGAGGTTCCATCCGTGGCAGCGCTTCTTCCCGCGAAGGAGGGTGACCGCGACGCACAGGCTTCTCCTGCCCGGTCGTCCTCGCGAGGTCTGGCTGAGCCGGCTGGGGCGAGCTCAGCCCCCACGGCCCAAGTGGCTCCCGAGGTGCTCTTGCCTGCCGCCGCCACTTCGGCTGTCGGGGCGCGGCAGACTCCGCCTCGGGATGCTGTGGCCGCGTTGCCGCCTTCTCCTCCTACTCCACCGGCTGCTGTCTCTCTGACTCCTTCTGCCGTTCTGGATCGTGCTGTTGCTGAGCTGGACCGACTGCATCAGGATCTTCTTGGCACCGACCCCCGCTTGGTGGCCGGGCGCTTGGAGCTGGCTTCAGGATGGGTTCGCTCCGACGCTTCGATTCGGGCGGCGCTGGTCCAGGCCTCGATGGCATGCGACGAGGAGAAGCAGGCCGTCCCTGAAGTGAAGGCTTCTTGTGATGCAGCCCTGGGGGAGGTGGTCGACGTCTGTGGCCGTTGCAAGGTGCTGGAGGGCGAACTGCAAGGTTTGCAGGACCAACTCGCGAACGAGGTCCGCCTTCGCCAAGAGCAGGAAGAAAGCGTGAAGGCTCACGAGGCGGCTCTCAAGGAGAGGGAGGTCAAGCTCAAGAAACGCCGCGACCGCCTAGGCGTGCTGGAGTAGGAGTTGGGGGCGAGGAAGGCCAAGCTGGACGACGAGGCCCTGGTTCTTGCCAAGGACCACGTGGCCTTCGCGGAGATGGAGGCGAGGGCTCGCTCCTCACCGAGGATGCTTTACGACAGCGGCCTAGAGAGCCCACTGGCTGGCGCCGAGGACGGCCCCGCCAAGCTGCTTCCCTTCCAGGTTCACGCTCTTGAAGATGTCGCCCTTGGCCTTGGCCCCGCGGCCGAGGCCGAGGTGCGTGTCCTGTATTCTGCAGCAATGACGCGGGTCCTCACCCACATCTACCTTCGCGATCCCGGTGTCGACCTCGACAGCCTGCTGGAGCCAGTGAGCGGCGAGCGTGCCACTGCCGCTGCCGAGGCCGTGAAGGGTCGCGCAGAGGCCCTGTTGGGGAAGTTCCGGGCCTTCAGCACCAAGCCTAAGCAAGGCGCTGCCGACCCCACCGCTCCGTGAGGCGTACCCAATCCGCACTGCTCCATCGCCGACAAGTGACTCCGTCGCGGCTCCTGTCCTGCCTTTAATTCCTGCACATGTATCATGCCTCGGGAAGGCGTTTAAACTTGTGTTTGGCATCGAGATAACAGTGTGGACTGTAATATTTGCTTTTGAATTCCTTGAAATTTGTGCCTTTCCTTCCTACTTGCTTATGTTCTACGCCGGCAGAGCCCGACCCCGCGCATGCCTCACCCAGCGTTGGTCCCGACCGGAAACCAGGACGGGGCCAAGGAGTGAGGGGCCACGTGACAAGTTAGGCTCCTGAGTCGCGATGCTCAGGAGTCCCCCTTGGCGCACGAACAGAAAGTAGGGAGGTGTGATGCGGGTGGATCTACCGTTCTACATCTGCAGAGCCCGGCCGCGCGCGCACCTCACCCAGCGTTGGTCCCGACCGGAAACCAAGACGGGGCCACGGAGTGAGGGGCTATGTGACCAGTTAGGCTCCTGAGTCGCGATGCTCAGGAGTCCCCCTTGATGCTCAAACGGCCTTTGTACCTTGGCTCCGCTCGGGGAGAGACGCGTGACGAACCAGGCCCGGGGGGACGTGGCTGAGCGGCGTGCGTCTGGGTGTGACCCAGGTGCAGCCCCCGTGCCCAGCCCCCTCGCGCGGCACTCCCGAGGGGAGGCGTTACGATGAGGCTAGACACTGAGCTCTGGGCTCCCTGAGGTTGGTGCGGCCCGAGGGCCACCCTCAGTTGTTTATCACCAGCGCGGAGCATAGTGCTACCGTATGTGTACAGGCATAGCCGCTCCTCGACAGTGTCGTCAGCCAGCGCGGAGCATGGTGCTTCCACTGGTATGTGGGAGGGGGCCCCCCTCCGGGAGGAGCCCCCGGGGCGTGTACAGCCCCGCCCTGACACGTGGCTGGCACGGTAGGGCCTGGCGAGGTGTATCTGGGCACCCGTGAGCCAGCGCAGGACTCACGGGGCCCTACCTCTAGGCGGGTTGCGCCTGGCACTAGGCCTTATCTTGTGATGTGTCCCTGCAAATTTGGTTAGATGTCGGCACTCTACGTCCTCGGGTGCCGGCCCTCGAGCTGGTCTCAGCCGTCGCTGGTATGCCAGGTCGCGATGCCATGGACAAGGCCAGAGGGTGAGGGCTGGAGGGCCAGTAAGAGCCCTGAGTCGCGATGCTCAGGTACCCCCCTTTAACGTGCAAGTGGTCGGCATGGAGAAGAAGAGGTGCCGTGGACCGGCATCAAACAATCAAGCATGGTGGGTCTAACGCATGATCGAAAATAAACACAAATGGGATACATGCCGCTGGGCCTGGCCCGAGCGGCTTGGGGATCATGCAGCCCGAGGGGCGCCCCCAACAAGGTAAGCTAACAACATGGAATAAAAAGGGATACACGCCGCAGGGACGGACCCGTGCGGCCTGGGAATAATGCAGCCCTGGTGGGGCGCTCCCAGCTGGAAATAGAACTCGAAAAGATGTCACCTGATGATGTTGAGGACGAAGGAGCGTTGGTGTAGCAAGCTCGGTGGGCTGCGGGAGCCGATCCTCACAAGCCCCCAGGCCCAGAGGCCTCGGGAGGCTCCGGAGGCGCTGGCGGCTCCTAACGGGCCATCTCCATCCCTGCCAGGGCTGCGGGCCGCCTGGCCTCCCGTGCCTCCGTGATGCCCCTCATAAGGCGCTGGTACGTGTCAGCCGCGTTCGGCAAACCGTAAGGCATGCGAACGTAGCTGTGGGGTGGGCCTCCGCAGCGCCCCACTCACGAGGGCCAGATGCACTCCAGAGAGGCGACTCGGTTGAGCCCCGGTATGTCGATGCAGACGCGCAGCCGACCATCCTCGCCTGGATGGGGAGCCACTGCTGGTAGGCGGCGGCCACCTTTCATGACTCTTGACTCCTGTAGCTCCTGAATGGCCTTGCTGACGAACTCCTGAGGGTCTAGATCTCCTTGCATTGCTCCTTCTTGAGGGAAACGAGCTTCGAAACACGCCTCCATGTGGTGCCCAAGCGCCTCCCTCGTGACCCTGGCTAGGTCGGTGGCCCTCCAGGGGAGAGCCCCCAAGCCCTGCCTGAGGAGGGAGCCGGGCACGCTTTCCTATGCGATGGAAGGAGGCTCCCCCCGGGCAGGCGCGGGCCCAGAGGGGCCTGCCTCCTGAGTGGTCGGGCCGGACGATGTCTTCTTCTTCTTAGGGGCGGTCTCGGGAGGCCTCCTGCTTCCACGATCCGGGTCTTCCAGTGACGCGGCCTGAAAGGCTCGTTCCTGGGAACACACCGCGTCCTTCTCTTCACATGGCACCGTGATGACTCCGCCGCTTCCTGGCATCTTGAGGACATTGTAGCCGTGGTGAGTTACGGCCATGAACTTGGCCAGCGCTGGGTACCCAAGGATGGCGTTGTACGGCAGGCGAATGTGAGCGACGTCGAAGTCGATGAGCTCGGTGCGGTAGTTGTCGCGTGCCCCGAAGGTGACAGGGAGGCGGACCTGCCCAATCGGGACCGTGGAGCCGTCGGTGATACCGGAGAAAGGCTTGGTTGGCTGAAGCTGGCTGTAGGGCACTTGGAGGTTGTTGAATGTTTCCACGGACAGGACGTTGAACCCTGCCCCGCCATCGATGAGGGTCTTGGTGACCACCACGTTGCTGATGATTGGGGAACAAAGCATCGGGAGGACTCTGGCTGTAGCCGCACACTTGAGCTGATCTGCTGAGCTGAACGTGATGGCGCACGCCGACCACCTGAAAGGGCGCGTGGCTTCGAGCCTGGGGAGGACTGCGTTCACTTCGCGGGCGAACTGCTTGAAGATGCGCTGAGAGGCTGGGGCTTGTGCCCCGCCCAGGATGCAGGCGATCGCGCGCGGCTCCTGGAAGCCCCCAGCCCCCTCGTCCTGGTGGCGGTCTTCGTTTCTCCTTGGCTGCGGTGGCTGCGGCGGGAGGCCTGCGTTGCCTTGTGGGCGATCCTCGAGGCTGGTCCCTCCAGTCTCCCTCGTAAGGCGGGTCTTGCCAGCGATCCTCGCGAGGTTGATCGCGCCACCCTTGGCGCGGGCCACGGTCTTCCCAGCGTCCTGCGTTCCTTCCTCCTCCTCGGGCGTAGCCCCGGTCACTGCGGTCAGGGCGACGGACGATCCTTCCTTCTCGCATGGCTCGGAGCTCTTGACATTCGTTGGTGTTATGGGTGTGGAGGTCGCGGTACACACAGTACCGGCTGCCCTTGGAAGGTTCGGGTTGATCTCTGCCCCGCTTGGTGTCTGGTTCTACCGCGAGCACGGCAGCCCCCTTGCGCTTCACATCCTTGGCCTTGGGCTTCTTCTCTTCTGGGTCTGCGGCAGGCAGCTCGAGGAGGGAGAGACGCCCTTCCTCGGCCCTGGCGCACTTGGTTGCCAGGTTGAACAGTTCCAAGGAAGTGCATAGGTCTTCATGCATCGCCAGCTCCTCCTTCATCTTGACGTCCTGCACGCCGTCAGAGAAGGCCGAGATGATGGCCTCCTCAATCACCTTGGGAATCTTGAGGCGCGCATTGTTGAAGCGCTGGATGTACTTCTGCAGGGTCTCCCCGGGCTGTTGCTTGATGCGGCGCATGTCGCTCACGGCGGGTGGTCGGTCGCGAGTGCCTTGGAAGTTGGCGATGAAGCGGGTGCGCATCTCGTCCCAGGAGGAGATTGTGCCTGGAGCCAGGTTCAGGAGCCAGGTGCGGGCCCCGTCCTTGAGTGCCATGGGGAACCAGTTCACCATGACCTTCTTGTCTCCGTTGGCAGCTTCGATGCCCAGCTCGTAGAGCTGGAGGAACTCCGCAGGGTCAGCCGTGCCGTCATAGCGAGGAGGCAAGTCTGGCTTGAACTTGCCGGGCCACTCGACGTTGCGTAGCTCGGTGGTGAAGGCACGGCAGCCTGTTGTGGCCACGGGAGGCCTTGGATGACGGGGAACTTGGTCTTGCATGTCCCCACGCGCTGCAGCTGGGAGTAGCACGGGGTCTTGACGCGCGGGAGCAGGAGCATGGTCGCGTCGTGCTAGGGCAGGGAGCGCCCGGGCAGCTTCTTGTGGGCGAGGGACTTCTTGACAGCTCTGCTCTTGCTGCGCTGGCGCCTGACGGAGCGGGTTCCGCCCAGGGGCCACGCGCCTTGGAGCCTGGCGCCTTCCTGAGGAGGAGGCGGCCGGGGCGCCGCCGGAGCTTCATTGCCCGCGCGGGGCGGTGTGCGGTGCAGCGGAACGGACGGCGCGGACGAGCTCGGCGACGTGGTCGAGCCATTCTTCGTAGACGTCGTCGATGGGACGGTAGTGCAGGAGCTCATTCACCGCGATGAGTGCAGCCCGAGCCTCCATGGGCGCGCGGAGCGCGCGGGACGAAAAACCAGCTGGGGTGAGTGAGGGAGTCGCGGTGCGGCCGTCTTGCCGCACAGACGGATGCTGGGACGATGCTTGCTGCTCATCCCCCGCTGGGCGGTGGCGGCGTTGACGGCAGGTGATGGGGAACGGCAAGGATGCCCGCCGACAGGGGCCATCTGGGCGACGCGGGCAGCGAGCGCGGCCCAGCGCTCGGTACGGGCCCGACGAGCGTCAGACATGGGCGTGATGGTCGGAGGAGAACAGGGCAGTGGTAGACGAATCCCGGCGCACCCCTACCTGGCACGCCAAATGTCGGATTTCGGGTTCCGGCAGACCCTTGAGGTTCGAACACTGGGGTGCGCGCGGAGATTTCGCCTCCTACCTACCTGCACTCCTCCGCCTTACTAGGATCTAAACTAAGGAAAGAACAACACAAGAGACACAGGGTTTATACTGGTTCGGGCCACCGTTGTGGTGTAATACCCTACTCCAGTGTGTGGTGTGGTGGATTGCCTCTTGGGCTGATGATGATGAACAATACAAGGAAGAACAGCCTCACGAGGGTCTGCTCTTGGCTGGGGCGATGAACTGCTGGGAGGAGCTCAGTCACCCATCTCTCTCTCTCTCTACCAGATCTTCTCTATCTTTCCAACTCTCTGGCCAGCTCTTTTTCCCCAGCCTCCAGCCTCCTTTGGCTCTGTGGGTGGCTGGTCCTATTTATAGAGGCCCTGGTCCTCTTCCCAAATATCGAGCGGGAAGGGAGCCAACAATGGCGGGCTAATTTGAAGGGGGACAGCTAGTATCAACTATCCTGACAAAAGTAGTCTTCACCTGCGCAAAGGTCTGGTGATGACGCTGTCTTGGGCTCCACGGTGACCTCCGTCTCGTAGTCCTCCTGGTCTTGGTCTCGTTGCACCGAAATGGCAACCTTTGCCTGATGCCTCGGTACTCCGCGGCTACGCTTGCCCCCTTTGCACCAAAGAGGAAGGGAGGTCGCTGCGCGGGCTGGCACCCACCTGGCGCCCCCGGTCGTCATGGCTTGCGTCACGGGCACCTCGTGAGGTACCCCGCCTTGATCTTTCCGCCTCCTCGTGAGCCAGCCTGACGAGGCCGCGCCTGAGGAAGCTCCGTGTCGTCCGCCCCGCGAGGCTTGGCCCCTCGCGAGGGTCTTGGGTTTGTGTTGGTGAAGATGGGCCGCGCTGGGGCCCCCTTTGAGCCACGCCGTAGGCAGCAGGCAGGCAAGTCTGGGGACTCCCGTTCCCAGAACGCCGACAGATGTGAAAATTTGTTATAATGATTGCATGCCTCCTATTTATGATGATTATAATGATGAAAGTGGATTCGGAGTGGTCATGACTTTATTTAATTATGAACCCACCATTTTGGATGAGGCTTCAATTGACTATGAGAACAAGGTTGCTATCTATGATGAGTATGGTGATGACATGTAGGCTATATTGAATAATCATAACCATGAAACTTGTCATCATGATTTTAATTTTCAATCTCATGATAGTTATTTTGTTGAGTTTGCTCGCACTACTATTGATGAGAAGAAATTTGCTTATGTGGAGAGTAATAAGTTTTCTATGCTTTTGTGTCATGAAAAGAATGCTTTATGTGATGGTTATATTGTTGAATTTCTTCATGATGCTACTGAAATTATTATGAGGGAGGAACTTATGCTTGTAGGAATTGCAATAATATCAAGTTTCCTCTCTATGTGTAGAAAATCTTGAAGTTGTGCTTGTTTTGCCTTCCTATGCTAGTTGATTCTTGTTCCCATAAATTGTTTGATCACAAAATCCCTATGCATACGAAGTGGGTTAGACTTAAATGTGCTTGCCATGTGCTTGATGATGCTCTCTTTGTGTTTTAATTCTTATCTTTTATGTCAGCATCATTGAAATCATCATGCCTAGCTAAAAGGCATTAAAGAAAAGCGCTTGTTGGGAGCCAACCCAACACTTTTACCTACTATTTTTGTGTGTTCGCATGATTATGCTACTATAGTAATCATGCTTTATAGCTTTTTGTTTCAATAAAGTGCCTACTAAAGCCTTTGGGATAGTGCGGATGATAGTTGACTTGATTCTGTCCAAAAACAGAACCTTTTGTGCTCAGTCCAGGAATTTTGAAAATTCACTGGAATGTGCTTTTGATATGAATTTTTTACAGGTGATAGAAATAGAAATTCCCTATGTTGTCCTAAGTTTTCAGAAGTTTTGAAGTAGCAGAAGTATGGTTGGAGTACAAATTACTTCACACTATTCTGTTTTCGACAGATTCTGTTTTCAATGCATAGTTTGCTTGTTTCCTAGTTTATATGGCTTATATTGCTCAATATAAATTGTGAAAATGATACACTACAGTATTCATTGTGTGGAAACAATTATGAATCTTGTCTTTGACATTACCAAAGTGAAACGGTTTGCTCTTTATCATACTAACCTATCTCACGAAGTTCCATTAAGTTTTGTGTGATTGAAGTTTTCAAGTTTTGGGTGAGATGTTGATATGAGGAGAATAAGGAGTTACAAGACTCTAAGCTTGGGGATGCCCAAGGCACCCCAAGGTAATATTCAAGGAAGATCCAAACAACTAAGCTTGGGGATGCCCTGGCATCCCCTCTTTCGTCTCCAACATCATCGGTAACCTCACTTGGAACTATGTTTTCATTCGTCACATGATATGTGTTTTACTTGGTGCGTCAATTTATTTTGTTAGGATTTGCTTGATGTTATTTATAATAATGTTTTCATCTTTTATTCCAATAAAAATGTCAAGTATAGCCTTTGCCATGCTTATTTTGCAAGTCTACATGTTGCTGTCTGAAAACAGAAAGTTTATCGTTGTTGCAAAAAATCTCTAGAAAAATCAGAATGTGATAAAATGTTGAAACTTTTTGAAAAATAAGCTATGATAAATTTTCTACAGTATTGTAAGTTTTAGAATTTTTGTAGTTACAGAAGTATGAATGTTCTTGCATTCTTTACAGACTGTACTGTTTTGTCAGATTGCTGCTATGGTTGCATTGTTTGCATATGTTTGCTTGTTTAATGATTCTATTTGAGGATATAAGTATTAAATATGCAGAGGCATTTAGTATGCAATGTTGAATAATAATTGTAGTGATTTGCTACAGTAGAGAATGATAAGGTTATTGCATTGATTTATACTAACGTATCTTACGAGTTCTTTTTCAGTTTTGTGTGGATGAAGTTTTTAAGAATTAGGGAAACCGTGTTATGAGAAGGATGAAGAAGACACAAGAGCACAAGCTTGGGGATGCCCAAGGCATCCCAAGTTAATATTCCAATAAGTCCCAAACATCTAAGCTTGGGGATGCCCCGGTAGGCATCCCACTTTTCTTCATCAACAATTATCAGTTAGCCTCGGTTGAGCCTAAGTTTTTGCTTCTTCACATGATGTGTGTCATTCTTAGAATTTCATTTTATTTTGTTTTTCTTGCTGTTTTAATAAAATACTTAGATCTGAAACTTTTAAATACGAGAGATTCCTCAAATAGCTACCATTTACATAACTGCTCGCTTGATCTTCGCTTATATCTTTTTGGAGTAGCTTGTCATTTATTCTTGTGCTTCACTTATATCCTATGAGTAACTTGTTGGATAAATTGAATATCATGAAGTTGAAATTATATCATGCCCGGTGGTAGCTTCACATTGGGTTTAGAAAGTGAAATGTTTTGAAGCTTGACAATCACAAATTTGGTCATACAAGCAATTCATGAATGATTAGCATAAGCAAGAGGACTTTCACATGCAAATATATTATCTTGGACATCTTCTATGATTGTGAATACCCATTAATTATTTTCAAACTTGAGAAAATTAGTTGAAATTGGACAAGGAAGACAACGTAATGAGTTATGTTTGGGTATATTTGCATAGAAGTTATATTGTTATGGATCCTCCAACATGTGGTGTTTGCCTAGGATATTTTGCTAGCCAAAAATTCATACTAAGTATAGATACTACTTGTGCATCCAAAAACCTTAAACCATGTTTCTTGCCATGAGTGTCCACCATACCTACCTATGGCTTGAATAAGATCCTTCAAGTAAGTTGTCATTGGTGCATAAAGCAATAAAAATTGCTCCTAAATATGTTTGATCTTTTAATGTAAGGGAAAATTGAGCGTTGTACGAACTTGTGATGGCAAAGTAATAAAAGTGACGGACTTCATAATAAAGGTTGCTATCATAAGGGGCAATATAATGTGGTGTTCCTTTGCATTAAGAGTTTGGGCATCCAAATAAAAAGCACATGGCAACCTCTGCTTCCCTCTGCGAAGGGCCTATCTTTTACTTTTCAGTATTTACTTTTATGCAGAGAGTCAATAGTATAAATTCTCATTTCGAACTCAACTATTCCCTAGTTGGCAAGCATCATATGGTGGGGAAATATCTAGGCACATATGACCAGTCAAATATATTTGATCATGATTTATTATTGTTGACAATTATCTCTATGATAAATGAGTTGGGAGGCAAAATATTAAGCCTATATCTTTCTCTGTGTTCGATGGATGCCATTTGTTCTAAGAATATGGTTTGAGTAGTAGCAATCATGGAAGACTATATGATGATTTAGTATGTAGAGCTCTTACTTAGACTCTGTTGAATAAGTTGAATTGCAATTGTTTGGTGACTAAGAATATAGGTTGTTGAGTTTCAAGAGAATTCATTGCTTGAACCTTAACATGTGAATTTTTTGCTACTCTAACATGAGAAGTTTTATAAGAAAGAATTGATGTTATGATGCTAGGAAAAGTGATTGAAATTATCATTGATCAAACTTATGCACTTTGCTAGCATTCACACTTCATAAATTATTTGTTTTATCATTTACCTACTCGAGAACGAGTAGGAATTAAGCTTGGGGATGCTGATACGTCTCCAATGTATCTATAATTTATGAAGCATTCATGCTGTTATATTATCATTCTTGGATGTTTTACAATCATTTTAGAGCAACTTTATATCATTTTTTGGGACTAACCTATTGACATAGTGCCCAATGCTAGTTGCTATTTTTTGCTTCTTCTTTACATCACAGAAAACCAATACCAAACAGAGTCCAAACGCAGCGAAACTTTTTGGAGATTTTTTCTTGAGCAGAAGACATCCGGTGGGACAAAGAAGTACCAGAGGGGAGCTTCGAGGAGAGCACAACCTACCAGGGTGCGCCTGGGGGCCCACACATGCCCAGGCAGGTTGTGCCCACCTCGATGGCCTCCCGCACCGCCTCTTCGCCCTATAAATTTCCAAATATTCCAAACTCCCTAGAGGTAACCCTAGATGAGAAGTTCCGCCGCCTCTAGCCTCCGTAGCCACAAAATACCAATCTAGATCCCGTTCCGGCACTCCACCGGAGGGGGAAATCATCACCGGTGGCCATCTTCATCATCCCGGCGGCCACCATGATGAGGAGGGAGTAGTCCACCCTCGGGGCTGAGGATTTGTACCAGTAGCTATGTGTTTAATCTCTCTCTCTCTCTCTCTCTCTCTCTCTCTCTCTCTCTCGTGTTCTTGAGATGTCATGATCTTTATGTATCGCGGGCTTTGTTAATATAGCCGGATCATATGGTGTTTCCCCCTCTCTATCTTGTTGTGAATTGAGTTTTCCCTTTGAGATTTTGTTTTATCGGATTGAATACTTTTATGGATTTGAGAGCACTTGATATATGTCTTGCACCTGAATACCCGTGGTGACAATGGGGTATTATGTTGATTCACTTGATATGTGTTTTGGCACTCAACTCACGGATCCCTGAGGTGACATTGGGGTAATCTATGCATAGGGGTTGATGCATGTTCTCGTATTTGTTTCTCCAGTAGAAATCTTGGGGCACTCTTTGAAGTTCTTTGTGTTGGATTGAGTATTATGAATCTGAAATTGTTTGATGCATATCGTATAATCAAATCACGGATACTCGCGGTGACATTGGAGTATCTAGGTGACATTAGAGTTGGTTGTTGTGTATCATATGGTGTTATGTTAGTACGAACTCTTGGTTATATCGATCAGAAACAATAGCTTGGTGTTATTTTAGTACGAACTCTAGGATATATTGATCGGAAGAATAGCTTTGAGGTGGTTTTGTACCCTACAAACAATTTCTTCTTATGTTCTCTGCTTGATAGGAACTTTGGAGTAATTCTTCATCGCACGTTGAGGGATGGTTATATGATCCAATTATATTAGCATTGTTGAGAGATTGCACTAGTGAAAGTACGGACCCTAGGCCTCATTTTCAAGCATTGCAATACCGTTTGTGCTCCGTTTTATCAATTGCTACCTTGCTGTTTTTTATTGTTCTTATTACAAAAATTAATATCTACTATCCATATTACACTTGTATCACCATATCTTCGCCGAACTAGTGCACATATACAGATTACCATTGTAGGACACAAGAGACTTTTTATTATTTGGTTGCAGGGTTGTTTGAGAGAGACTATCTTCATCCTACGCCTCCCACGGATTGATAAACCTTAGGTCATCCACTTGAGGGAAAATTGCTGCTGTCCTACAAAACTCTGCGCTTGGAGGCCCAACATGTGTCTACAAGAATAAAGTTGCATAGTAGACATCAGGATACTTCCCTCCGGGAGGTGGAAATGAAAGCCATGATCATCACCAACAACCCTCTCATCGTGGGAGGACCAATGTTCATCAACATATTCACCAGCACCATCTCATCTCAAACCTTAGTTCATCACTTGTATTCAATCTTTGTATCAAAACTTTAGATTGGTACCTGTGGGTTGCTAGTAGGGGTGGGCATAAAAACCGAGAACCGGAGACCGGAGCCGAAAAAACCGAGACCGAAGCCGAAAAAACCGAGTACCGAAGCTTCGGTTATACGTTCGGTTAGCAAATGGCAAAGACCGAAATTAGTTCGGTGAGTTCGGTCACTCGAGACCACTGACCGAATCACCCGAATGAACCGAAGTATTTTACTATATTAATTAAAGCTCATCAAGCTAGGTCGATTAGCCCATCAATCAAGTACTACACGACAATTTTTCTCAGCCTTTTCTTTTCATCACAGCCACAAACGGACGCACGCATTGCTAAAATAAAACAGATGCAGGCCCCACGTTGCCACCCATCAGCTTTTTTAATTGCACGATGAGGAGAATGTCTCTCCCCCTGCTGCATGCACAAAAAAAAGTCTGGCAGGCGGCGGTGGTGGTCCCGTGGCCAGCGCCTAGTGGGGGCCTCAATCTGTGATGGAAACTAACAGCTTACACGCGCAAAAGGCAAGCGACCCGTGAAGTGTATCGGTCCTACTCGGTCAACCCGAGCACCGAACCGAATTTCTGGTGGACCGAATCGTCGGTTATCTCTTTTTCAGTTAACCGATCGGGTAGCATATTCCCAAAACCGAAAATCAAAATAACCCGAAGTACCGAACCGAACTCTTCTGGGTAACCGAATGCCCAGTCCTAGTTGCTAGTAGTGTTGATTACATCGTGTAGTTGATGCTAGTTGGTTTATTTGGTGTAAGATTAAATGTTCAAATCCTTGATGCTATTCCATACCCCTCTGATCTTGAACATGAATATGATTTTTGAGTAGTTACTTTTGTTCTTGAGGGCATGGAAGAAGTCCTGTCATAGGTAATCATGTGAATTTGGTATTCGTTTGATATTTTATGTATGTTGTTGTTTACTTTAGTGGTGTCATGTGAACGTCGACTACATGACACTTCGCCATCTTTGGGCCTAAGGGAAGGCATTGTGGAGTAGTATTTAGATGATGGGTTGCTAGAGTGACAGAAGCTTAAACCCTAGTTTATGTGCTATTCCATAAGGGGCTGATTTGGATCCATATGTTTCATGCTATGCTTAGATTTATCTTAATTCTTCTTTCGTAGTTGCAGATGCTTGCGAGAGGGGTTAATCATAAGTGGGAGGCTTGTTCAAGTAAGAACAGCACCCAAGCACCGGTCCTCCCACATATCAAATTATCAAAGTAACGAACATGAATTAACAAACATGATGAAAGTGACTAGGTGAAGTTCCCGTGTGTTCTCAAGAACGCTTTGTTTATTATAAGAGACCGTTCCGGCCTGTCCTTTGTCATAAAAAGGATTGGGCTACCTTGCAGCAATTTAGTTACTATTGTTACTTATTGCTCATTACATATTACCTTGCTACCAAACTACTTGTTATCGATAATTTCAGTGCTTGCAGAAAATACCTTGCTAAAAACCGCTTGTCATTTCCTTCTGCTCCTCGTTGTGTACGACACTCTTACTTATCGAAAGGACTAGATTGATCCCCTATACTTGTGGGTCATCAATTACTTTACCCTTCCTCTTCGGGGAAATCCCAACACATTCCAAAAGTAGCATGGAGTAATAAAAGTGATAGACTGCTTGATAAAGGTCACTATCATAAGGGGAAATATATAGTGATGTTCTTTTTTATTAAGAGTTTGCACATCCAACTTAAAAGCACTTGGCAGCCTCTGCTTCACTCTCCAAAGAACCTATCTTTTACCTTTTTTGTTTAAAGTTTTATCTTAGCTATGCACATGTCAAAATATTTTCCTCCTTTCCAACCTTATTATTCTCGCTACTTGGCAAACATCATGTGGTGGGGAAAGATCCAGGCATATATATGCAACTGAATATATACGATCATGAGTTATTATTGTTAACAATTATCCCTGAGGTAAATAAGTTGGGATGTGAAACATCAAGTCCTCATCTTCCTTTATGTCTGATTGAAACAGTCTGCTCTAAAAATATTATTTGACTACCAGCAATCATTAGAAGACTATATGATGGTTGAGTATGTGAAGTTTGCTAAACAAAAGCTCTTACATAGGCTCTTCTGGAAAATAAGATGAATTGCAATTGTGTGATGACTAAGAACATAGTTTGTTGGTCTATACTTTAACATGTGAATAGCTTGTTACTTGATTATGAGGAGCTTTATGAATAATAATTGTTGTTCATGGAATGATAATGGCTATAAATACGATCTTGCTATGTCCATATTTTCTTTTACCGACAGCACTCTTTATAATGTTTTTTTCGCTTGAGGAAAATCTGGGTCTAAACTTGGGGAGTTGATACATCCAATCTTCATCAATATTTCCTACTGTTATTTATCTTATTTGTTGTTTCAATGTTATATTTCATAATATAATGCAATTCTAGTGCATTTTCTCTTTTAAATGTAAGGTACGTCAAAGAAGGGAGATTACCATCAGCTGGAATTCTGACCGGGAAAGCAACAATAAAGATAACAATTCTCCGAACCTCAAAATGAAGCCTGGATTTTTAGGGAATTATTTTGGAATATATGAAGAATTGTGGAACAAAAAATATACTAGAGGGGCCTTATCAACCAGCCACATGGGCAGGAGGTGATGACACCTCCATGGCCATGCCTGATAGAGGCGGGGGTGTCCCGATCTTTCGATGAGATGATAACTATCGATTTGGTGGAGACGACTTTGACGATCCGACTACAAACGTGCACGATGTTGCGCCTTAGCAATCGCTAAACCAATCTCCTGAGGTTACTGATGATGCCGGAAGCACGGTCAGCCTGACCACGAAGGTCTATTCCTGCAAGCAATCGAAGAACGAGCAAGAATATGATCAAGCAATCTGAATATTGCAAATATATATGAGGTATTGATAATGGTGGGGATGTGTAAGCGGTCTTGGTCTGGTCGTTGGACACAAACGAAGTACACGAAGTTGCAATGGCTAACTTTTAACTAAACAAATCCCAAGGAAAAAGCTACTAGATGGATCTACTTATATAGGAGGAAGGGGTGGCGGCCAAGGAGGTGGGAGAACGTCCCAAGGCATCCTAAAACCAACCCTAAGTCGTACAAGGCCAATGGGCCCAAGTGGAGGTGATGTAACACCTTTGGACTTGTAGTTTGACTCGGATTCTGCTGCAGAATCAGATTGTTTCGTCCACAACTCAACGCTCCAGACGAATTTGAAGGTGATTCCAATTGGGTTGGAAAGTGCACGAAATCTAGTTTCCAACAAAAAAAGAATCACCCAATTCGGAGTCCGTATGAAAAACTTGTGTGCGTTTTGAGTCAGGTGTGTCTGTGCAGTCCGAATCTGAATCCAGAACGTGAGAGACTTGGACTCTATATTCTCTTGGGCCAAAAGTGACGTGAGAGAACTTTTTGGACAGCAAATAAACATCTCTTTCTTCCTTATCTTCATATGTGGATTGTACAAATGTCCCATACACCTGCAATTAGACAAAACACAAAAGTGTGTGAAGTATTTTTGTTCTGGATAACATAAATAGATTATTGAATAGTTTGCACTAGAAATCACCTGACAAATATGCATATATGCAATATTTTTGGTCATATCCAAGGTAGTCATGTCCTCATCATCCTCCCCTTCTTGAAAATAAAGCCGTCCTCGGCGTTGCTTAATCTGAAACGTGGCTAACAAAAGAGACAAGGTGTACATGTTGTATATGTATATGTCATCCATTTTTACTTCCCTTGATTTTTGCATATATGACACATGAATAGATGAGTAACTTGCATAGTTCATAAAATCTAAAGCCAAAAAATTAGCACAAGAAGTAGAAGGCATGAAAATATTGCAACTCAGTTTGCACATATAAGTGAAGCTCTTATTCATTTCAAAAGATTGACAATGTTCATCATTAAACCATCCCAACATTGGTGAATAAACCTTACTTGCATCAAATTTACATGCTACAACATGCTTAAATACGCAAACATGCAATAAGTCATTCAACATAGAATCATCACCAAGATTAGAGGTCATATCAAAATGATTAAACATTGGTTCTTTTGCATCAATAGTTAATTCAATGGGTGCACTCAAAATTGTTGGTATTTCAGTTGTTTGATCACATGGCAAAGTCAAATTATCAACGTAGTCCTCTAAAATAGGTGGTGTGATCAAAGTAGTGGGTAGCTCATCAGATGGTGCATTCAAATTGACAAGGCATTCATCATTCTCATGTAGAGATGGAAGATCAGTACCTTTGTCATTACCTCTTATGATCAACTCAGATGATGTAGCCACTCTCGGGGGCGATGTGTCACATGGTGGAGGTGATGTAACACCTTTGGACTTGTAGTTTGACTCGGATTCTGCTGCAGCATCAGATTGTTTCGTCCACAACTCAATGCTCCGGACGAATTTGAAGGTGATTCCAATTGGGTTGGAAAGTGCACGAAATCTAGTTTCCAACAAAAAAAAGAATCACCCAATTCGGAGTCCGTATGAAAAACTTGTGTGCGTTTTGAGTCAGGTATGTCTGCGCAGTCCGAATCTGAATCCAGAACGTGAGAGACTTGGACTCTATCTTCTCTTGGGCCAAAAGTGACGTGAGAGAACTTTTTGAACAGCAAATAAACATCTCTTTCTTCCTTATCTTCATATGTGGATTGTACAAATGTCCCATACACCTGCAATTAGACAAAACACAAAAGTGTGTGAAGTATTTTTGTTCTGGATAACATAAATAGATTATTGAATAGTTTGCACTAGAAATCACCTGACAAATATGCATATATGCAATATTTTTGGTCATATCCAAGGTAGTCATGTCCTCATCATCCTCCCCTTCTTGAAAATAAAGCCGTCCTCGGCGTTGCTTAATCTGAAATGTAGCTAACAAAAGAGACAAGGTGTACATGTTGTATATGTATATGTCATCCATTTTTACTTCCCTTGATTTTTGCATATATGACACATGAATAGATGAGTAACTTGCATAGTTCATAAAATCTAAAGCCAAAAAATTAGCACAAGAAGTAGAAGGCATGAAAATATTGCAACTCAGTTTGCACATATAAGTGAAGCTCTTATTCATTTCAAAAGACTGACAATGTTCATCATTAAACCATCCCAACATTGGTGAATAAACCTTACTTGCATCAAATTTACATGCTACAACATGCTTAAATAAGCAAACATGCAATAAGTCATTCAACACAGAATCATCACCAAGATTAGAGGTCATATCAAAATGATTAAACATTGGTTCTTTTGCATCAATAGTTAATTCAATGGGTGCACTCAAAATTGTTGGTATTTCAGTTGTTTGATCACATGGCAAAGTCAAATTATCAACGTAGTCCTCTAAAATAGGTGGTGTGATCAAAGTAGTGGGTAGCTCATCAGATGGTGCATTCAAATTGACAAGGTATTCATCATTCTCATGTAGAGATGGAAGATCAGTACCTTTGTCATTACCTCTTATGATCAACTCAGATGATGTAGCCACTCTCGGGGGCGATGTGTCACATGGTGGAGGTGATGTAGTCCTGACAACAACGGATGTGGTTGTCATAGTATGCCTAGTAGTTGAAGGAACAATCATATCAA
>NC_041392.1:359449882-359453364 GCF_002162155.2 Triticum dicoccoides
CATGATTAGTAGAACAAGAAACAAAACCCAAAAATAATGTTCCTATAACTACTAGGATGTGGTGGTAAAACGCTCACAGTAAAGCAAATATCAATGTCTTACAAGTTCTTACCATGCAGCAGGCGGTGATCGGCAACCAGCGGTGTCAAGTAACTCCGAATATTGAGTAAAGCGATTGCCAGGGGAGCGTACGTATACACGGTGTAGAAATATGTGGAGCTGGGTTGGCTATATATGGTAGCAAAAGATTAGCAATAATCAATTCAAAGATGCAATGTTGAATAAACGTTCAACGACGGTACTGTGCTGGTCCTAGGCTAGACCGGACTAGAGACGCGAGCCTAGAACACTAATAAGGTCACGGCGTAGCACAACTAGCATCAATGAAGGATACTAAGTAGCTCTTGACAGCAAGATATAAGTGAAGATCACAATGGTAGTGAAGATAATGATGAAAAACAACTACCAAGTAGGATATACAACAACTCTCTCTCCAACTTTCCTCTTGAAAAGTTTGAGACAATTTTCTGATAAATTCTTTCAAAGAATGCTACTAACTCAAGCTTTCCAATGCAAAAAGAATCACTCAATTCCGAGTTGATATGAGGAGTCAAAGAATTCTAAAATTGGCCTGAAATATTGGAACAAGCTGTGTTCACGAACTTCAGAGGGCAAAAAGACCTATTTAGAAGCCGATTTTGAGGTGTCAAATATTGAACCAGCTTCTGCAACTATTTAGACGCGGCTCGTCGCTATCTTCAATTTGAGTACTCACGGAGCCAAAACGGACTTTGTATGAGGAAGATACACCTGTTTTACTGAACAGTGCGCAAAACAGATTCCAATCCGAATTCAGGTACGAGATTGATTCTAGATAGATCCAATTTTTTTTCTTCTCTTTTTTTTCTCACGCTTTTTTTTTCTTTTTATTCTCCCTCTTTTTCTTTTTTTTCTTTCCTTTTTTCTCTCTTTTTTTTCTTTATCTTCTTTTTCTCCCTCTTTCCAAGACAAACTAGATAAGATGCAGATTCGATCAGGCGAAGATGTGAGTGACCTCAACTATGATTATGACAATAAACAGTGCGTAGCACGTGGTGGAAATTGGTGGATGGGATGGTGGACAGCGGATGGGATAATGATGCAGCGGCTGCGTGACTAATGTGAACAGAACTCGAAACTCTAAAGGAACTAGACGCTAAGACCAACAACTTACACGACGATGCAACCGATAATTAAACTATGCAAGCAATGAATAGAAAATTGCAAAGGCTCAGACTGGCTTGGATAAAGGATGAACAGATCTAACTTTTTTTTGTGTGGCTTTTTCTTGGACAATAGGTAAGAAAATAAATCTAATCTAGAAAAACTGGAAATTCTCACCGAGCAACCTGAAAACTGATACCACTTGATAGAGGCGGGGGTGTCCCGATCTTTCATGAGATGATAACTATCGATTTGGTGGAGACGACTTTGACGATCCGACTACAAACGTGCACGACGTTGCGCCTTAGCAATCGCTAAACCAATCTCCTGAGGTTACTGACGATGCCGGAAGCACGGTCAGCCTGACCACGAAGGTCTATTCCTGCAAGCAATCGAAGAACGAGCAAGAATATGATCAAGCAATCTGAATATTGCAAATATATATGAGGTATTGATAATGGTGGGGATGTGTAAGCGGTCTTGGTCTGGTCGTTGGACACAAACGAAGTACACGAAGTTGCAATGGCTAACTTTTAACTAAACATATCCCAAGGAAAAAGCTACTAGATGGATCTACTTATATAGGAGGAAGGGGTGGCGGCCAAGGAGGTGGGAGAACGTCCCAAGGCATCCTAAAACCAACCCTAAGTCGTACAAGGCCAATGGACCCAAGTGGAGGTGATGTAACACCTTTGGACTTGTAGTTTGACTCGGATTCTGCTGCAGAATCAGATTGTTTCGTCCACAACTCAACGCTCCAGACGAATTTGAAGGTGATTCCAATTGGGTTGGAAAGTGCACGAAATCTAGTTTCCAACAAAAAAAGAATCACCCAATTCGGAGTCCGTATGAAAAACTTGTGTGCGTTTTGAGTCAGGTGTGTCTGTGCAGTCCGAATCTGAATCCAGAACGTGAGAGACTTGGACTCTATCTTCTCTTGGGCCAAAAGTGACGTGAGAGAACTTTTTGGACAGCAAATAAACATCTCTTTCTTCCTTATCTTCATATGTGGATTGTACAAATGTCCCATACACTTGCAATTAGACAAAACACAAAAGTGTGTGAAGTATTTTTGTTCTGGATAACATAAATAGATTATTGAATAGTTTGCACTAGAAATCACCTGACAAATATGCATATATGCAATATTTTTGGTCATATCCGAGGTAGTCATGTCCTCATCAATGCCACTTGTCCATGTGGAGCCCTAGTGGCCCCATGACATCCTTTGGTCATAAATTCCTATTTGCCCAAGAAAAATAATTAGAGAAGGGTTTCAGGACTTTCCTACACCGTCTTGAGGTGGAACCACTATCGGTGTCAAAACCGGCGGATCTCGAGTAGGGGGTCCCGAGCTGTGGATCTTGGATCGATGGGTAATAGTGAACGCAAAGACGATATTTACCCAGGTACAGGCCCTATTGAAGAGGTAAAACCCTATGTCTTGCTTGATTATATTGATGTGTGTATATGATGGTTATAGAGTTGATCTACCTCGAGATCGGATGAACAAAACCCTAGATGAGTAGGATGATGGTTCTCCTCTATGTTCTAAACCCTCTGATTTATATAGACACCAAGGGTACCTAGGGTTACATATGTCGGTTACATCGTGGGATAAACATGTCGACTTCATTATCTTGACTTGGAGGATACACCAAGGCTTCAGAGGTTTCCTTCCTGAACAGCGAGTCGCTTATAGCTTGGCCTTCCAATGAAGGATCAGGAGTGTCCCACCAGTATGGCCCATGAGAGATAAGCCGGCAGTCCGAGGACCCCTTAGTCCGGGACACCATCAACCACGACAGGAGTAGTTTTGCTCTCCAGCAAAGCGACCCCGCCGGGGATACTTCCTCCTGGGAGAGGGGAATCAAAGCCTTCGTCATCACCAACACTCTCATTATCATGGGAATAATCATCTTCATCAACATCTTCACCAACACCATCTCATCTATAAACCCTAGTTCATCTCTTGTGTTCAATCTTTGTATCAAACCTCAGATTGGTACCTCAGGGTGCTAGTAGTGTTGATGATATCTTGTAGTTGATGCTAGTTGGTTTACTTGGTGGAAGATTATTATGTTTAGATTGTTAATCACATATTCATACCAACTGATCATGTTTAATAAGATTAGTTGTGAGTAGTTCTATTTTTTCTTGAGGACATGGGAGAAGTCTTGTTATTAGTAATCATGTGAAGTTGATCACCATTCAATGTTTGATATTTTGTTATGTTGTTCTTCTTGTATGTCGTGGGAAACCACGGCCACCTATGGGGC
>NC_041392.1:359453519-359490931 GCF_002162155.2 Triticum dicoccoides
AAGCGTAATACAACATGGCAGAGATCACACGGGCAGTTTTACCCAGGTTCGAGCCACCGCGAGGCGTAAAACCTTACTCCTGCTTTGGTGGATTGATGATGGAAAAGTGCAGCGCTCTTGCCCGGCAAGGTTGCCTCGAGGATAGAGTGGCTAGGCATGTATGGGTGTGAGGGGATCCGAATCCTTTCTAGGGTTTGCATGGGCCTCCTTTTATAGATCAAGGGGTCACCACAATGGCAAATCAGTCTTTACATACTAATTAGATAGAAAATAGTGCTATCATACCTAACTCTACAGGCTGACAGACCGCATTAAATGTGCCGCTCAGTGTCACATCATAGCTTGCCCGGCAGGCCCTGCCGGGCTATTTTGCCAGCTTCACGCCTGCTTGCTTGACACCTCTTAGGAATGGTGTCGCTTGGAGGTATTTTTTGCGGGAAGTGAATGCCATGTGGCAAACAGCAACCACTTAGTCACTTAGGAGCTTGACACCGCACTGGTTGACGACGTGCGTAGCTGCGGGGTGGTTAGGTGGAGTGGTTTGCCTCCATGAGCCCCAGCAGGCCTGCCGGGGCGATCTTTGGAGGCTCGCTTCCAGGGTAACCCCAACCTTGCCAGGCTCGCCTGCCCGTCAAGGGACGCCCTTCTCGTAGTGGAATCTTGTCTCTCTGGCTAATCTTGGTTTTCTTGATCTGCACGTTGGTCCTTCAAAGAACTAATCCTTCTTGTATTGATCTGATCTTGGTGTTGTAATCTTGCTCTTCAGCCTGTGCACAGTCTAGGCAACGGACCGAGGGTTTGTTGCACCGACAGGAGCCCCCGATCCTGGCCCGAATGCGCTGTCGGGCGTCATCGGGGTATGCCCTAACCAGTGCACAGGCAAGGGCATAGAAGTGGCTAGCCCCTTGAGATTTTCTTTGCTTCTTCATTAACTTGACCTCGGTCCAGTTACCGGTTTTCCCGCGCGTTGTGTAACACCAATCATGGTGGGGCCACTCTTGTAATGGCCCGTGAATGACTTTAACACACAGGTGAGTAACTGTCAATTCACTCTTCCCACCATGCCCTTATCCTTAGCCATGTATGCTGCATGCACAAAGTGGGGTAGGTAATGGAGGCGCGTGGTGCGGGAGAGCGTGAAGGCAGGGGCCAAATCTTCTCGGATTGGTGAAGGAGGGCGGCGGTTATTCGTCACGGGATCGACTCCCTTCCATGGCCCGCCTATAAAAGGAGGGGCGGTGGGAGGAGCGGAGGCATTTATCCTCACATCCCTTCTCCTCCATCCTCTACTTTTTGTTGTCCATGCCAAAGGGGAGAGCCCGGGGCAAGGCCCCAGGCCATAGCTTGAATTTGGCAATGCTGAATGCTCCATCTAATGCTCGAGGAGTGAGTCTGGTCCGGGCCCGGAGGAGGAGCAATTACGCCTCCGTTGGGGTGAAATCCCATCCTCATCTTCACGCAAGCTTCAGGAGGGTACGCGGGCGGCGCGGCGGTAGCACCGGAGGTGGCGACTCCGGTATCCTTGTCACTGGGCCGTCTGTTGCTTCTATTTTAGTGAGGAGCGACGCAAGCGACACCACGCCGAAGCCCACAATGGGCACGAGGCACGGTAGTCGACTGTGGCCTATTCCCCCTCCTCTCGTGGCACCGGAGGGAGGTCGCAGAACGGACTCGCCATCAGTAAAGGCGGACCTGACCTCCCCAGGCACCGTCCGCTTGGCGCGTGGGGGAGCTCCTCGCTCCCATACATGCTTCCTTAATGCATGGTGGCTCCTGATCTTCAGGCCATCAGGGACGACCGTGCTCTTTGTGGAATTACCCAGAGAGCATGGTGCCCGATTCGGATGTTGTGGCGGAGGTTTCGGGTGGCAGTGGTGCGGAAGGTGGCACAACCCATGACGCATCAAGAACGAGGATGACCATTCCGATGAGTCGTGTTTACCGGTGACTCCGCCGCTCTTGTCTGAGCTTTCGGCAGCGCCACTGTCGGTGTCAAAACCGGCGGATCTCGGGTAGGGGGTCCTGAACTGTGCGTCTAAGGCGGATGGTAACAGGAAGCAGGGGACACGATGTTTTACCCAGGTTCGGGCCCTCTTGATGGAGGTAAAACCCTACGTCCTGCTTGATTAATCTTGATAATATGAGTAGTACAAGAGTTGATCTACCACGAGATCGGAGAGGCTAAACCCTAGAAGCTAGCCTATGGTATGATTGTATATTGTCCTATGGACTAAAGCCCTCCGATTTATATAGACACTGGAGGAGGCTAGGGTTACACAAGGTCGGTTACAAAGGAGGAGATATGCATATCCGTATTGCCTAGCTTGCCTTCCACGCCAAGTAGGGACTCATCCGGACACGGGACGAAGTCTTCAATTTCGTATCTTCATAGTCCAACAGTCCGGCCAAAGGATATAGTCCGGCTGTCCGGAGACCCCCAAATCTAGGACTCCCTCAGTAGCCCCTGAACCAGGCTTCAATGACGATGAGTCCGGCGCGCAGTATTGTCTTCAGCATTGCAAGGCGGGTTCCTCCTCCGAATACACCACGGAAGAGTTTGAATACAAGGATAATGTCCGACCCTGCAAGATAAGTTCCACATACCACCGTAGAGAGAATAATATTTCCACAAATCTAATCTGCTGACACGTTTTGGCAGCATGACATCATGCCACGGCCTGGTAATTATTTGAACCGTTTTTCTTTAACCAGCCCCGCACATAATGCGAGGCGGTTTCTTCACACGTCTTGTCAAAGCAGAGATCGTGTTCCCCTTATCACGGGATTCTCATCAATACGGACGTGGGTAACCCAACCGCGCCATCAATTACAGCACTTGGGGGGATAAGCGAGTTTTACCAGGCTTGTGGGTGCGCATAGTTTTGTCCGCCCTTATAAAGGGATAAGGTCTCACATTTTTCTACCCACGCCTTCTTCCTCCTTGCTCATCCATTCTCGCGCACTCGAGCTCCAGCGCCCAAGTCCACATCCTTCTCCTCAACTCTCCTTAAACATGTCCGGAGCGGGAGGCAAGTGGATGGTCTCCTCCGTTACGGAGGGACACATCAAAAAACTACGTGGGGCCGGATACTTAGCTGCGGATATCGCGCACCAGCTGCCAGCCCCGGGGCAGATCGTCCCTACCCCGGAACCTCATGAAAGGGTGGTTTTCCTCCCCCACTTCATCCGCGGACTGGGGTTTCCCCTCCATCCATTCGTCTGTGGCCTTATGTTCTATTACGAGCTGGACTTTCATGATCTGGCCCCGTATTTCATCCTCAGCATCTCGGCGTTTATCGTCGTGTGCGAGGCATTCCTCCGCATCCGGCCCCACTTCGGCCTGTGGCTGAAGACCTTCAATATCAAGCTGAAGGTGATTGGCGGCCAACAAGCGGAATGCGGCGGAGCCATGGTGGGCAAAATGCCCAATGTTACATGGCTCGAGGGCTCCTTCATGGAGACCATAAAGGGGTGGCAATCGGGGTGGTTCTACATCACCGAGCCGCGCGACACCAACTGGGTGGCGGCCCCCGAGTTTCGATCCGGAATCCCCACGCGGCTCACTTCCTGGAAGGAGAAGGGCCTGTCCTGGTGTTCATCGGTGGAGCTGGACGGACTCCAGAAGTGTGTCCGGAATATGATAAGCAAGAAACTTAAGCTTGTCAACATAGTCCAGGTCATGCTCTTCCGCCGGATCCTCCCGTGTCAACAACAGGATTTCAACTTATGGGAGTTCGACCCAGCCCAGCACCAGACTCTACACGAGCTCTTCGACACGACGCGTAAGGACGTCTGGAAGGTGCAATTCAAGGGCGCCGAGGTCCCCCCTTCTCTTACCGAGGACCGCGGGCTAAGCGCGAAGCGCCCTGCGAATCCGGTAAGCTCTGTTTATAGGGTATTTATTTCCCATAGCTTAACCATGTGCGGGGTCTGAGCTCCCATGCCTTTGACAGGACTGGGTGGAGACATCGGAGCAGATTAACTGTCCGGCCCCTCTGCCCGAAGACCCCGAAGACGCCCTCCTGACGGAGATGCGGACTCTGGCTCCTTATGAGGTGCCGGAGAAGACCAAGAAGAAGGCCACGGGAAACCGAAAGAGTTCCCAGCGCTAGGTGGTATCGGACACATCGTCCGATAACTCCGAAGCGCACTCCTCCCATGAAAACGAGGAGAAGGAAGAAGAAGATTCTCCCCCTCCAGTCAGGGGAGACTAGAAAAGGAAGGCCACCCCAACCGGGGAGGCCGAAGGGTCCAAGAAGGGAAGGACTCTCCTTCCGGACTGTTCCACCACCGCTGCCGATGGCGAAGACGAGTGGCTGCTCAGGGCCAAGCCCCTGGCAAACTCATAAGTATTCGGATACCAGAGTAACTCATAACATACTTTTGTTGCACTGCTTCTCCTAACGTCGAATATGATTATGCAGTCCGCCCCAAGCCCGTATCGACGTATCATCGTCGGACGGTTCCTTGGACTCGTTGGACATGAATAGTGATACACTTCCAACCGCCTACTCTCCTTGCCCTGCGGATAATGCCGAGGTATTGTCTCAAGGGACACCGAGCGGGGGGAGACAGTCCCGGAGGTGCCTCAAGGCGACCTTCCGGACTCCAGGAGCACAGGGAGCAAGGCTCCCCGGGGCTCCAAGTTCGACCCTCAGTCGGACACCGCGTCAGAACCTCCAGTGGTTCCGGACTCGAGCAGGAGGCCCTCTTCCAAGAGGGGCAAGCCATCTGTGCCGGTGACCTCTATCCATCCAGAGGCACCGGACGAACTGCTGGGAGCGCTTCGCGGCGCTTCCATCGACGAAGAGCAGCGCACCATTATGAGTGCAGTGATCAAGAAGGTTCAGTCCGCCAAGAGCGGACTGACTAAAGCCTTTGCTAGCCTTCTAACAGGCTTTGAGGTGAGTATTTAAAATATAGGAAAAATATTACCGCATGGACAATAGCCCCTGATGCTCTGTTTGGTGTTCACAAAGAAAAGCCGAATAGAGGATCAAATAATATTTGTAGGAGTCTAATATAAGTATGTCTTTATGCGTATGCAGGCTTCACTGCTGACCTCTGCCGCACTGACTGCGGAGGTCGCTGCACTGAGGCAGAACCTCGAGCGGTCCGAGAAAGAGCTCGGTCTTGCCAAGAGGCAGCTCGAGGAGAACAAAGGTAAGTAATGCCTTGTCCATATATGTATATAAAAAATAAAGATGCGGTTGCAAAATGATAGGATCATCATGAATGTGCCAGGGGCCACGACCGAAGTGGCGACCCTGAAGCAAGCGTTGTCCGAGGACGAAAACAAAGCGGCCAAGGAGCGCACCGAGCGGGAAAAACAAGAGGCACGGGTGGGCGAGGTGCAGCAAGAGCTCCAGGCTCTCGTGAAGAAGCACGAGGCTTTGGAGCTTGACTCGAAGACGCGAGAGTCCGAGCTTGCCACGGCCCTCGAGAGCACAAAGCATGCCAAGGCTGAAGCCCAAAAGGCCCTCCAGGAGATTGAGGCTATGAGGAAGATAGCGGCGGGTAAGGCATTCAATATGCAAAGCAAGCATGTGAAAGTAAATTACTTGTTACTTACCCGAGTCCGGAGCTCTCCAGGAGCGTTCGCAGATTTGCCCCGCAGCATGTCGGATGCCGCGAAATATTACCAGACCGAGGAGGGAAGCTCGACAGAGAAGTTGTTCTGGTCTCAGTACACTGGGACCTAACACCCGATGCTTATGAGCGACCAGCTGAAGCAGCTGGTCGAGCTGCACAAGGCGGCCGAACAGGCCATGAGGGGCCTTATAGTCCGGATGTGGCCTGGCGACTCCCTTCCCAACAGCTACTTCGGCCTGGTGAGGTAGCTTGTAGATGCTTGCCCAAGGCTGGAGGTCATAAAGCGGTCTGTCTGCATCGAAGGTGCACGTCGGGCCTTTGCCCGAGCGAAGGTGCACTGGGCCAAGATGGACGCCGAGAAGCTAGTGAAGGAGGGGCCGCCGCAGGGCAAGGAGCATCGCCACCCTGAGATGTATTATGAGGGTGTCCTGAAGGGTGCCCGTCTTGTGGCAGACGAGTGTGCGAAGGATGTAATATTTGAATGAATTCGCTCGTGTGATCTTGTATTATGAAAACTTGTTCATATGCGCTATGCAACGCTTGTTTGAATTTAAAATATTACCTTCTGTGCAGTTGTTTATCAAATCTGAGAGATGGCCAGTCGTCGGCTTCTTCCCCCATGCCACGAGTGCTGGGGTGTTCGGGATAAATCTGAGCACTCTTTTTCCCATTGTTGGGTCCTTCGAGGGAGGTGCTCAGCTCAACGAACAAGGCAATCAGACTATAATGCTTTATCACTCTCACTTAGCCATAGAAGTCTACAATTTTAAATTTTGGCGAAGCCCCTAGTATTCGGAAGGCCGAACTCGGGGCGCTATACACGCCTTAAGCCGGACAAAGTCGACTCCTCGCTCTAAGCGGCATAAGTCTTTAGGGACTCGAGACCTCTCGAACAGCGACCAGCTCTCGCCTTATCATGACAGTCAATTTTAGCTTTCTCTACTAAGGTGCTTAGCCCAGATGAACCGGGGAACAATCGCAGTAGTTCTCCTAGTGCTACCTTAGCCGATATAGCGGAACATAAGGTACCAAAACATGGGAGCCGGGCAAACCCAACTATTGACCCAAGACATGATTCGGAGCTGATGCATATAATGTTATAAGTTCGGGGTCCCGCACTATCGAAATTGTTCGGACTTTTCACGCCATATTATGGGGTACGCTTAAGCCCCTGGCGTATTAGCCGTACCAGAGTGTACAGTTGCTGAATGTCATGAATGAACATATATATATATAATAAGAATGCGATAATAGTCTAGTGCTATGCATTGTTTATTCAAAAAGGTGCGTCGAAGCAGAATGATACAAGTAGTGCAATAAGCAAAAAGTAGGACTATTTGACATGTCCCCTCCAAGGGCAAGCTGAGGAATGATATTTAAAACAGGTATTTCACTCTTTATCAGAGACCACCTGGGAATTCCTTGATGCGACGTAGCTTTCTGCCTCCTTGGTTGTTGTATCGTGTGTCCAGCAATCGTACTGCCGGACGGGGTTTCCAGAGATTCAAGTCCTGAAAGAAAGAAAAATAACAAAGTGGGAAGCCCCTAGTGCGGTTGAGCCGCGTCTTGGGGTGTGTCGTAGTCGTGTCCCCCTCCCCACCTGTGTCCATGGTATTTTCAATGCGTAATTATGTACGTGTGGCACGGATTTCACCGTTTGGCTGGGACTGGTGTGGGGGCCGCATTGCTATGCAAGCTCGGAGCGTGCCAGGCGGTCTTGTTGCCGATTACTCCGGGCGCGCTTGAAGGTGTCCGGGTCCTTAATCGCCAAACTGGTGGATTGCCTTAAGAGGCTGCTTTGCACTTCTGCTGCAGGGCCGCAGTGTGCTCCTCCGTGCGGAGAGAGCGCTCTGTGTTTCCATTGACTGTGATGACCCCCCGAGGTCCTGGCATCTTGAGCTTGAGATATGCATAGTGTGGTACCGCGTTGAATCTCGCAAATGCGGTTCGCCCGAGCAGTGCATGATAGCCACTGCGGAACGAGACTATATCGAAGATTAACTCCTCGCTCCGGAAGTTATCCGGGGATCCGAAGACCACTTCCAGTGTGACTGAGCCTGTGCAACGGGCCTCTACACCTGGTATGACGCCTTTGAAGGTCGTTTTTGTGGGTTTGATCCTTGAAGGGTCTATACCCATTTTGCGCATTGTGTCCTGATAAAGCAGGTTCAGGCTGCCGCCGCCGTCCATAAGGACTCGAGTGAGGTGAAATCCGTCGATGATTGGGTCTAGGACTAGTGCGGCGAATCCGCCATGACGGATACTAGCGGGATGGTCCCTGCGATCAAAGGTGATCGGACAGGAGGACCATGGGTTGAACTTTGGGGCAACTGGCTCCAACGCATATACATCCCTTAACGCACGCTTTCGCTCCCTCTTGGGGATGTGGGTTGCATATATCATGTTCACCGTCCGCACTTGTAGGGGGAACCTCTTCTGTCCTCAGGTGTTCGGTTGCTGGGGCTCCTCCTCGTCATCGCTATGTGACGCCTTATCTTTGTTTTCGGCATTTAACTTGCCGGCCTGCTTGAACACCCAACATTACCTGTTGGTGTGGTTGGCTGGCTTGTCGGGGGTGCCATGTATTTGGCACGAGCGATCGAGTATTCAGTCCAAACTGGACGGGCCCGGAGTGCTTCATTTGAATGGCTTTTTCCGCTGACCGGGCTTAGAGCCTCTGAATCCGGCATTGACTGCCGTATCCTCAGTATTGTCGTTGTTGATGCGGCGCTTGTGTTTGTTGTGGTGCGACCTGCCATTGCAATCCTTGGTATCCGAAGTACCCTGGTTCTTTGATATATTATTGCTGCGTGCCAGCCAGCTGTCCTCTCCTGTGCAAAAGCGGGTCATGAATGTCGTGAGGGCTGCCATAGATTTCGGCTTTTCCTGGCCAAGGTGCCGGGCGAGCCACTCGTCATGGATGTTGTGCTTAAAAGCTGCTAGGGCCTCTGCATCCGGACAGTCGACGATTTGATTTTTCTTTGTCAGGAACCATGTCCAGAATTGCCTGGACGATTCCTCTGGCTACTGAATTATGTGGCTCAAGTCATCGGCAGCTGGTGGTCGCACATAAGTGCCCTGGAAGTTGTCGAGGAATGCGGCTTCCAGATCTTCCCAACAGCCGATGGATTCTGCTGGCAGGCTGTTGAGCCAATGTCGAGCTGGTCCTTTGAGCTTGAGTGGGAGGTATTTGATGGCGTGTAGATCGTCACCGCGGGCCATGTGGATGTGCAAGAGGAAGTCCTCGATCCATACCACGGGATCTGTTGTGCCGTCGTATGATTCAATTTACGGGTTTGAAACCCTCTGGGATTTGGTGATCCATTACTTCGCCTGTGAAGCATATGGGGTGTGCGGCGCCTCTATAGTGGGCTATGTCGCGACGCAGCTCGAATGATTCTTGTCCACTGTGTTCGGCCCGACCGGATTTACTTTTAATGTATCCGGCGTGATGGTTATCGCCTCGCGTAGTGGCGCGCCCTTGTGATCCGTAGATCAATCTTGCGTGTTTTGCTTTCTCCTCCAATACGTCTCGCAGGTCTAGCGTGTTTCCCCATGCCTTGTCATTTTTATTTGAGTGGCGTCGGGGTGCGGGCTGAGTTTTTGGCTGAAATGCCTCTGTCACGGCCACGAGGTCGCCGATCAGCTGCATCATATGCTGGAGATGTAGGTTTTAATGCTTCCTCCTCCAGTCGGGATAGCAACCTACGCTTTGGGTAACTCTTGGAGGGGCGTTCGAGTTCATATTCCTCGGCCGCAAGGACTTCAGTCCATCTGTCAGCTAGCAAATCTTGATCAGCTTGAAGCTGTTGCTGCTTTTTCTTAAGGCTATTTGCCGTGGCTATAAGCCGGTGCTTGAAGTGCTCTTGCTCGACGGGATCCTCCGACACGACAAATTCGTCATCGTCGAGGCTTGCCTCGTCTTCGGAGGGAGGCATGTAATTATCATCCTCCGCCTCTCCATCTGCCGCTCTCTCGGGAGGGCTGGCTTCTCCATCCTCCTGCTCTAAATCTTGCTGGAGGGGATTGTTGTCGTCTTCGGCACTATCCAGAGTGCTATTATCTCATGTGCCGGTGTCACCGCTTTTGCTTTGGCGAGACTTAGAGCGGCGCCGCTGACGTCGGCGCTTGGGTTGCTTCTTGGAGGGGTCATCCTCCGTTGTCCCATCGCCATTGCCTTCTTTGGGTGTGTCCACCATGTATATATCATATGATGAGGTGGCTGTCCAGTGCCCTGTGGGCAGTGGTTCCTCTTCGTCTCCTGCATCGTTGTCCTACCGTCGATCTCTCCGGAGTCGAAGTCGAGCATGTCGGTCAAATTGTTGACAGTGGCTACTAAGTGGGTGGTGGGTGGGCGGCGAATTTCTTCGTCATACGCATCCCAATCCTGCCGAACATAGTTCGGCCAGGACTCTCCTGACAGGGAGAGAGACCTTAATGAGTTCAGTATGTCGCCGAAGGGCGAGTGCTAAAAGATATCCGCGGAGGTGAACTCCATGATCGGCGCCCAGTCAGATTCGATAGGCACGGGCGTAGGCGGTTCGAAGTCCGTGGCCGGGGAAGAATCTGGTAGTTCGGCGTCATGGCTCCCGTGAAGGGTAAGGTCGATACTCGGCTCGATCGCCACTAAGAATACGGCCTCCGTGGCGGGGTCTATCCACCCGTCCATGGATGGCGCAATTGGCTCCGAATTGAGGGTCAGAGCGGTTGCCGGTGCGGTCTCCTGAACACAGTCTGATGGTAGAGCTAAATCATGCTCATCGTGACCGTGCGGCGCACTCGGCTGGGGCTCGAATCCGTCGAAGATCAAGTCTCCGCGGATGTCGGTCGTGTAGTTTAAGCTTCCAAACTTGACCTGGTGGCCAGGGGCGTAACTCTCGATCTGCTCCAGATGGCCAAGCGAGTTGGCCCGGAGTGCGAAGCCGCAGAATACAAAGATCTGCCCAGGGAGAAAAGTCTCACCCAGGACTGCATCGCTATCGATGATCAAAGGAGCCATCAAGCCTAACGGTGATGACACAGAGGAACTCTCAATGAAAGCACCAATGTCGATGTCAAAACCGGCGGATCTCGGGTAGGGGGTCCCGAACGGTGCGTCTAAGGCGGATGGTAACAGGAGGCAGGGGACATGATGTTTTACCCAGGTTCGGGCCCTCTTGATGGAGGTAAAACCCTACGTCCTGCCTGATTAATCTTGATAATATGAGTAGTACAAGAGTTGATCTACCACGAGATCGGAGAGGCCAAACCCTAGAAGCTAGCCTATGGTATGATTGTATATTGTCCTACGGACTAAAGCCCTCCGGTTTATATAGACACCGGAGGAGGCTAGGGTTACACAAGGTCGGTTACAAAGGAGGAGATATGCATATCCGTATTGCCTAGCTTGCCTTCCACGCCAAGTAGAGTCCCATCCGAACACGGGACGAAGTCTTCAATTTCGTATCTTCATAGTCCAAAAGTCCAGCCAAAGGATATAGTCCGGCTATCCGGAGACCCCCAAATCCAGGACTCCCTCAGCCACCATCCGCTCCTGCCCTCCAGTTTCTTCCTCTTAGATAGGAAACGGCTCCACCCTGGTCCTGGGGAGGCGCTGAATCCCAGCCAGGCCTTCCCTCCACCTTCTTCATCTCTTCCTGTAGTTTCAAAGAAGGAGAGGAAAAAGTGAAGGCATGACGGGCATTTTATCTTTTTTTTAATCTTAAATCTATAGGCACTTGCCAAATTTTAGTTCAAATAATGTAATCTCTTGAATCCAAGTTTGTGTTCTGTAAGATCTGTACTTGTTTGATCAGCATATTAATGAAAAAGATAAACTTTGCCAGGGACTCGTGCATGTATACGTCCATGCAGAGGTGGGGTGCCTCTATATTTTTAAATAAACGAGTTTCCCCTGGCAGGCTACCCTACTGGTACCCACTGTTTTGTTGTCGGGGAGTTAAGCCAACTGGGCACAAATCGTGAAGAGAGACCATCCCCCCGCCAATCTTTTTCATCAAAGGCCACTGCGACCATCCTGACTAAAGCAACGTTCGAGTAAAGGGATGGGAGCACCTAAGTTTCAAAAAGCGGCGAGGATTTCTTATGCACAAGTCTTCACTTACAGAACATGTATGTATAAGAGAAAGAACTTATCTGTTTGGCTTGCTGGAGATCGCAGCGTAGGCTTTATCTGTTTGTCCTAATTTCAAAAATCCCCACAAAAATAGCCCCAATTTTTTTCTGATTTGTTGGTGTGATGAAGTTTTGTTGGATTTGATCCATGGATTTGCTTTGCCATGAGTGGACCTAGCTTTGCCCCATCATTTCCTCAATTTCCATCCACAAATTCGTCCAATTTTGACAAATTTTTCTTCTCCACCATTAACCCTAGAAGTTCATCCCATGCCCGAAATCGCTTAGGCACCGGATGACCGACAACCAGCAACCGTCCGACTCGTACCGGACGTCCAACCGAACCTGACGAAACTGAAATGTTTCGCCCGAAAATTTTCAGCTGCCCACTACACCTTCCACACCACCTCTCCCGTAACCCCACATTGTAGCATACCACCACTTCTTTCCGCAACCACCTTCTCTTACCCGCTATCTACTCCGGCGAGTTTGACACGTTTTATTCTTTGAGAACTTGAGTTGCGGTTTCTGTTTCCTAATGTGTTTCGGCTACTTAGGGACAGTTCAACACCAACATCACAGCCACTCATCTTCGACACAAACTCGTCATCGACAGCAACCACTTCACCATTTTGACACCATATACCGTAAGCAAGGAATGGTAACCTCGACGACACCTTCATGTATTCCCTTGTCATCGCATTGATAACCACCATGATCCATTTTGCGTTCCTTACCTATCGAGACTAGCCTTTGAGTATTGCCGACAATGTTACTTGTGCACATTAGTGATCATCGTCTCATTGCATATATCACATCATCTTGGTATCCGTATCTTGGTATCATCTCTTGTGCCACAAGGTTGTCACCGCATATACACAATTGCTATCTTGGTTCGTGAAGTTTTGCATAAGTGTCCAAAGAAAGAGCTCAAAAGGGAAAGAGCCAACAAGCTTTTAAGCAAAAGAGAAAGATAAACAAAGAGCTTTTAAGCAAGAACCATATAGCACCATACTACATTAAGATTGTCATACTCAATCATCTTGGACCATATCACCAGAACACCATACACATATAGCATACTTGGGATAGAAGTCATTGCACTACAAAAAAAAGACACATGCGTGACATTTTGGGCTGAACGCAATTTTTTCTGTCATGCTTATGACACTTCTATGAGGATAATTGTGGCAAAACTTGGTATCATCATAGATGTGGTGGGGTCCTACTTCTATGACAAAAAATCATGACAGAAAATGGGTTTTTCGTCCTGGGCGGGCCAGAGACGCAGCTGCATGACATTCTTTGGGCCGCCCATGACGGAAAAAACCGTGGTCGAAGTGAGGGCGACGAAAATATCAGGGGAGTTCCCGGTTATGGTGGGTGGTCGGGAGCCGAGTGATGCGCGTTTCTCTCATACGTACGCACGTGTGTGCGAGGCATTGCGCTCTAACTAAACCCGAGCGAGGCATTGGGCTCTAACTGAACCCAAGCGATTAAACTGCAGGCTACGCGTTATTGAACCCGAGCTATCAATCGATCCCTTGCTGTTAATTGAACCCGAGTGATTCCTTCACTACTGCTGCTAACTGAAGCCGATCGATGCTGCCTCTGGATTAACAGTGAGCGTTGTTGGGGGGTGGATGAACAGTTCCCGGTGGGGGTGGATGAACAGGACCCCGTGGTGTTGCCGCTGGATGAACAGGACCCCGATCGAGCCGGTTGGGGTGGATGAATAGGACTCCGTGGAGGGCTGGATGAACAGGACCCCGTCGAGGACTGGCTGAACAATAGCCGGTGGAGGGCTGGATGAACAGTAGCCTGTGGAGGGGTGGTTGAACAGGACCCCATGGAGAGGGCTGGTTGAACAGTAGCCGGTGGAGGAGCGCGCGGTGGAGGCTGGATGAACAGGAGCCCGTGGTTGAACAGTCACAGGTGGAGGTTGGAGGAGGTCGACGGTGGATGAACAGTAGCCCATGGAGGCAGTCCGCAATGGAGAAGAACAGTATCCCGTGAAGTCCCATTTTGCGGTACGCCACACCCCTCCCGATGAACATGACCCCATTTCGACCGTGGCGCTCCAACACAAGTCCGTTCCTCCGTCTTGCGGTACGCCACACCCCTCCCGATCAACAGGACCCTGTTTCAACCGTAGGAGGTCCAAGAGAAGTTTGTTTCCTCCGTTTTGCAGTATGCCAGACCCCTCTCGATGAACAGGATCCCGTCTCGACCGTGGCGGGTCGAACACAAGGTTGTTTCCTCCGTTCTGCGGTACGCCAGGCCTCGTTTCCATCGGTTGTTCCGTCCAAGCCGGTTGGCTCCCGATGAACACGATGACACATTCCGTTCCGACCCAGCCGGTTGTACGTACGTGGTCGTATTTACTTTATTGCACCCTGGCCTTTGTACGTGTACATGCTACATGCGCAACTCTACTACGAGACGTGCGCGCCTCTACTACGACACGTGCCCTTCCTTACACGGCCACGGATCATCGCTCCAGCCTGCAGACAGACCGATCGTATGTACGTACACGTTCACAACCAGAATGACAATGCTATGTATGCTTTAACCAGGTGGGTCCCGACTGTCAGGCACTTCCTTGTGTGCGAAGATGTAGCTGGTGGGTCCCAACAGTCAGGGGGCGAATCATTTTTTTGCCCGTAATATGGACGCACTTTGCGTGCGAAGATATAGCTGGTGGGTCCCAGCAGTCAGGGGAGAAACGTTTTTTTCGCAAAATACAGTGGCATGTCCGGTGGGTCCCTGCTATCAGATGGAGTTATCATTATTTTCCACGTAATAAGGAGGCACCTCCTTGTTGCGGCCATGGACCCAGCTGTCATCCTCTCCACGTACAGTACTCTTCGGATGGAAGTCGTTCCTTGACCACGTTGACCACGCCGCGCCAAGAGCACCAGGGCGGTGGACGACGGCGAGGCATAGGAAAGGGATGACGCAGAGCCGGGGAAGACGCGGCAGTGGATGCCTATGTGGAGAGGAGTACAAGGATTCATTGGTTCATCTTCAGGGTGAGGCTGCCGTCGCCGCAGGGCCTGGCCAACGGTGGGAGTGGTAGGAGGCGGTGAGGCCTCCGCGGCAGCACAGCCGGCCACGGGAGGCAAGAGCACATGGTGGTTTGGATGGCTGGAGCAAGAAAATCAGAGGTTGAAGAAGCAGGACGACAGTTGGATGTTAACAATCCAACGGTCACTGGTGATAGAATTGTTTGTTGACTAATTTGACAAAGTCCTCCGTCTGCGTTAACTTAGTAGGCCCATAAGTCAGGCTCCCACTATGGTGGGTCCCAGCTAGTAGGGGGGGTATTCATTTTTTGTGCGTAATAAGGAGGCACTTCCTTGCATGCGAAGATATAGCTGGTGGGTCCGAGCTGTCAGCGGGAGTATTCATTCTTTTTGGCGTCATAAGGAGGTAAGTACTTGCTTGCATGCGGCCATGGACCATGTGGGCCCAACTGTTAGCCTCTCCATGTACATCCCTCTTCCGATGTTGTCATTTGTTGACAACATTGACCATGCCGTGCCGAGAACACCAGCGCGATGGACGACGGCGAGACCCAGGAAGGGAATGACCCGGAGGCGGCGAAGCCACAGCAGTGGAGGGATGTGGGTGAGTAGAGGGATGGTCTGGCCAGTGGTGGGAGCAGTATGGGGATGTGAGGCCTGCGCGGCAGCACAGCCGGCCACGGGAGGCGGGAGCGGGCGGTCCCGCCAGCGCTGGATTTGGCTGCTGGAGCAAGAAGATCGGAGATTGAAGAAACACGACGGCCCTTGGATTGACATCCAATGGTTACGGCTGCTAGAATCGTTTGTTGACGTATATAATAAGTGAAAAATCTTCCATACGCGCCAACTTAATAGGCCCACAAGTTAGACCATTCCATATTTTTTAATAATTTATATATAGCTCATTACAACTTCTTATGCAATTTATTGCAGTCCGTTTTTTTTGTTGGCCAGGGCCAGGGTTAAAATTTTAAATGAAATTCCGCATATTTCTGTGGGTTCCAAACTATTTTTAATACCGAAATGTCGAGCCAGATTTAAAGTGCTTTGAAGATATATTTAAATTAGGTTAAAGCCCAGTGAAATAGGAATCTGAAAATGTGAAAAAAATTAGAAATTATAAAGTAATTGCTAATTTGTCATCTTTTTTATATTTACAACCCATTTCATATTACTTTCAAGATTTGCACGCGTCTTGAAAGAGTTGCAACCCATCGGGGCGTAGAAAAATAAGTAGGCCTGGATTGGGTATTCTTTAGAAAAAATAAACCGGGCTCATTTTCACAAAGAAAAAATAGCTGGGCTGGTCATATGGTGAACATAAAATATAAGCCTGGACTAGACGGGCCACAACCCAGTTGAAACCCTGCTCCATCTCAACAATAACAAAAAAATGCTGCTCGAGCAGCTATGTCCCAGGTGTCAGCTGATCTTGTGGTGTTGTTCTCTTGTCTATTGAGTATATACGCTGACAATGTCGTGGGTCCCAGATGTCAGGAAACCACTAGGAGGAAGCATTTGCCTTTTCCATACGCTGACAATGGAGTATATATAACAAAAATGAGGAACTTCCTTGCATCCGGCCATGGACATGGTGGGCCCCTACTGTCATCCTCTCCACGTACGGTCCTCTGCCAATTCTTGTTGTTTGTTGACCATTTTGACAATGCAAGAGGGCGGCGCCGTGGCAAGCGCACCAAAGCGCGTGGAGGATGACGGCGAGGCCTCGGACATCGGCATTAACAATTTAGGAGACGATGGGGCGGCGATGTGTGCGCTGAGGCGCTGCCAGCCATGGGAGGCGGAAACAGGCGGCCCCGCTGGTGCTGGTTTGGTTTTGGCGGATGGAGGAAGACATGACTAAAGAAACACGAGAGACTGTAAAAGCAGCAGGAGTACTTAACAATCTTAACTGAAACCAGCAGGGGCACTTAACAACCATAGCTGAAAGTAGTATGAGTACTTATACAGGTTCAACCGTACAAAAAACGCCTCGAACAGTTCTACTTTGCCTAGAGTTAACCAAGGGTGAGGCCGCCAAGCCCCAGGACAAGGCCCAGGCGCCACCCCGTGCATCCACAACCTTGTGAAAGTGGCTTCATCTCGCAATGTGGTCAATAAATAGTATATTCGCTTTAGAGCCATGGAAAAGAAGGAACATAATCTTCTGTCCTATTCTCCAAGATGGACGGGCCTTCATTATTTGAGACCACCCATGAATAAGTATCTTTTCACCTCCAAGGGGAATGGAGTAGGTCAACATAAACATCATGTTGTGACCAAGCGCAAGTCAGACCCGACCATGGTCAGGCATCTGTATAGGAACAATAGAACTAGGCAGTTTCTGTTTCAACAAGACACAGATGTAAAACTCTATATAAGCAAGAGTTTATGAACAACATATATAACAGAAAACAGCTCGTACCATAAGTTTCTCGACACAGTTGGACCTGTTCAACAAGTGCAGGAGTGGCACACATATCCCACGTGGACTTCCACCATTGAAACGCCCCATAAGGACCTCAAGACGATCAATAAAGTGTAGGAACCTGTGGATGTCGTCCCAGTCAACTTCAATGCCATGAGTAACAACCAAGTTCTTACAGAATAACAAACGAGTAGCCTGCTTAACTCTGAAAATAGGGACTTTTACATTTGTGTCCCAAACTCGAACCCACTACTCAGATTTGCCCCTAATTTCGAAGTGTGCCCAAATTTGCCCCTCCGCCGTCATGCCCCCTTACAAAATTACCCTTTCGTGCCGTTTCCATCCAGTCAAAGCTCTTTGACCGGTATCTGGCCGTTTATTTGACATTTTTGCCCTTGTGTCCTTACACATGGGTCCAAATTGAATAGGAAACAGAAAAATAGGAAAGGCTACTGTAGCGATTGGGCCATGATGGAGTGGCACAGGCCTGGTCCAGCCCAGCCCAACCGTGACGAGTTTATCTTCAACCTCGTGCCAGTAGCACCGAGGGCGACTGGACAGCACGCACCAGCCGCCGGCGTCCACCTCCTCCTTTCCACTGGACCCCATCCCGCGAGATAAGACTGCCACATCCCCCCGAATCATCTGCCTCTCTCTGGATGCTCTCCCTTCTCTCAATCGCGTAACTGATTCACTTGAGAGCATGTGTTCGACACCGAGCGCCATTAGCACGGCTAACGACCAAAACTCACCGACCCCCTGTGCCTCCGACGTCCTCCACTATGCTCTCTACCACTCCATCGAAGAAATCGAGCTAGGATGGCCCAGGCCAAGCAAATCGACCTCACCTTCATCACCTCCGATCGAAGACCGCCGGCACAGATTCGTTGACGTACAAGTTATCCCGCCTGATCCGAGTGCATCTCCAGACCTGCCGTGATACCCTCCTCCTCTCCCCTCTCCTTCCTCGTTCATTTTCACGCCATATCTCCATGCGCGCCGAGTCTGTGGCAGCGCCGCCGCTGGCCTTGTTCCTGCTGGCGAATTTAGCCATCCTATGCCCTCCTGCTAGCAGCCCTGGAAGCGGGAGAGGCAGCGCTAGCCACCCCGCACCTCAGTCGTCGTCCTCGGGGCCTCCCGGTGAGCCTCTGCCATGGATCTTTGTCGCAGATGAATAATCTCCGATGAGATCCTTAATTAAGCATTAATTACCCCGCTAATAGCCCCTTGAGCCACAGCAACATGGGCCTACTGGCATTATTAACCTCTGATTGAGACATGTTTAGGTATACTAAGCAGAGTAGCCCCACTCGTCACGGCTGAGTCAGATTAAAACAAAATATTTCAGAAAATATTGATTAGCTAATGACATGTGGGCCCAATATCTAGTTTGAATAGTCCTTATCTTTTTTTTATAGTTTGTCCCCACATGTAAGTGTGAGAGAGTGGGGGTGAGAGAAAGAGTTTTTCATTTTATTTTTTTAGAGTGGGTCCCACTAGTAAGTGACACATGAAGACAAGGGCAAAAATGTGAGATAAACGGCCAGATACCGGTCAAAGAGCTTTGACTGGACGGAAACGACATGGAAGGGTAATTTTGTAAGGGAACATGATGGCGGAGGGGCAAATTTGAGCACACTTTAAAATTAGGGGCAAATCTAAGTAGTGGGTTCGAGTTAGGGACACAAATGTAAAAGACCCCTAAAAAAACCTACACGTGCCACCGATTATAAGAAAATATTAGTTAGAAATAGCATCTTCGTGAGAGATTCGTTGCTACTTCTAAAGTTAAATTGTGATTAGTTAGACAGAATAGGTGGATTAAGAAGTAAGCGAGGCAACAAGCAAGAACCAGATACAAAACTAACATGGATGAACAATTGGAACAACGTCGAGTGGGAAGATCACAGTGAAGATGAGACCAGGTTCTGCTATTTCCATCAACATTCGTGCGCCAACTTTCAGTCTGTAACACTTGAGAAAGTTTATCCAAGTTCGGCCATAAAAAAAGCAGCGACCTTCTTGGTTCATGAACCCAACTCGGAACTTATATCCATGGCTTGTCTTCATTGTGACCATTAAACTGGTGTATTCAGTTATGGCAAGGCCGAGCATCTTGAGTACATGTGTTCTGGCAGACAAGGAATGCACTGCAGGAAAAATAATATGAGAACACAATGTATTCCCTATCCAAATCTAGAAATAATTTCCACCTTCACGTCAGTGTTGACCATGGTACTAGTACCTTCTATCCAAATATAGCAATTCAAATTTCCAAATTATTTGACAACATGTTCAAAAAAACCCACCCTCCCGGATAGAAAAGAGGATTCTAAGAACATACTGTGCGCGTTTTAAAATCATGTGTTAGGATGAGAAGGAACAAGTGTGGTGTTTTGCCGAGGGCGCAGAAACCTATAGGGTCCTTGCACTTTGGGCACTGCAAATGAAACACGCTAGATTCGGTAGGAAGAAAAATGCATCAACGGCGGTGGCTGCCATCCTAGGATTACCCGCGACCAAGGGACTTGGATTTATCGGGTATGGATGAAGAATTCGTACCAGGTTCTTCATGAGAAAACCCTATGCAATCGCCGAGCGAGGTTTTTCTCTGAACAAGCAGACGAGAGAGAGGGGGATTCAGGCCCAGTGAAATATTGTCGCTTCATTCGTCCAGCTTACTGCTAAAGCTGGAAAGGTGGGGGTTTTTGTGATTTGATGGCTCATTGGGCATTACTGCGGCGCTACGACCAGGGTGTATCTACCGTGCAGTTGTGCACTCTAATTTGATGCATATGGCACGTGGACACCGTTCTCGGATGCCCCACATATCAGCGAAAGGAAGTAGAAAGACAGGAGTAACTAGTTACACATAAATATATTTTTGATAGAGAGATACTCCCTCTATAAAGAAATATAAAAATATTTTATATTGCAACTTTATACATAAGAAAAATCAAGGGGAATATATATAACATATATAATTATAAAAAACAGAGTTTTTTTAATACGGTATAGACGAGTTGGTGATGATGGTGTGCCTGCCATCCTGCAATATAGGCCGTTTGATTTATATCTGACGAATAGGAAGGAAACTATGGCAAATTTGCAAAAAGGTACCCACACACCTCTCCACATTTGCAGATAGGGCCTTCCCTCGTACATCCTTTTCTCTCACAAGATAAAATACTCATACAAATGCATCTTGATGTTACGTGCAATGCACGGTCACTATGGGGGTTCAGCTAAGAATATAATACGCAGACAGGCTCATGGTTCTGGACTTTGGGCCATAGGCTGATGGGCCTACATGTTTGGAGGCCCATGTGTTCTACCTTAGCACTTCTCATATTGCAAGCGATCGATACGGCGCTGGTTTTACATGCGGCCGCAAGGCGAATACACAAAATTTAGTAAAGCACGACAACTGTTAGAATGAAATCAAACGACAGTTCCTAACCAGCAATCAGAGTTGCAATTCTATCAACGATATACCATGTGGTTGAAGGAAATATCCCCTAGAGGCAATAATAAAGTTGTTATTTATATTTCCTTATATCATGATAAATGTTTATTATTCATGCTAGAATTGTATTAACCGGAAACTTAGTACATGTGTGAATACATAGACAAACACAGTGTCACTAGTATGCCTCTACTAGACTAGCTCGTTAATCAAATATGGTTAAGTTTACTAGCCATAGACTTGAGTTGTCATTTGATGAACAGGATCACATCATTATAGAATGATGTGATTGACTTGACCCATCAGTTAGCTTAGCACTATGATCGTTTAGTTTATTGCTATTGCTTTCTTTATAACTTATACATGTTACTATGACTATGAGATTATGCAACTCCCGGATACCGAAGGACCACTTAGTGTGCTATCAAATGTCACAACGTAACTGGGTGATTATAAAGATGCTCTACAGGTTTCTTCGATGGTGTTTGTTGAGTTGGCATAGTTCGAGATTAACATTTGTCACTCCGATAGTCGGAGAGGTATCTCTGGCCCTCTCTGTAATGCACATCACTATAAACCTTGCAAGCAATGTGACTAATAAGTTAGTTGCGGGATGTTGCATTACGGAACGAGTAAAGAGACTTGCTGGTAATGAGATTGAACTAGGTATGATGATACTGATGATCGAATCTCAGGCAAGTAACATACCGATGACAAAGGGAACAACATATGTTGTTATGCGGTTCGACCGATAAAGATCTTCGTATAATATGTAGGAGCCAATATGGGCATCCAGGTTCCACTATTGGTTATTAACCAAAGAGATGTCTCGATCATGTCTACATAGTTCTTGAACCCGTAGGGTCCGCACGCTTAACGTTCGTTGACAATATAGTATTATATGAATTGTGTATGTTGGTGACCGAATGTTGTTTGAAGTCCCGGATGAGATCACGGACATGATGAGGAACTCCGGAACGGTCCAGATATAAAGATTGATATATCGGATAATAGTGTATGGTCTCCGGAAGGGTTCCAGAATTCACCAGAAGGGATTCCGGATGTTTCCCGAAATGTTTGGGTACGAGAACACTTTATTTGGGCCAAAGGGGAAAGCCCACAAGGTTTCTGGAAAGCGCAAAAGGAAGTTTTGCGGAGTCCAGGGGCCAGACGCCAGGGTCCCTGGCGTCTGGGTCTAGACGTTGGGAACCCTGGCATCTGGTCCCGGAGTCCGAGAAGGACTCTTGCCTTTCGGGTGAAACCAACTTTGTGTAGGCTTTTACAACAAGTTTCGACCCCAAGGCTCGACATATAAATAGAGGGGTAGAGCTAGCACCCAAGACAGATCAAGAAACACCAAGCCATGTGCCGGCAACCCTGTCCCCTCTAGTTTATCCTCTGTCATAGTTTTCACAGTGCTTAGGCGAAGCCCTATGGAGATTGTTCTTCACCAACACCGTCACCATGCCGTCGTGCTGCCGGAACTCGTCTACTACTCCGCCCCTCTTGCTGGATCAAGAAGGCGAGGACGTCATCGAGCTGAACGTGTGCTGAACACGGAGGTGTCGTATGTTCGGTACTTGATCGGGACGACTCATGAAGGTGTATAACTACATCAACCGCATTGATAAACGGTTCTGCTTTCGGTCTACGAGGGTACGTAGACACACTCTCCCCTCTCGTCGCTATGCATCTCCTAGATAATCTTGCATGATTGTAGGAAAGTTTTTGAAATACTGCGTTCCCTAATAGTGGCATCAGAGCCAGGTTTATGCCTAGATGTTATATGCATCAGTAGAACACAAAGGAGTTGTGGGCATGGTTATATACATATTGCTTGTCGTCACTAGTTGTTTCTTGATTCGGCGGTATTGTTGGATGAAGCGGCCCGAACCGACATTACATGACCGCATTCATGAGACTGGTTCTACCGACGTGCTTTGCACACAGGTGGCTGGCGGGTGTCAATTTCTCCAACTTTAGTTGAATCGGATTCAATGAACAGTGTTCTTTCTGAAGATCAAAAAGCAATCACTATACCGCGTTGTGGTTTTTGATGCGTAGGTAAGAATGGTTCTTGCTAAGCTCATAGCAGCCACGTAAAACTTGCAACAACAAATTAGAGGATGTCTAACTTGTTTTTGCAGGGCATGTTGTGATGTGATATGGTCTAGACGTGATTATATAAATTGTTGTATGAGAAGATCATGTTTTATAACAAGGTTATCGGCACCTCGCAGGAGCCATATGGTTGGCGCTTTATTGTATGAAATGCAATCGCCATGTAATTGCTTTACTTTATCAATAAATGGTAGCGATAGTCGTGGAAGCAATACTTGGCGAGATGACAACGATGCTACGATGGAGATCAAGGTGTCAAGCCGGTGACGATGGTGATCATGACGGTGCTTTGGAGATGGAGATCAAAGGCACAAGATGATGATGGCCATATCATATCACTTATATTGATTGCATATGATGTTTATCCTTTATGCATCTTATTTTGCTTAGTACGGCGGTAGCATTATAAGTTGATCTCTCACTAAATTTCAAGGTATAAGTGTTCTCCCAGAGTATGCACCGTTGCTACAGTTCATTGTGCCGAGACACCACGTGATGATCGGGTGTGATAAGCTCTACGTTCACATACAACGGGTGCAAGCCAGTTTTGCACAAGCAGAATACTCGGGTTAAACTTGACGTCCTAGCATATGCATATATGGCCTCAGAACACTGAGACCGAAAGGTCGAGCGTGAATCGTATAGTAGATATGATCAACATAGTGATGTTCACCATTTAAAACTACTCCATCTCACATGATGATCGGACATGGTTTAGTTGATATGGATCACGTGATCACTTAGATGATTAGAGGGATGTCTATCTAAGTGGGAGTTCTTAAGTAATATGATTAATTGAACTTTCATTTATCATGAACTTAGTACCTGATAGTATTTTGCATGTCTATGTTGTTGTAGATAAATGGCACGTGTTGTTGTTCCGTTGAATTTTAATGCGTTCCTAGACAAAGCTAAGTTGAAAGATGATGGTAGCAACTACATGGACTGGGTCCGTAACTTGAGGATTATCCTCATGGATGCACAGAAGAATTACGTCCTAGAAGCACCGCTAGGTGCCAAACCCACTGCAGGAGCAACTCTAGATCTTATGAACACCTGGCAGAGCAAAGCTGATGACTATTCGATAGTTCAGTGTGCCATGCTTTACGGCTTAGAACCGGGACTTCAACGATGTTTTGAAAGTCATGGAGCATATGAGATGTTCTTGGAGTTGAAGTTAATATTTCAAGCAAATGCCCGGATTGAGAGATATGAAGTCTCCAATAAGTTCTACAGCTGCAAAATGGAGAAGAATAGTTCTGTTAGTGAGCACATACTCAGAATGTCTGGGTACCACAATCACTTGACTCGGCTGGGATTTAATCTTCCAGTTGATAGTGTCATTGACAGAGTTCTTCAATCACTGCCACCGAGCTACAAAAGCTTCATGATGAACTATAATATGCAAGGTATGGATAAGACAATTCCCGAGCTCTTCGCAATACTAAAGGCTGCGGAGGTAGAAATCAAGAAAGAGCATCAAGTGTTGATGGTCAACAAGACCACCAGTTTCAAGAAGAAGGGCAATGGGAAGAAGGGGAACTTCAAGAAGAACGGCAAGCAATACTGGTGCGCGTCGGTCCTAAACAAAAGGTTTTTAACCCCTTTCCGCGACGGCATATGGAACCGTCTCCAAGTGAGTGTGGGCGATAGGGGGTCCTTCCCACACGACCCAGAAACTGTCGGGGATAGGGAGCCTTGATGCATACAGTTGTCCCTGTATAACCGGTTCCGATATCTCGAATATCCCAAACGCTTCATCCTTGCTACTCGTTTGTGCTTGCATTGCCATCGCAGTCGGACTTTTGTGGTTCTGCCAAAAACCAGGCAGATTCTACGCACATGAGATTTATGATGCCTGGCACATCACAAACAGTTCATGATTATAAACCATGTACGATAGGTAGACAATCACACACATTTAGTTTTCCGGCACCGTATGTGATAGTGTCTGACATCACACACACTTTGCAAACGGCAACTGTGTGCATGCTTGCACACGTTTCCTCTCTATGAACCATCTCGGATTATGGTGTATATAGCGAACGTTTGTGTTTTACCAACCGTGTGTGCTGTAATGACCCGCACAACGTAATTTCTCCCTAATTTAATTGCTGCTATTTAAAATTGTACCTAATTTAAACTTTAAAGTAGGCTATAGCTTTATTCATATCCATCAGGTTCAAACAACCAATGCATTATTCGATTCACATGTACATATGTTTAAGAATTACAGAAGCGCCAAATAAAGAATGATGTACCAGGTTTCTATACTTGTACTATTACAGATGGTAAAGAAAGAGGCGACAGACATTCCAGTTGCTGAACAAGGTGAAGCGGAATGGCCCTATTGTGCTCTCCTAGATGCAGAAGGCATGCAGGACTCTAGTCGAACCCCTTGTGATGGTTGGCCACCAATCATGTAGTTTGAGAGCTAATCTTGAGTAAACTGCTTCAGGATGCACTGCAAAAGAAAAAAATTCAGATATTTTCATCTAACACAACTCATTACGGGCCGTAAAAAGAAGGCTACAAGGTTCTTACTTACCATCCTGCAGTTCACTGTTGTCTTGCATAAAGTGTAAAAAATAGTTCGATTGACATCTTTTGACCCATTTTAGTAACAATCTTTATCAGTTTCCCCACTAGATGCTGGTTCATGAATATCTCATTGCCCCATGCGCAAAAAGGGTCGAAGTGTGGATCTTTGGCAATGATATATGTACCTAAAAGCACCAAGTTAATATTAGAAGCTAAACAATAATTGAAAAATGATGTAGTACAACATTCCATCCATCCCATTATATAAGATTTTATTACATGTATATATAGACATCATCAGAACATTAAGGTAACACTCTTCCTTGTTGCTATGTAGCCTGGGATTGCATATTTAGTCATTCAGTACAAGGCATGTTGCTAAACAACAATTTTAAAACGAAAAGGCATGTTAACTACAATATCCTTAACAGTAACCAAATATCGTAATTCATAGTGGTATTGTTGAAACTGTTATTGATGAAATTGAACTGCACAACAAATAGTTGCACATATAGAGCATCACATTGTGAAGAACTGAAATAAACAAGTCATAAGGACATCTCTAGGCGATCCTTAAAAAGTTAAAGGACTAAAACCCTTAGTGTATATATATATATACTCCAGCAATTTTTGGCCTTTTCTAGTCGATCCCCTAAACTTAAGGTTGTAAACTTCAATTTGATCAAGTTCAAAGCAGGTTCAACCGAAAGTAGCATGCATTCAAACATAAACATAGATAGTTTTTCATAACCGAACATAAAACATAAATTTAAACTAAGCTAAAGTACTTCCGGTCGAAGTAGAGGTCGAGCCAATCCTTCCTCGTCATGTACGGTGTGCCGCGAGACGGGTCCGAGCCAGTACCGTCGGCGGGGTTGTTGGGGAAGGCACTCCACCACTCGTCCACGTCGATCTCCTCGTCCTGGGGGCCCACCTCGACGCCCTCCGCGCCGCCTTCGACCTCGCCATCAGAGGAGAGCACGATAACCTCGCCGCCGTCCTCGTCGCGTTCGACCTCGTCATCAGAGGAGAGCGCGATAACCTCGCCGCCCTCCTCACCAGCAAAGATCGCCAGCTCCGCCTCCACGAGCTCCGGGTGCTGCCGGCGGAGCTCTTGCATGTAGACCTCATCGGCGGCCTCGGCCTCGAGACGCTCCCACGCCTCGCGGTCCTCCCGCGCCATAGCCGAGCTCACCACCCCTGGCTCCGACGGAATGAGGTGGACCGGGCGTGTGCCAAAGGGGAAATTGAGCCTAGCCGCCGCGCCATGGTATCGGACTTTCCAGCGGTCGTACTCCATGGCCGCGAGCTCAGCCGTATGGAAGCTACCGAGCCACCGGTGAGTGTGGGTCTCTCGATCTGTAATCTCAGCGACCCACGTTCCCCAACGCCACTACCGGACCCCAAGGTAGGACTTCATCGGCTGCTGGGTCCGGGGGGGCAGGGAAGTCCTCGAACCGGTGTAAGCGCGCGGCGACGGGCGGATCAGGAAACTGGCGATGGCGGATCGGGCCCGCGGAGGACGATGGGGACACCTCGGCAGCCACCTCGCCGACGTCGAGCAAAAAGGCTGCGATAAACCTCTTTTTGGCCATTGGCTACTCGAGCTCCCCGACACATAGGCAAAGGTTGAGGATGGAGGCGCCGCCGATGGAGGCGCCAGCGATAGCGACGACCTACCAATGGTTTCGAGGGTTGTGTGTGTCTGTGTGAGCGGAGGTTGTGTTTGAGGAAATACTGCGGCAACTGAAAATTTTACTAGGTGGGAGTAACAAGGCGGGGCTACTGCAAAATTTGGATCAAGGGCGAGTAGATATTTTTGAGATTGCGAGGGATGCAGAGGTGGGAGTAAAATGCTGGGGCTACTGAAAATTTGAATCAAGGGACTGAATCAGAGAGGGATGCAGAGGCGGGAGTTTTGGGAGAGCGAGCTAGTGTGCTTGACACGTCGGTTGTGGACTATAGCCGACACACCTTCTCGCGTAAGCCATAGGCGTACTATACACCGACGGTGCTCCAAGATATTTTGTACTACATCTCACACGGTTGCTGATAATAAACTGTGTGCGATCTACTTGATTTTTCATCTTGATTTGAATTACATAATGGGGTCACAACGGCAATGGATGGTGTTTGAATTGCTAGACCTTTTATCTGCAGTGAACATGCAATTGTATGTGTCTCGTAAAAGAATTGGAATTATCAGGGTTCGCTTGGACATTTCATACATTAAACTGGTTTTCTAGCCATTTCAGGTGCACAATTCAAAATTAAACTACATGCACATGCTCCGGTGCATACAAATTGGTTGAAAAATCAAATATGTGTCCTTCAGTGCATGCTTAGGTCCCATGGAAGAAATGGGAATGAATTTTTCGGGGTTCGTTTGGCCTTTTTTATAGATTAACTGGGTTTTCTAGGCATTTTATGCATAATTCAAATTTCAACTACAAGCACATGCTCTAATGCACCAAAGTTGGTTGAAAAATCACATTTTGTCCTTGGGTGAATTTCTAGGTCCCATGCAAGAGATGGGAATGAATTTCAAACACCAAGGCACTGTTGATTGCCGGCAAAACATAGAGATGCCTGGTTTTCAAATTTGAGTAAATCCAAAACTCGTCTGAAATTCATGAAACTTGGCATGCTATCATGGAGCGGCATCAACATGCCGTTGTGAAAATTTTGCCCCATTTGGGGCAAGTTTGGGTATAAGCTTCTCACAATTCGATAGGGAACGTACCACCTTTGGGGCCGAGACGATATCCGTTGCCTCTTATTACTTTCAAAAAAATTCTAGTGTCAACATAGAACAACAGGAGTGTTGTGTTCAATCTTGGAATTTTCCGGGGTTCGTTTGGCCTTTTTATACATTAACTGGGTTTTCTATGCATTTTATGTGCATAATTCAAATTTGAACTACAAGCACATGCTCCAATGCACCAAAGTTGGTTGAAAAATCACATGTGTGTCCTTGGGTGAATTTCTAGGTCCCATGCAAGAGATGGGAATGAATTTCAAACACCATGGCACTGTTGATTGCCAGCAAAACGTTGAGATGCCTGGTTTTTAAGTTCTAGTAAATCCAAAACTCGTCTGAAATTCATGAAACTTAGCATGCTATCATCGAGCGGCATCAACATGTTGTGTTAAAAGAATTGTCCCATTTGGGGCAGGTTTGGGTATATGCTTCTCACAAACCAGAGCTTTTCAGAACAAGCATGATGGTTTGGGTAGGGAACTTCCCACCTTTGGGGATGAAATGATATCAGTTGCCTCTTATTTCTTTCAAAATTTTCTCGTGTCAACATAGAACAATAGGAGTGTTGTGTCAATTATTGTGATTTTTCGGGGTTCATCTGGACATTTTTATGCATTAACTGGGTTTTCTAGGCATTTTATGTGCATAATTCAAATGTGAACTACAAGCACATGCTCCAATGCACCAAAGTTGGTTGAAAAATCACATGTGTGTCCTTGGGTGAATTTCTAGGTCCCATGCAAGAGATGGGAATGAAATTCAAACACCATGGCACTGTTGATTACCGGCAAAACTTTGATATGCGTGGTTTTTAAATTCTAGTAAATCCAAAACTCGTCTGAAGTTCATGAAACTTGGCATGCTTTCATGGAGCGGCATGAACATGCCGTGGTGAAAATTTTGTCCCATTTGGGGCAGGTTCGGGTATAAGCTTCTCACAACAAGCATGATGGTTTCGATAGGGAACATACCACCTTTGGTGATGGGACGATATCCGTTGCCTCTTATTGCTTTCAAAAAAATTCACTTGTCAACATAGAACAACAGGAGTGTTGTGTCAATTTTTGGGATTTTTCGGGGTTCGTTTGGACATTTTTATGCATTAGCTGAGTTTTCAATGCATTTATGTTCATAATTGAAATTTGAACTACATGCACATGCTCCAGTGCATATAAATTGGTTGAAAAATCAAATCTGTGTCCTTGGGTGCATGATGAGGTCCCATGCAAGAAATGGGAATGACTTTCAAACACCATGGCACCATTGATTGCCGGCAAAACGTTGAGATGCCTCATTTATAAATTCTAGTAAATCCAAAACTCGTCTGAAGTTTATGAAACTTGGCATGCTATCATCGAGCGGCATCAACATGCCATGTTAAAAAAATTGTCCCATTTGGGGCAGGTTCGGGTATATGCTTCTCACAAACCAGAGCTTCTCACAACAAGCATGATGGTTTCGGTAGGGAACGTCCCACCTTTCGGGGTGAAACGATATCCATTGCCTCTTATTGCTTTGAAAAAATTTCTTGTGTCAACATAAAACAACAGGAGTGTTGTGTCGATTTTTGGGATTTTTCGGGGTTCGTTTGGACATTTTTATGCATTTACTGAGTTTTCAATGTATTTATATGCATAATTCAAATTTGAACTACATGCACATGCTCCAGTGCATATAAATTGGTTGAAAAAACAAATAGGTGTCCTTGGGTGCATGCTTAGGTCCCATGCAAGTAATGGGAATGAATTTCAAACACCAGCGCACTGTTGATTGCCGGCAAAACATTGAGATGCCTCGTTTTTAAATTCTAGTAAATCCAAAACTCGTCTGAAATTCATGAAACTTGGCATGCTTTCATGGAGCGGCATCAACATGTCGTGGTAAAAGTTTTGTCCCGTCTAGGGCAGGTTTGGGTATAAGCTTCTCACAACAAGCATCATGGTTTCGATAGGGAATGTCCCACCTTTGGGGACGAAACGATATCCACTGCCTCTTATTGCTTCCAAAAATTTTCTCGTGTCAACATAGAACAACAGGAGTGTTGTGTCTATTTTTGTGATTTTTCGGGGTTCTTTTGAACATTTTTATGCATTAACTGAGTTTTCAATGCATTTATGTGTATAATTCAAATTTGAACTACATGCACATGCTCCAGTGCATATAAATTGGTTGAAAAATCAAATATGTGTCCTTGGGTGCATGCTTAGGTCCCATGCAATATATGGGAATGAATTTCAAACACCAGGGCACCGTTGATTGCCAACAAAACATTGAGATACCAGGTTTTTAAATTCTAGTAAATCCAAAACTCGTCCGAAATTCATGAAACTTGGCATGCTATCATGGAATGGCGCCCAACATGATGTGGTATTTTTCGTGTCCATTTTGAGAGAAGGCGGGCGCAAATAATGACAGCCAACAAAGGCATTTGAAAAAATAGCTGCGACTTAATATCTCAAACATTTGTATAATTCAAAACGTGTGCGTTCTTTTAACCATTCACGTGACGCCACGTGTCTTTGTTTTAATGGCTCTAGGAGGTGCCGTGTGGACAGCTGCTTGACCTTGACTGAATGGGAGGCGTGCGAGCACAGTCCGGTGCGCAGGCTGACCGAGAGGTATGCAAGTTGTCCTCCAATGCGCATGCTCACCGGGAAGCGTGCAAGCTTTACGCTGCGCGGGCTCACCTTCCATGGCCGCCCGCCTTCCTCTCCATTAATGGTGCCCGAGTCGCTGTTTAATATGGGCGGCCTTACTGTTCGTCTCCCATTCCCCTCCCCCCTGCAGACCTCCACCGCCATGGCGCAGAATGATCATCTGCCACTAGTCTTCAAGTTTGGTGAAGTTGACTCCAAGCCAGAGGAGATAGAAAATAAGGAGGAATGGGGCCTCATGGACATGGCCCAGAACGAGTTGGCCGCGGCGGTTGCTGCCCCCGTTCCCATCCCAGCTCCCATCCACGCGCCCGCGCCAGTGACCATCCCCGTAGCATTGACGGGCTGGTCGCCAAGCACTATCGCTAAGCTGGAAGCCGCGGGCGTCAGCGAGGTCTCCGCGGACCCGCACGAGCTCGTGTACATGCCAGCGCCAGCGCCCGTGCCCGTGCGAGTCCCTCCACCCACCGTGCCGCCGGCCCCCATGCGCTTGGCTGCATCCACCGCGCTCGTGCGCGCCCCTCCACCCACCGCGGCGCTAGTCCCCGTGCATTTGGCTGCACCCGCCGCGCCCGTGCGCCCCCCCTCAGCAGCATGGGACGCTGCCATCGACCATACCTCTCAACGGCGCCAGTTGTCGTCCTCCCGCGCCCTGCCCATCGATCGCGCGATGACATGATGTTTGATTTACACATGAAGAACATTTTGTGCTGCCTTGAAGACTTCAACAACGACGTCCCGAAGGACGACAATGACGGCACGGCACACCGCCTCCACCGCCGCCGGAAATAGTTTTTTGGGGTCTAATACTGTATCTCAAATTCTCGATCATATGAATATAAATTCGCAGTGTGACTGAATGAAAGATATGGTTTGAACGAACTTGCGTTTTTCTCTCTTAATGTATAGACTTATCAAATGATTTTATTTTGAAAAAACGTCAATGGTTTTTAAATATAAAACACTCATCGCAAACGTTTTAGTTCGAACACCAGTATGCAAACCGACAGCTTCCCCAGGAAGCCAAGGGAAATGTGTCGAGCAGGATTTCCGCATCCCTTCAACGCAAACGGTTGTTTTGCATGACCTAGGTGCAATCACGTACAAATAATTGGGTAAGATTTACATATCTGTCATTTTTGGTATGTTGCCATTTCTCAAACTGGAAAGATCGACATTTGTTTATCTAGTAACATTTCCATTTGTCAACCTTGTAACACTGCGATTTGTCAAAATATGCAGCTACAAATCACTAGCACTATCTAATTTTTGCAACTAAAATCACTAGCACTGTTCATATGGACACCACCAGCAGGCGTGAGTTCATGGACGCATATGAAAATGTACCATTGATTACATACAACAAGTCATCAACCCACAACGACAACGAGGATACACGTTGGATTATAGATCATTTCCAACAAAACATTCTAGTAAAGTTTTTCTCACACAACAAATAAGAAAGCGATGAAATGAACTTCAGCTCAACCACTCATCGGCGTTGGAAACGCTTGCTTTGAACCAGAAGTGATTCTCTGGGAAGGGCCAGCTACTGTCAATCTCAAGACCAACGCAGGACTAATCATCTAGGCTAAAGCGGCCTACTATATCACGACCAGGGTAGGGAACCACCGCAATGTCCGAGGTATAGATACAGTTGCTTCTCATAAATGGTAGTAACGTTGTGTCAACAGCAGCTGGATCGCCTTCCACCATCATTGGATAGTTTTGTCCAAGGAAGAGCGAGTTTCCTCCAAGACTTTCAATACTAAACCAGGGAGAAGGTGTTGGCGCTAGTACACCAGTATCCATCCCGAATACCCTGCAACGGATGTTGGAATAGGTCCGGAGAGTGCGACCATACAAGAAAACACTTGCTTCCTTAGTAACATCAGCAGTGCCCCGTATAAAGACAAGAAGAGGTGATCCATCGAAATAAGTTGCCAGGCGCCATTGAGTATATGGGTCCTGCTCGTCCTCATGCCCGTGAATAAAATTTTCAAGTGTAGGTGGTGGAATGTCCACAGGACCTTGGAAACACAAGAAGGTTAATTAGTAAAGGGAAACTAGCTAACCCGCATGCATGTGGATGAAACAATTATAATTACGGTGGAAGACAAACGTACCGAAATCATGAGGATTCCATGCAAAAACAGTGCCACGAGTGGTGGCAGCAAACACAAGATCCTCGTATTGAATTGCATCACAATAATCATCCGTGTATAGAAACTGATTTTTGAGCAATATCCATCGAGGTGTGGAAGTAAGGAAGGCAACAAGCTTGTCGAAGATAGCAAAAACTTCATAGTTCGTGTAATCCCAAGAGCGGTTAGGAACTCTACAAATTGCTATCTTTCATAGACGACCATTACCATGAACGTATTTGAACTCACGTAGGCCATCTGTGTGCTCAACCTCTGGGTAGTCTGAGATTTTTGGAAGTGGAACCCAGTGACGAGTGTACACATTCACAAGTTCCCACTCGCAGTTGTACCCAATATAAACAACCCAATGTCCATTTGCGCCTGCCCAAGCCTTGCCCTCAAGCGATGGCATCTTAACATCATACGTATCATTATCAAGCAGCATCAACTTACACAAGGCGAGGCTTCCCTCTTCCCCGCGCCCGTCAGCAGGGTCACGGCGAAGAAGATAGGGGAGATCAAACCGCTCCTGGACCCTTGGGTTCCTTGTAATGATGTTATTAGTTGAGTCGAGAATGGTCTTGAATGAACCTGCCATGCTAGCCGAGGTGATGATGTCGCACCGATCAATGAGTTCCTCCACCGGGTCATCATTCAGATTGGGGCAAGAATAACGGGGTCGTTTCCGGCTTGTTCCCTCCATGGAGAAGACGATCAAACAATGGCAAAGGAAGGGTGAAGGCAAATGGAGGAGGGAGGAAGAGCTAGCATGCGACAGCAGTTCCAAATTGAGAGGGAAAGGCAAAGAGTCAGTGGACGGTTGCCACGGTACATGAAGAGGTGCATGGGGAGCGAACGGTTGCCACAGAGGTCACACACTGACGAAAAGGGCAGAGTGAACCGTATGCAATCCCATCGCACAACACACACGTCTTGCTAAGTTGAACCGTTTCTATACTCTTGTGTCAACGCAAACAGTTCATCCGAGTGAACCACATGCCGTATATCCCACACACCTTGATCTGGCTGACCGTTTCTTTTGTGTTGCCTACTCACAAACAGTTCATCCGAGTGAACCGTATGCTGTATATTGCACACACCTTCATCTGGCTGCCCATTTCTTTTGTGTTGCCTAATCACAAACAGTTCATCCGAGTGAACCGTGTGTTGTGTATCGCACATGCCTTCATCTGGCTGCCCGTTTCTTTTGTTCCTCCTTGTCGCAAATAGTTAATTGAACTGAACCGTATGCCCTTCATCGCACACGCAACTAAAACCTAAACCGTGTTTGATGCATCCGTCATCGCAAACGTTTTATACGTTCCTGACGGTTTTCATACAACACCGTTTGCGATTATGGCATCGCACACAGTTTCTCGAAGGGTCTCCGATCGAAGTGCCGCGTTAGAAGCATCCTGCAGTAGTGCAAGTTGCTGCTCAAGTGAAGAAGCCCAAGTCTGGACCTAAGCCCAAGACTGAGTGCTTCTACTGCAAAGGGACTGGTCACTAGAAGCAGAACTGCCCCAAGTATTTGGCGGATAAGAAGGATGGCAAAGTGAAAGGTATATTTGATATACATGTTATTGATGTGTACCTTACTAATGCTCGCAACAGCACCTAGGTATTTGATACTAGTTCTGTTGCTAATACTTGCAACTCGAAACAGGGGCTATGGATTAAGCGAAGATTGGCTAAGGACGAGGTGATGATGCACGTGGGAAATGGTTCCAAAGTCAATGTGATCGCCATCGGCGCGCTACCTCTACATCTACCTTCGGGATTAGTTTTAGACCTAAATAATTGTTATTTGGTGCCAGCGTAAAGCATGAACACTATATCAGGATCTTGTTTGATGCGAGACAGTTATTCATTTAATCAGAGAATAATGGTGGTTCTATTTATATGAGTAATATCTTTTATGGTCATTGATACGTCTCCAATGTATCTATAATTTTTTATTGTTCCATGCTATTATATCATCTGTCTTGGATGATTAATGGGATTTAATATGCTCTTTTATATTATTTTTGGGACTAACCTATTAACCGGAGGCCCAGTGCTAGTTTCTGTTTTTTTGCCTATTTTAGAGTTTCGCAGAAAAGGAATACCAAACGGAATCCAAACGGAATAAAACCTTCGCGATGATCTTTCTTGGACCGAAAGCAAACCAGAAGACTTGGAGTTGAAGTGTGGAACTCCGTGAGGCGGCCACGAGGCAGGAGGGCGCGCCCCCCACCTTTGTGGGCCCCACGTAGCTCCACCGACGTACTTCTTCCGCCTATATATACTCGTATACCCTAGATCGATCGCAGAGAGCCATGAAACCACTTTTCCACCACCGCAACCTTCTGTACCCGTGAGATCCCATCTTGGGGCCTTTTCCGGCGATCTGCCGGAGGGGGAATCGATCACGGAGGGCTTCTACATCAAAACCATTGCCTCTCCGATGAAGCGTGAGTAGTTTACCACAAACCTTCAGGTCCATAGTTATTAGCTAGATGGCTTCTTCTCTCTCTTTGATTATCAATACAAAGTTATCCTCGATGTTCTTGGATATCTATTTGATGTAATATTCCTTTGCGGTGTGTTTGCCGAGATCTGATGAATTGTGGCTTTATGAAAAAGATTATCTATGAATATTATTTGGTTCTTCTCTGAATTCTTATATGCATGATTTGATATCTTTGCAAGTCTCTTCGAATTATCGGTTTAGTTTGGCCTACTAGATTGATCTTTCTTGCAATGGGAGAAGTGCTTAGATTTGGGTTCAATCTTGCGGTGTCCTTTCCTAGTGACAGTAGGGGCAGCAAGGCACGTGTTGTATTGTTGCCATCGAGGATAAAAAGATATGGTTTATATCATATTGCTTGATTTTATCCCTCTACATCATGTCATCTTGCTTAAAGTGTTACTCTGTTCTTATGAACTTAATACTCTAGATGCATGCTGGATAGCAGTCGATGTGTGGAGTAATAGTTGTAGATGCAGAATCATTTCGATCTATTTGACACGGACGTGATGCCTATATTCATAATCATTGCCTAGATATTCTCATAACCATGCACTTTTCTATCAATTGCTCGGCAGTAATTTGTTCACCCACCGTGATACATGCTATCTTGAGAGAAGCCACTAGTGAAACCTATGGCCCCCGGGTCTCTTTTTTATTATATTGCATCTCTTTTATTTACATTGCACCTTGTTTACTATTTTGCAAACTTTACTTCCCAATCTATACAACAAAAATACCAAAAATATTTACTTTACTATCTTTATCAGATCTCACTTTTGCGAGTGACCGTGAAGGGATTGTGATGCGGAGCATCCTACGTTCATCTCCATGTACACCTTAGTAGCACATCAAGCCCCAAGTGGACTTACCGGACATAAGGTGAACCCGCTCCTCTTCAAGATTTACATGAATATCTATGGGACTTGGTCGCTACCTCACCACGGAACATTGTGCATCATTAGGTACGACGGCGACCGCCGCCAAGTAGCTAAGGAGCTTCCCGGAGGCCAAGGAGAAGGACCCAAAGGCCACAAGGAAGGAGGAGTGCACGAAGATCAACTCTGCACTGACCCCGTGCCCACGGGCCTCGAAGACCTCGTGCGCCCGGGCTACACAGAGAGCTGGCGCCGGAACACCCCGTGCGCACGGGCCTGTACCGTGCCCACGGGACCCCCGTGTGCACGGGCCCAACTTACCCCGTGTGCACGGGCCCTACAGGATGGACGGCTGTGATTGCTGTTTGGGCCTCCTCTTCATCCACCTCGTCCCTCACCTCTAGCCACCTATATATTCCGTACCTAGACCATTTGTTAGGGTTAGCAAAGGATATGATAGACATATGAGAGCTTTGCTCCATGGATCCACTCCACTAGGAGATCAAGACCTCCTCTTGGAGTGACCAATATCAAGACCCCACATGTGGGAAGGATCCCGATAATAGGATCATCAAGACCTCTCTCCTCATAGGATTGGGATGAACTAGTATCTTGTATCTTTCCTTTGTTGTTCTTGGATCATTGTATCTCTCTTTGTGTGATTGGATCTAGCTTATGTGTGATTGGATCTAGTCAATTGAGTGTTTTCCCTCTTGTCTTCATCTTGTTCTTGGGGATTCCCCCTCCAATTCGTGAAAGATCTCCACTTAGGGTTCCACCCTATATCATTTTGGTATCATGAGCCATGGTTTCTCACGAAATTGGAGCCCCCCTCTTTGTTTTCTAGCCTAGTTTTGTTGATTTCGTCCTAAATTCGAAAATTCCCCACCAAAAATAGCGCCAATTTTTTTTGTGATTTGTTGGTTTTGATGCTGTTTTGTTGGATTTGATCCATGGATTTGATTGGTTTCAAGTGGATCTAGCTTTCCCCCATCTTTTCCCCACCATCCATCCCCAAAATCTCCCCTATTTTGCCCAAGAAATCTCCATTTTCCGCCACGAAATCGCGAAATTTCAGCCCACCCCGTGCCCACGGACCCAGACCCCGTGCGCACGGGCCCCCGAAAACTCTCTGGACACCTCGTGCCCACGGACCTGTACCGTGCGCATGGGACCCC